>NW_027204604.1:5515000-5822500 GCF_024711535.1 Dipodomys merriami
TAGCCTTGAGCTGAAGAGCTGAGGGACAGCGCCCAGGCTCAGAGCTCAGGCCCACGACCAGACCCCCCCCCCAAAAAAAAACAATCCAAGTAGGTAGTATTATTTTTTTCCTATTTTACAGCTGCTGAAATTGAGGCACAGTAACTTGTTCAAGGACCCTTGACTACTTAATTGCACACTTGGACATGCACATAGTCTCTTCTCAAAAACTTTTTGGTTAAAGTTTAAATAGGATCATGTGTTTTATTTAACTTCTCAGAGTAACTTTACCAGCTAGTTTACTAAGGTCTCATTTTATAGATAAGAAAGCTGAAGGACTGGGAAGGTGGCTCAGTGGTAGAGCGCTTGCCTTGCATGCATGAGGCCCTGGGTTCGATTCCTCAACACCACATAAGCAAAAAAGAAAAAAGCTGGAAGTGGCACTGTGACTCAAGTGGTAGAGCGCTAGCCTTGAGCCGAAGAGCTGAAGGACAGCGCCCAGGCCCAGAGTTCAGGCCCTACGACCGGACCCCCCCCCCAAAAAAAAGCTGAGGTGCCAGTGGCTCATGCCTTTAATCCTAACTACTTGGAGGCTGAGATCTGAGAATCAAGGTTTAAAGCCAGCCAAGGCAAGAAAGTCCATGAGACTCTTATCTCCAATTAACCCCCCCCCCCTACACACACACATATACCAAAAGTGGAGCTATAGCTCATATGGTAGAATACTAGGCAGCTTGAGTAGAAAAAAACTCTGGGGGCTGGGAAGGTGGCTCAGTGATAGAGTGCTTGCCTTGCCCTACATTTGATCCTCAGCACCACATAAGCAGAAAAAGCCAGAAGTGGCACTATGGCTCAAGTGGTAAAGTTCTAGCCTTGAGCTGAAAAGCTGAGGGATAGTGCCCAGGCCTAGAGTTCAGGCCCCACGACTGACAAAAGAAAAAAAAGAAAGGGGCTGGGAAGGTGGCTCAGTGCTCAGAGCGCTTGCTTTGCATGCATGAGGCCCTGGGTTCAATTTCTCAGCACAACATAAGCAAAAAGAAAAAAGCCGAAGTGGTGCTGTGGCTCAAGTGGTAGAGCGCTAGCCTTGAGCTGAAGAGCTGAGGGACAGCGCCCAGGCCCAGAGTTCAGGCCCCACGACCGGACCCAAAAAGAAAGAAAGAAAGAAAGAAAACAAATGCTCAGGGATATCACTCAGGCCCTGAATTCAAGCCCCAGCACCAGCACAGAGAGGAAAAACAAAGCAAAAATCAGAAGCTGTCTCAAAGGTAACTTTGTGTGCCATTCCCTTTCTGTCACCCCCAGTAGCCCAGGTCCTCACTGGGGAGAATCAAAGGGTCTACTCAATCTTTTCCAAACCCAAAAGAAATGTATGAATATTCAGGATACATTCAGGAATTCACATACAGATAAATACCATGACATTGTATCAATAGATACCTGAAAGGATTTCACACAGGTAGGCACATGCAAAACAGAAGCAATCAGTGACTTCAGGGATCCAAAAACTTCGGCAAGGAGGACAGACCTAAGGAGGACAGACCTAAGGAGGACGGGCCTAAGGAGGACGGGCCTAAGGAGGAAGTGAGGCCCAGAAAAGGTAGAGGTTTGTGAGGCAAGCTCTGTTTCTCCACTGCAGGAAGGCTGAGCAGTTTTGCAGTCTGACTTTCCCTTGTAACTATGGGACTCTAGTGACACCACTCAGAATCTTCATCTTTATTTTCTCTGTGTAGCTGCCTGGGTGGTTTCCCATACTAAAAAGGAAATGAACTGATGACTAGAAAATTGAACTTTACTGTAGATTCAATCTTTATCATCTTCTTCTGTCACTCGTTGATTACCCAACTCCTTGGAGATTAGGTAAGTGAGTTAGACCTATGGAGCAACAGCAGATGCTGAGTTCAGCATCTCCCATTCCATTCCTCCACCCCCAGCCAGGAACTAAGTCCCCAGCTATGTTACCCCCAAGCTCCCAGGATGAAGCTTTGGCTGTGGCACCATCAGGTCCATGGGGACACAAACAATCTAAATTTCACAACAGTTGTTTGTTGGGGACACAAATAATCTAAATTTCACAACAGTTGTTAACAGAAACTAACAGCAAACAGTTATTAATTGTCTAAGTGTCAGATACTCTGGTGAGTGCTCTATATACGTTATCCCATGAAATACTGGCTATGTTATTATCTCCATTTTAAGTCAGTGACCCAAGGTTCCCCTCCAAAGAGTGAACTCCACGAGAATAAAGGACTGTTTTGCTGGGCACTGGTGGCTCGCCTCTGTAATCCTAGCTATTCAGGAAGCTGAGATCTGAGGATCACAGTTCAAAGCCAGCTCGGGCAGGAAAGCCTGTGAGATTCTTATCTCCAATAAACCACCAGAAAACCAGAAGTGGCACTGTGGCTCAAGAATGCTTGCCTTGAGCTGAAGAGCTGAGGATAGCGCCCAGGCCCAGAATTCAAGCCCTAAGACTGACAAAAAAATAAATAAAATAAAATAAAGGGCTGCCTTATTAATAATGACTCCCTCCCACTTAGAGCAGTCAGTGCTAGACACAGGAAAATGTCCAATAGTTCTTACCTAAGGGTGAGGATAGCTTAAGTAGTGAAATACTGATCTACTATGTATGAAGCCCTCGGTGTGATCCCCAGCATTTAAAAAAAAAAAAAAAGTAGATGAATGGCCAGGTAAGTCAAAACAAAGAGAAATATATTCTCCAAAAAGAACAGAAGAGGAATATATTCTGTAGCTAATAGCAAACAGTTCTTCTAACCTTTCCTTTCTCCTTGTATTTATCCCATTGAGTGTTTTGAATGGGAAGTGTCTAACTTCTCTGTGGGCGTACATGTGGGTGATAATTTTGGAACACTTGTGAATCCTGGGTCTAGAGTCATGACCAAGACAGGTGAGTCATACTCTCCACGCACAACACCCTGCACACTAGCAGCTGTCGGGAGGAACAGCAGGCTCCAGCCCATAGTCTGCTCTAGTTGTCTTTATTTTACCTTTCTGTCACAGCAGACAAGTTCTGCTGAGGGTAGGGTCAGGGTAACAGCTGGCCTTGGGACCCCTTTATACTCTGAAATTCTGCCAACGTCACAGGCTTTCCTAGCCTCTTCCTTGCCATCTCCTGGACAGGATGTCACTGGGATCCTGGGAGTGGTATTCAATGTCTACATGGGTCCCACTGCGCCTTTCTAGGCAAGTATATAACAGAAGCTATCAAGCTGAGTGCCAGTGGCTCATAGTTGTAATTCTCATTACTCAAGAGGCTGACATCTGGGGATCATGTTTCAAAGCCAGCCTATGCTGGAAAGTCCAGGAGACTCCTATCGCTAATTGGCCACCAAAAAGCTGGAAGTGGAGCTGTAGCTCAAGCGGTAGAGCACCAACCTTGAGCAAAAAAAAAATCTAGTTCCTCTAGTTCAAGTCCCAGTACTGGCACCAATAACAAATAAACAAACAACAGCAACAGAAACAGAAGTTGTCAGTGGGTAATTATTTGGCCTCTTTTTCAGAGGGTTTATCTCCCCTCATCCTCAGAGATAAAGGTTTAGAAGTACAAGTGCCCCTGAGACATGAAACACATTGATTTAAAGGCACACAAAGTAAAAGAAAAAAAAAAAAAGAGCTGGAGCAGGATGAGCCCAAAGTTTAGGGAGAATCGAACAGAGGTGAGTGGCTTAGAATCCATCATAGACTATTGAGTTCTCAAAATATAACCTACCAGCTGTCAGTTCTGTTGTGGGTTATTCAAGCCTCTTGGGTTGGTCACATGAGGGGGCTGAATTCTTCTTTCAAATGATAGCCCGGGAGACTAGAAAAAAAAAACAAAAACCAAACCAGGTCACTGTACTTATAAAAATACTCAGGTCAAATTCTGACAAATGTAGTGATGGTGCAAAAAGTTCCGTGGAGATTCTCCTTCAGATTCTGACTTTCATGTCTGTCTGTCAGTCCCTTTATGAAGAGTTGATGGTAGTTGGGTGTGCAAGGGTGTTCCACCTGACCCCAAGTAGTTTCATTGCTACCAACTAAACTGGATGAAGCAGACATATGATCACAGAAAGAAGCGGCAATGTGCTTTTGTTTTGGTGCCAGCACTGGGGCTAGAACTGAGGGCTTCAAGCTCTCACAAAGCTTTTAGCTCAAGGCTGGCACTTTTCCACTTGAGCCACACTTCCACTTCTGTTTTTTTTCTTTTTACTTGGAGATACAGTCTATGAGAAAGCCGGATGCTGGTGGCTCACACCTGTAATCCTAGCTACCCAGGAGTCTGAGAGCTAAGGATCATGGTTCAAAGCCAGCCAGGGCAGGAAAGTCCATGAGACTCTTATCTCCAATTAACCACCAAAAAACCGGAAGTAGCCCTGTGGCTGAGGTGGTTGAGCACTAGCCTTGAGCTGAAGAGCTGAGGGACAGCACCCAGGCCCAGAGTTCAAGTCCCATGACCAAACCAAAAAAATAAATAAATAAAAAGTCTATGAGATTTGACTATTTGGGCTGGCTTTAAACTGAGATTCCTAAATATCAGCCTCTTGTGTAATTAGGATTACAGGCGTGAAATACCACAACCAGGTAAGAAGCATGCTTTTTAAAACAGATCTGACTACCGTGTAGTCTTGAAATAACAGAGTATTAAGCTATGGGAGGGGAAGGCCCTGAGTTCAAATCCTAGTACTGCTCCCACCCAACACAAGATAAATATATAAACTAATAGATTTCAGAGAACCTGTTCTCAAATCTGTATTTTTTCCTCTCAAACTGTATGTCTTGGTTAATATCATTTGGGTATGCTAACATCACACTTAATAGAAATGAAGACATTTTAATTATGCATCTTCAGTTAACAGTGCTGTGGAAATGTAGGTCACTCTTCTCTAGGGCCCCTCTATGTCACCATTTCTGAGGGGCTGTGGTCAAAGGAGAACTGTATCTGAGTATCAATTCACAGTAGAGGAGAACAGTTGAAACCAGGGGTCCTAGCGTTAGAATGATCCGGGTTTAAATGTGACTATGACTTCTTCCCTGTGGCCTTTCCATACTTTGCTATCCCCATCTATAAGATGGGGAATTCTGTACTTCCAGTATGTGTTTCATTATAGAATCATTATGAGGGTTAAATTAACTATGATAAGAAAAGCCCTGTCACCCAGTAGATACTTAATACACAGTGGCTATTTACAATTGTTAGGGCTGCTATTCTTGGACATGATACTTACGTCTTCATATGTGCACTTTCTACAATCAGAAGGAGACTGGTAAGGATCAGGGTTTGAATTGCTCTCAGTAGACTCTCTCACCTTCCTGGGATCCTAAGATTCCCTGCTTTAAGTATCTCAAGGTACAACTAACATAGAACACTTCCTCTAAAATGCAAATGAACTATAGTGGTCACTTCCTGCCTGCTGGCCCAGAGAACACCTCAGACTCCCTAGATCCCAATAAAACTTAGAGTACAAGTTAGCCCTTGATTTTTTTCAGAGGCCAGGAGTCTTCCTCTCTTCCTCCTACCCTCATTGCACCATCCTGGTGAACACAGATAGAACATAATTATAAGAGGAGGTTTATTAGATCGGTTTACACTCTCAAAGGCCGAATTGCCCTCATAACAGTTGTGCACACACTGAAGAGCCAGGGGAAACAGTAGATGCTCAGTTCAAGAAGCTGCAAGCCTCAGAACAACGATAAAGTCCCAGACTGAGGCTGAAGGCCTGAAGCATCCTGGAGAATTGCTGGTGCAAGTTTACATTCAAAGGCTGAAAAGTCTGGTGTAATGTCAATGGAAGGCAGCAACAGAGAAGGAAAAAAGTACACACACACACACACACACACACACACACACACACACACACAAACTCAACAAGGGTCAAGCAACTTGTGTACAAGTTTTCTCTTCCTTCATTTTTCTACTCCACCTTGGTCTTGGCCTATTGCATAACATCATCTGAGTTCAGATGGGGTCTTCTTCACTCAGTTTGCTGACCCACACAACAATCTTCTCTGGGAACACCCTCACACACATCAGAAGTGTGCTTTACCAGTGTTCCCAATCCAGAAACGTTGATAACCAAAACAAACCATTGCCCATATCATGGATTGTCCTTTAGGGATGACCTTTTCCTTCATTTTAGTTTTCATTTCTGCCATTATTCCTAGTGAACAACATCCCCAGCATTTCAAAAGTGGGGGACTATACTTTCATCTGTACTTTCCCAGAAAGGCAGTCATCATTTCCACTCTGTTCCTGTGATTCTAACAATGTCTAGTGGTATCAAAGTTTATTGTCCAAAGACCTCCATGCTGTTTCCATAGTCCAATTGCTTTTAAACCACATCAGTGGCTTAGCCTATTGAAGAAATGCCTTGGGCCTTGCTCATCTCGCAGCTTCACTCCTAGTTAATCATCCTATTATATCTTCCAGGAAGCTCACTTTCTCTCCCAAACCAAGCTAGAAGAGGGCCCCTCCACTGAGCTCACAGAGCATCCTGTGCTTACCTCTTAGCATTACCCACTGCATTGGAATGATGTGTCTTCCTCTGTCTCCCACACTTGAGTTTCAAGAAGACTGAATCCTTGGGTCATTCATTTCTATATCCTCTAGTTCTTGGTACTGTGCCTAATGCATGGTGAATATAAAATGTATGTTAAAAGTAAGAAGGCGGGAACATAGAAAGTAAGAAAGAAGCCAGGAATGTGGTACATTCCTGAAATTTAAGTTCTCAGGTGGTTAAGACAGAGGGGACACAAACTCAGGGTCAGCCTGAGCTACATAGTGAGACCTTGTTTCAAAAACAAAAAAAAAACAAGTGAGAAGGAAGAAAGAATAAAGAAAAATATCCATCCTAGGAAGAAGGAAGTAATAACAGGCTGGATCTATTTCTAGAAGATTTCCCAATGGCCCTGAGCAGTGAAGCTAAAACCCATCTTTCTCTATATTTAATCTTTCAACTTTCCCCTCCCTGATATTAGTATAAAAACAGAAAGAGTTTATATGGACTTATTTTAAAAGTTGGCAAAATAATCCTGGTTGTTTCTGGAGCCCTGGGCACATCAGCAAGTCTTATAAAATACTCTCAACTGACATCAGGGCATAAAACTGTCATCAAACACAAACACTGAACTTTCTCCTGGTCATACACATGAGCTCCATGTCATGTCAAGGTCAATCTCTTCCTGTGTGTGTGAGCATTCCACAGCTAACAAACATTTTCACACACATACAGGGCGAGAGGGGGAGAGGGAGAGCACAAAAAGCTCTTGGGAATTTTTTCTTGGTAATACCACTTTATGAGTATCTCCACAAATGCAGAGGAGTGAGAACCCAGAAAAATATATGGGAAACAGCCAGATAATCAAGAAAGTACCTCTGTGTGCACATACACACAGTCAGCAGTTCAACTTCTCTAACAATGTTTTTCTCAGATTAATAATTAAATGGCCTTGTGTACTTTGAATAGAAGCCAACTCTTAGCAAGGAAAGGTGATAGAGAAGCGCGCGCACACACACACACACACACACACACACACACACACACACACACACACACACACACGCACGCATCTTTGCCTGGAAAGAAAATTAACCACTCCACCATCATGCAGGTGGATTGCATTCATTCCCTTATCCCCTCAAAAAAAAAAATTAAGACAGCATTGCATTATGCAGCTCCAAGCCAACCTAGATTTTTTTTTTTATGTAGCCAAGGCTGGATTTGAACTCATAATCTTCCTGGCCCAGCCTCCCAAATGCTGGAATTTCAAGTATGCATCATCATACCCACGTATCCTCTCAATTTAAAACAAAAAACCCTCAGTGTTTGTTCAACTCAAATTTTTTTGAACTCAAAATTACAGAGATGGATTAAGAATGAGGTATAAAGAAAGTTCAATATATAAACTTCCATCTAATGCATCCAATTCAGGCATTGTTGTCTCTATACAGAATATAAAACATCATCTGACCCTGATGCTGAAGCTTTGTTGGTTAGGATTATAGTGCAGTTCCTCTGAACTTTGGGATCTACTCTCCTTTGGGAATCTGTCTTTTCCCTTCAGCAACACATGCTCCTTAACAGAGTAGGGATTTCCTCATGTGGTAATTTGGGCTCATCAATGCCATTACTGAATGTAGAAATCATGTGTGAGTAACATCTCAAGGCACTGGGAAAACGAGAATGGTTGCAGGAAAAGATAATCAGCTTCAGGTTACTCTCCTCCCCTGAGCAGTACTGAGGTTTGGATTTAGAGCCTTGAACTTGCTAAACAGGTGCTACATTACTTAAACCAAGCCTGCATTTGTTTTAAATAATATCAAATGATGATCTTGTCTCTGGGACAAGAGGAAGAAGAAGAAAAAGAAATAGGAAGCCCAACTAGGGTTCAAAAAGGAAATGAATAAGATGTTGTGAAGGAGCCGGGCGCTGGTGGCTCACGCCTGTAATCCTAGCTACTCAGGAGGCTGAGATCTGAGGATCGCGGTTCAAAGACAGCCCGGGCAGGAGAGACCGTGAGACTCCTATCTCCAATAAACCACCAGAAAACCGGAAGTGGCGCTGTAGCTCAAGTGGTAGAGCGTTCGCCTTGAGCTGAAGAGCTGAGGGACAGCGTCCAGGCCCAGAGTTCAAGCCCCACGACCGACCAAAAAAAAAAAAGATGTTGTGAAGGAAGAAGGCATCCTTGGGGAAAAGGCATATGCCATAGCAGAGGATCATCTTGTGCAAATCCAAGGATGTGGGTGCTTCCAAGAGAGCAGAGTGACCTGCTCCAGGCACCTACCCACTTAGCTCCAAAGAATGTGCTGTCCATGCCCACCTCCTTTCTTTTTTTGGGGGGGGTCTGGTCATGGGGCCTGAACTCTGGGCCTGGGCGCTGTCCCTCAGCTCTTCAGCTCAAGGCTAGCACTCTACCACTTGAGCCACAGCGCCACTTCCAGCTTTTTTTTTCTGCTTATGTGGTGCTGAGGAATCGAACCCAGGGCCTCATGCATGGAAGGCAAGCGCTCTACCACTGAGCCACCTTCCCAGCCCCCTTCCCACCTCCTTTCTACTCTTCCTTTCTTCCTTCCTCGTTCTTTCCCTAACTCTGTTCGTCCCTCCCACTTTTATTAACCAAGTTGTATTAAGTTCTGTGTAGCAGACATGTAAGATGCTAGAAGTAACTAACTAGTAAAGTTAATGAACTAGTAAAATTAATAACTAATAAGCCCAACAAACTAAATTATAAAACTGTATCACTGTATTAGTAAACATGGCCATACCTAGTAAACGTTATTGAAGGTGATGTTCATTTCTACTTGGAAGTCAAGAGTTCATGCAGCTAAGTAACAAGGTACTCCTCAAAAGGTCTACCTATTTATGCTCTTATGTAAGAGAATAAAGAGATATGACAACTAAATGCAATGTAAGAAAGTTGGCTGGAACTTCTCTCCCCCTCCCCCTCAACTTTTTGAGATAGGGTATAGCTAGGTAACCAAAGTGACATCAAATCTGCTATGTAGCCAGCTGACCTTGAACTCCCCTTCCTCCTGCCTTAGCCTCCAGAGAGCTGGGATTACAGGTATGCTCCTCTCTTTAATGCCCAGCTTAGACTGGATCTTGTTTGGGGAAACTTTTTAGAAAAATGCTATAGGATTGGGGAAATTAAGTAGTTATTAACTTGCTTGCACACAGTAATGGTTAGTATGTAGGGGACTGTGCTTATTTTTAAGGTATAAAAGGCAAACAATTATAGCATCTAAGTGAGAGTTGAGTGTCTCCTTTACTATACTGTCCTTTACACTTGTCTATGTGTTTGACATTTTTCATAACAACAATAACAAAAAGTGATCGAGCACCAGTGACTCATGCCTGTATTTCCAGCTATTCAGGAGGCTAAAATCTGAAGATCATGGTGTGAAGCCAGCTAGGGAAAGAAAAATCTGTGATACTTTTACCTTCAGTAGAGCACCAAAAAAGCCAGAAGTGGAGCTGTGGCTCAAGTGGTAGATAGTTTTGAGAAAAAAGCTAGGGCGGGGAACTTGGGAAGGTGGCTCAGTGGTAGAGTGCTTGCCTTGTTACATGAGGCCCTGGGTTTGATTCCTCAGCACCACACAAGCAGAAAAAGCCAGAAGTAGCACTATGGCTCAAGTGGTAGAGCACTAGCCTGAGCAGAAGAGCTGAGGGACAGTGCCCAAGCCCAGAGTTCAGGCCTCACAACCAACAAAAAGAAGAAGAAGAGAAGAAGAAACAGCAGCAGGTCAAGGACAGTGCCCAGGGCTTGTGTTCAAGTCTCAGGACTGGCGTGCTCACAAACACACATACACACAATCACTGATACATGCCTGTAATCCCAGCAGTCAGGAGGCTGAGGCTGGAGGAGCAGAAGTTCCAGGTCAGCTGTAGCTATTATAGCAAGGTCCCCAACAAGAACAAAATTGACAGGTCTCTCCATTTGTAAACTGTTGTATGAAGGCCTTTAGTAGCATAATGCCTTTCACATGTCAATTAGCTGATAATCATAGATCACACATGCCATGTGCCAGGCAATGCTGATCTCTAATATGCATTTTCTCCTTCAGTCTTTATGGCAGTGCTACCATATGTATAGGCTTTCCTACAGAGAAGAAGCAGGCCTGGCCAGATGAACTGCTTATCCCAAATCACACAGCTGACTTGGCTTTGTTTTTTCTGAGGAGGAGGGGCGGGGGAGAAAGGGGGGAAGGAGGAGGAGGAGGAGGAGGAGGAGGAGGAGGAGGAGGAGGAGGAGGAGGAGGAAGAGAAGGAAGAGGAAGAGGAGGAAGAGGAAGAGGAGGAAGAAGAAGAGGAAGAAGAAGAGGAAGAAGGAAGAAGAGGAAGAAGGAAGAAGGAAGAAGAAGGAAGAAGAAGAAGAAGAAGAAGAAGAAGAAGAAGAAGAAGAAGAAGAAGAAGAAGAAGAAGAAGAAGAAGAAAAGAAGAAGAAGAAGAAGAAGAAGAAGAAGAAAGAAGAAGAAGAAGAAGAAGAAGAAGAAGAAGAAGAAGAAGAAGAAGAAGAAGAAGAAGAAGAAGAAGAAGAAGAAGAAGAAGAAGAAGAAGAAGAAGAAGAACTGAACTCAGGGCTTCACACTTGCTATACAGGCTCTCTACCAATGAGCCACACCTCCAACCTGACTGGCTATGATTTTTTTTTTTACTTCCTACTTTTTTTTTTTTTTTTTTTGCTCAGTTGTGGGGCTTGAACTCAGGGGTTGGGCACTGTCACTGAGCTCTTTTGCTCAAGGATAGCACTCTACCACTTTGAGCCACAGATCTACTTCCTGTTTTCTCCTGGTTAATTGAGATAAGAACTTTGAGCCACAGATCTACTTCCTGTTTTCTCGTGGTTAATTGAGATAAGAGTCTCACAGACTTTCCTGCTGGGGCTGGCTTTGAGCTATGATCCTCAGATCTCAGACTACTGAATAACTAGGATTACAGGCATGAGCCACTGGTGCCAGTGACTTTCTACTCTTTTGGGTTTGTTTGTCTTTGCCAGTCCTTGAACTCAGTGTTTGGGCACTGTCCCTGAGCTTCTTTTGTTCAAGACTAGCACTCTACTGCTTGAGCCACAGTGCCACTTGCAGCTTTTTCTGTTTATGTGGTACTGAGAAATTGAACCCAGGGCTTCATGCATGCCAGGCAAGCACTCTACCACTAAGCCACATTCCCAGCCCCGACTTCCTACTCTTTTTTTTTTTTTTTTTTTTTTTTTTTTGTCGGTCGTGGGGCTTGAACTCTGGGCCTGGGCGCTGTCCCTCAGCTCTTCAGCTCAAGGCGAGCGTTCTCCCACTTGAGCTACAGCACCACTTCCGGTTTTCTGGTGGTTTTATTGGAGATAGGAGTCTCACGGTCTCTCCTGCCCGGGCTGGCTTTGAACCACGATCCTCAGATCTCAGCCTCCTGAGTAGCTAGGATTACAGGCGTGAGCCACCAGCGCCCGGCCCGACTTCCTACTCTTAACTGTCAATTTCTACTTACAGTCCCCTCCAAAAGAACTCTTGAAACACATTGTCTAGATGAAGTAGTGGTGCCTGGGATCATTGCTGTAAAGGGCAGGCAACCTGTCCATCTGGAGTTCTAGCATTGCTTATAAGAGCCTTTCATCCTTTGATAGTGGCTGTCAAGACCAAAGAGGCAGTAGGTGAACAAGGAAAAGATTATATAGGAGGACCTGTGGGAGGGGAAGGAGGACCTGTAATTCTGGAGAATAAATCGAAGTTGTAAGGCAGCTATCTGTGACTGGAGCAGCAAGAACATATTTCCTGTGTAATAGAAAAGTTGCTTCAATCTATGCTGTTCCACATCACTATTGAGGGCATCAAACAAATCACGCTGAAAGGCAGCAGTGGTGGTTTCTTCTGAAGATTGCTTCATCACGATCCCATCGTGTCCAAAGTCAATGGTACTGACCCACCATTCAGCACATACAGTGCAATTGAAAAGAATGGGCTGGGCTGTGATGAACCATTTGTACCCTCTCATCTGCTCCTGTCTGACCTGGGCCAGAGAGAGCAGAGGACAGGGTGAGCCCAGCCAACTGGCCTTTATAGGAATTTCAATCAAAACTGTGACCTTACTTGTCCTCTGTTCCAGTCTCTGAGCTAACCAGCCCATACACATGGCAATACTTTTGCTCCACAGCCCGCCTGGCAGACCCACCATGTTATCACTCATGGTCAAGTTGTACCCTGCTCTTGGTGTACCAAGTGTACAAATTGAGGAAATCATGTAAAAAGTCAGGAGACTATAAACATCCCCAGCACCAGTCTCCCAGGGATTTGTCATTAGAGCAAAAGCCACTTCCTTCCCAGCTTTTTCTTTCAGTCCAGCCTTTCCTATGCGATAGAGTGGATGTCATAAGAACCTCAATCTAGTGTGATGATCAAAGTAAGCTGAGTTTCACCACTTATGCAGTGTGGTGAAGGGACCCCCTCAGACAGAATGTGAAAGATTCCCCCAGGATGTTTACCCTTCTTTTTTTTAAACCAACACACTAATGCCACTTGGTTTCAATTAGTTCTTTAAAAAAAAAATTACAGAGCTGTGACAATCACAAAACTTCCCTTCTGCTACAGACTAGTGGCAACATACTCTGAAGCCGATCTCAGAAGACAAAAGGTAAAGTCAATTCTGATGACTGCTGTTAAATAGAATTCATTTTGACTGAGAGGAAAAGGAAATTGTTCTAACTTTAGAAAATCAGCCAGGCACTGATGGCTCATGCCTGTAAGCCTAGCTACTCAGAAGGCTTAGTTCTGAGGATCACAGTTCAAAGCCAGCCTCAGCAGGAAAGACTGTGACTCATATCTCCAATTAACCACCAAAAAGCCAAAAGGTGAGCTGTGGCTCAAATGGTAGAGTGCCGCCTTGAGTTCAAGCCCTAAGACCAGAAACGGCTGGGGGATGGGGAGAGTGGGGGCGGGGAACCCAAATGAACAATATTTTAAAGACAGAAAAAAATGGAGCAATGGGAGGGGCTGGGAAGGTGGCTCAGTGGTAGAGCGCTTGCCTTGCATGCATGAGGCCCTGGGTTCAATTCCTCAGCACCACATAAGCAGAAAAAGCCAGAAGTGGAGCTGTGGCTCAAGTGGTCGAGCACTAGATCAAGTCTAGCTGAAGAGCAGAGGGATAGTGCCCAGGCCCAGAGTTCAGGCCCATGACTAACAAAAAAAAAAAAAAAAAAAAAAAGGAACAATGGGAATATATTTGTTAAACAGCTTTCATGGAATACTTTCCTTTAAAGATCTTCCTAGCCCTAAATAGTACTCCTACCTCAAATCCACCTTGTGTAACATATTGTGCCACTCCTCCCCTGGCCACTATCACTTTCTCTGGCTTTGAGCAATAAGATTCCCTTGTGCTGGTGAGCAATCCTCCTGAAGGGTCAGCATTAACCATTTCTTTCCTGCCTAAACATTAGAGCTGGCTCTAGAACTCTACAGAATAAAATACTCTGTGTGTGTGTGTGTGTGTGTGTGTGTGTGTGTGTGTGTGTGTGTGTGTGTGTGTGTGTGTGTGTGTGTGTGTGTGTGTGTGTGTGTGTGTGCATGTGCATCCTGGGGCTTGAATTCAGGGCCTGGGCACCTGAATCCACCTTGTAGTACATCACATTGTGCTCCTCCTCCAGATAACTCACTAAGCTGCTGGCTCACCATCTCTTTCTCTGGCTTCAAAGATCCTTGGATCTCAGCCCACTGAGGAATTAGGATTATGGGCAAGAGCCACCAGCACCCAGCTTAAATCACTCTTAATTTGGCCTACAAGTCCCTTGTCTTTTTCCTTCCGGCTGCTGCCACACCCATGTGCATCCTTTGTCCTTGTCATTCAGACTTCCCTGAATTCTGTCTTTACTCTGTAACATCTGTCTTCTTTGTACCTCCTAGTCTTCCTATCTGCAATGTCCTTCAAGTCTGAAAGGTAAACTGAGACTTCAAAGTTTAGTTCAAAATGCAGGAGATATCACAATAGTTGATCCTGAGGTATACTATAGGACTACAGTAACAAAAAGAGCATGGTACTGGCTCAAAACCAGACATGAAGAATGATGGAATAGAATCAGGTGCTGGTGGCTCACACCTGTAATCCTAACTACTCAGGAGGCTGAGATCTGAGAATCATGGTTCAAAGTCAATCCAGGCAGCAGAGACCATAAGAGTCTTATCTCCAATTAACCAACTGAAAACTGGAAGTGGTACTGTGGCTTAAAGTAGTAGAGTGCTAGCCTTGAGCAAAAGAGTTCAGGGACAACGCCCAGGCCCTGACCTCAAGACCCACAACTGACAAAAAAAATTTTTTTTTAAAGAAATAAGTCCATGCATTTATAGTCACTTGATTCTCCATAAAGGTGCCAAAAACTTACATTAGAGAAAAGATAACCTCTTAAATTGTGCTGGGAAAACTGGATATCCATAGGAGAAAACCGAAACTAGATCCTTATCTTTCACCCTGGACAAAAATCAATTCAGAATGGATCAAAGACCTTAGTGTAAGACCTGACACATTGAAACTACTAGTCTAAAAATAGGAGAAGCACTTCTGAGTAAGACTTTAATTAAACTCAGGAAACAAGGATTGACAAATGGGATTTCATTAAATCAACAAAGCTTTTACATGGCAAAGGAAATAATTACTAGAGTGAATATACAGTTTACAGAATGGGAGAAAATCTTTGCCAGCTATTCATCCAACTAGGACTAATAGGAATAACTGAACGGAGCTGGGCGTCGGTGGCTCACACCTGTAATCCTAGCTACTCAGGAGGCTGAGATCTGAGGATCGAGATTCAAAGCCAGCCAGGGCAAAAAAGTCCATGAGACTCTTATCTCCAATAAACCACCAGAAAACTGGAAGTGGTGCTCACCTTGAACTGAAGAGTGCAGAGACTGCGCCCAAACCCAGAGTTCAAGTCCCACAACCAACAACAACAACAACAAAAGAATAACTGAACAGAATGGCTCATACCTATACTCCCAGCTACACAGGAGGCTGACTGAGGTTGGAAACTTGGACTCTCTTATCTCTAATTAATCAGCCAAACGTTGGAATTCAAGAGGTAGAGTTCAAACATGAAGTCCCAAAAAGGAAAAAAGAAAGAAAAATCTAAACATGAGTGGGCAAATGAACTGAAGAGATAGTTCTCAAAAGAAGTGCAAAAGTCAGCGGGTGCCAGTGGCTCATGCCTGTAATCCTAGCTACTCAGGAGACTGAAATCTGAGGATCTGGGTTCAAAGCCAGCTCAGGGAAGGAAAGTTCATGAGACTCTTATCTTCAATTAACCACCAGAAAACTGAAAGTGGCTCTGTGGCTCAAGCGGTAGAGTGCTCGCCTTGAGCTGAAGAGATGAGGGACAGGGCTTAAGCCCAGAGTTCAAGCCCCATGACCTACAAAAAAAAAAAAATGCAAATGTCAATAAATAGATGGAAAATGTTGGACATGTTTAACCTTCATGGAAATGGAAATTATTCCATTTTACTCCAGTCAAAATGACTGGAGTAGGGGCTGGAAAGGTGGCTCAGTGATAGAGCGCTTGCCTTGCGGGTTCGATTCCTCAGCACCATATAAGCAAAAAGAAAAAAAAAGCCGGAAGTGGCGCTGTGGCTCAAGTGGTAGAGCGCTAGCCTTGAGCTGAAGAGCTGAGGGACAGTGCCCAGGCCCAGAGTTCAGGCCCCACGACCGGACCCAAAAAAAAAAAAAAAAAAAAAATGACTAGAGTAAAATCTTCACCAACAAATGCAGATAAAGATTTGCAAGGAGGAATATTTATACGCTATTAGTAGGTATGTAAATTAGTTCAGCCACTATGGAAATCAGTACAGAGGTTCCTCAAAAAACTAAAAATAAGCTGAGCACAGATGACTCATGCCTGTAATACTAACTATTCAAGAGGCTGAGAACTGAGGATCACTGTTTGAAGCCAGCTGGGCAGGAAAGTCCATGAGATTCCTATCTCCAATTAATTACAAAAAAGAAAAAGTTAGAAGTAGAGCTGTGGGGGCTGGGAAGGTGGCTCAGTGGTAGAGTGCTTGCCTTGCATGCAAGAGGCCCTGGGTTCAATTCCTCAGCACCACATAAGCAGAAAAAGCCAGAAGTGGCGCTGTGGCTCAAGTGGTAGAGTGCTAGCCTTGAGCTGAAGAGCTGAGGGACAGCACCCAGGCCCAGAGCTCAGGCCCCATGACTGGCAAAAAAAAAAGAAGTAGAGCTGTGGCTCAAGTGGCAGTGGCAGAGCACTAGCCTGGAACAAAAAGTTCAAGGAGTGGCTGGGAAGATGCTCAGTGGTAGAGCGCTTGCCTTGAATGCATGAGGCCCTTGGTTCAATTCCTCAGCACCAAAGAACAGAAACAGCCAGAAGTGGTATTGTAGCTAAAGTGGTAGAGTGCTATTCTTGAGCTGAAGAGCTCAGGAACAGCACCCAGGCCCAGAGTTCAAGACCTACGGCCAACAAAACAAAACAAAAAAAGGCTCAGGGACAGCATCCAGGCCCTGAGTTCAAGCCCCAAGACTAGTACAAATAAAATTTAAAAAACACAAAAATAGCTGGGTGCTGGTGGCTCAGGACTGTAATCCTATCTCTTCAAGAGGCTCAGATCTGAGGATCATGGTTCAAAGCCAGCCTGAGCAGGAAAGTCCCAGAGACTCTTTTTTTTTTTTTGGGTCCAGTTGTGGGCCTGAACTCTGGGCCTGGGTGCTATCCCTCAGCTATTCAGCTCAAGGCTAGCACTCTACCACTTGAGCCACAGCGCCACTTCCAGCTTTTTTCTTTTTGCTTATGTGGTACTGAGGAATCGAACCCAGGGCCTCATGCATGCAAGGCAAGCACTCTACCACTGAGCCACCTTCCCAGCCTCCCAGAGACTCTTATCTAAAATTAATCACAGAAATACCTGGAAATGGAGCTATGGCTCAAGTGGTAGAGCTATAGCCTTGAGGAAAAGAAGCTCAGGGGCAGTGCCCAGGCCCAGAGTTCAAGACCTAGGACTGGCAAATAAAACAAATAAGATGTAATTTTCCAGGTGTTAGTGGCTCACACCTGTAATCTTAACTGTTCAAGAGGCTGAGAGCTAAAGATCCAGGTTTGAAGTTATCCCAGACAGGAAAATCCATGAGATTCTTTTATTAAATTAAGCACTAAAAAAAGCTGTGGTGAATATGGTAGAGTGTTAACCTTGAACACAAAAGTTCAGGGACAGCACCCAATACCACACACACACACACACACACACACACACACACACACACAGAGTGTAAACAGAACAACCACATGCAATCCTACTAAACACTAAATACTTGAAGGAATATAACTCAGCATGCAATGGACATTTTTGCTTGTCCATGTTTACTGAAGCACTATTCAAAACAACAAAGATGTGAAATCAGCTTACATACCCATCCATGGAGAAATGGGTAAGGAAAATATGAAATATATACACAATTCAACCATAAATAAGAATAAAATTATTATTATTAGTGGAAAATCAGAACTGGAAATTATCTTATTAAGTAAGCCAGACTCAGAAATACAAAAAAAAAAAAAAATCAGTTGCTTTTTTTCCCCTCAATCATGGGATATAGATTGTTTTAAAAAGACTTTTTTTTTTTTTTGCCGGTCATGGGGCCTGAACTCTGGGCCTGGGCGCTGTCCCTCAGCTCTTCAGCTCAAGGCTAGTGCTCTACCACTGGAGCCACAGCACCACTTCCGGCTTTTTCTGTTTATGTGGTGCTGAGGAATCGAACCCAGGGCCTCATGCTTGCAAGGCATGCACTCTACCGCTGAGCTACCTTCCCAGCCCCATGTTTTAAAAAGATTTTAAAGTAGGAGGGGGACTATTTGAGAAAAAGGATGAGACCAGAAGAAGAAAAGATAGAAAATAAAAGAGTAATTGAGACACAAATATAATCAGCCTACATTATACCCATATGAACATGACGTAACAAAATGTACTGTTTTAGCAGGATGCTGGTGGCTCACACTTGTAATCTTAGCTACTCAAGAGGCTGAGATCGAGGACCTAGTTTAAAGCCAGCCCCAGTAGAAAAGTCTGTGAGACTCTTATCTCCAGTTAACACCAAAAACTCCAGAAGTGAAGCTGTAGCTCAAGTGGTAGAGTGTTCTCCTTTAGCACAAAAGCCTAGGGTCAGTGCCCAGGCCACGAGTTCAAGCCCTAGGACCATCACAAGAAAAGGAAGAAAAAAGTAAAACCCATTGTTTTGTACAAATAACAAATATATGCAGGCTGGGAAGGTGGCTCAGTGGTAGAGCACTTGCCTTGCATGCATGAGGCCCTGGGTTCCATTCCTCAGCACCACATAAACAGAAAAAGTCGGGAGTGGCACTGTGCCTCAAGTCGTAGTGGGGTAACCTTGAGCTGAAGAGCTGAGGGACAGCGCCCAGGCCCAGAGTCCAGGCCGCCTCACTACCGACAAAACATAAATAAATAAATAAATAAACAAACCAAATATATGCAAATAAAATATAGAGTAAATACATGCTGATTAAATGAATGGGAAGAAAAAAGTGAATGGGGAGGCTGGGTACTAGTGGCTCATGTCTGTAATCCTAGCTGCTTGGAGGCTTGAGAATTAGAGATCTGGAGTACCCTAACTTACCAAGGCTGGGTATCCCTAAGAGGGAAAATTAATGTAAGTTACTGCTTTCAAAGTGACCTTAGCAAAACATTACCCACTGACCCCCCCCAGTGACACCATTTCAGGAATTGTGAAATTTAGGTCACTGAAAAAAGAAAACAATTTAAAACAAACAAGCAAACAAATAAAAAAACAAAAGCAAACAAACAGAAAACCACATACACATCAAAAACCCTCTACCCTTGGCCTTTTGCCTGCACTTTTGTTACCAGCTACCTGAAGTGTCCATTTGTCTGAGGCTTTAGCCAAGATGGTGGTATCAGGGTCTTCAGACTGCCAAGTAGATTAGCATTCAAAATGGCCCCAGGGTTGGAGTCTGCCAATGGGAAAGCAGCTAGTATCTTCCTCAATCCCTCAATGCCTTCCCTCCAACCTGAAGACCTTGTCTTAGCTTCCCAAAGACCATCCTGACACCAACAACCCCTCAAAGGCTTTGGCAGAGTCAGTCTTAGTCCTCAAGATACTACCATTTTGGGGTATCTGTCTGGTTTGTGTATATACCACACAACGGTTAGGTGACGAAACCTAATTCTTTGATGTTGCAGTGTTGGAAGGTGGGGCCTATTGGGAGGTGTTAAAGGTGATGAATGGATTAATGCTTTTCTCAGGAGAATGGGTTAGCACAGGAGTTTGGTTCCTTTTCTCTTCTGTATGCACCTGCTCACCCATCTGTTTTCTGCCATGAGTTAAAGCAGTGCAAGGTTTTCTCCAGAAGCACAGACTTGTCAGATTTCTTAGCCTCCTGAACCAACCAAAATAAATCTCTTTTCTTTATGCATTACTCAGGTATAAAGAAAAAAAGCTAAGACAGAGCTCAAGGACTAAGGATGAGACCCTAGTGCTAGAGAGTCTGTCTTGCAAGTAAAATAAGGCCATGAGTTTGAACTCTAGTAGCATCAAAAAGGAAAGAAAAAGAAAAAGACAGAGCACATGATAGCCCTAGCCTCTTGATTTGCTTTTGATACCATGCTTGATATGTGGCAGCAAATATTAACTAATCTAACCATCCTTTGAGGTAGGTTGTTTTTTTTTGGCCAGTCCTGGGGCTTGAACTCAGGGTCTGGGTGTTGTCCCTGAGCTTCTTTTGCTCAAGGCTAGCACTGTACCACTTGAGCCACAGTGCCATTTCTGGCTTTTTCTGTGTATGTGGTACTGAGGACTAGAAACCAGGGCTTCGTGCCATGCAAGGCAAGCACTCTATCACTAAGCCACATTCCCATCAATTAGGTATTTTTATTAACCCTTTTTGTTTGTTTGTTTGTTAATAAGAAGCATGGAGAGAACAAGTGCAGAGAGGTCAAGTCACTGAGTGAGGTGACCCAGTGACCAGTAAGTGACAGAGCCTAGAAATGAAGCTGAACTTGCTGGCTCTGGAGCCCATGCTCAAATCACTTTAAAAGCTAGGGGATCTAGTCCTGTCCTTCTCTATGGTTGAACACTACGCAGTGCTGACCTGTGACCTTTGAGAAGCCATTCACTATTACTAAGCATTCTGACAAGTCTGAGACGCTGGCAATGGCTACCAGCGGTAGGAAGGATTCCCACTGCATCCACATATCTCTGGAATGCAAATGAGACACATTTTAGCAAAGCCTTGCCTTGTAGACAACTCCTTTTAGCCTCCAGGATTCTGCCATCTCTGCCTAGGGCCAGCTTTAAGTGGGAGGAAGGAAATGTGACCTGCACAGTCACACAGGTCTCTGTGAACAGGAGGGTCCCTTGTGTGATTTTAGTTTAGTTTAGTTTTTGGTGTTGTACTAGAGCTTGAACTCAGGGCCTGGGCACTGTCCCTTAGCTTTTTACTCTCAAGGCTAATGCTCTACCATTTGAGCCATCGTTCCATTTCCAGCTTTTTGCTGATTAACTGAAAAGTTTCATGAACTTTCCTGCCAAGGCTGACTTCAAACTTCAATCCTCACATCGGAGCCTCCTGAGTAGCCAGGATTACAGGCACGAGCCACCAGCACTTGGCTCCATGCTTGATTTAATGCTCTGCGCCTGCCATCTTAAACTCCTGATGATTTTTGAACAAGGACTGTGGCTTTTTAGTTTGTGTGGATGCTTTCACATTAGGTAGCCGGCACTGGGTATGCTTTGTGCTGTTCATCTGATTCTTCTTGGTTTTCTTTCTCTCCTTGGGCCTCTTCTCTAGCCTACAAGAGTACATTTCTTATAATCTTGGTAAATTCCTTTCATTTTTAGATGTTAGGAGGGCATACAGGTCAACTCCAGTTCTTAAGAGGCTTTTATTCTAATCTGTTTCTCTTGAAGCTGATTAGGAATTTCTTTTCATAAGATCTGGACTCAGATGCTCTGTCCTCCCACCTCCTTTCCATATTAACTTCACACCTAATTTCTCAGCTCCCTGACAATCTTGAGAAATAAGATAAAGGCTTAGGAAGGCTGGAGCATTGAGCCAGCAAAGAAAAGCCCTGATTAAAAGAGAATAACCACACTCTAGTTTTGTTTTGTTGTTTAAATTACCTGGCAAGGAAATGGGAGGCGTGGTCTAGACAGCACAGACAGCATGGAAAAGGCCCCCCCAAGAAGGACTTTGGTATACTAAGAGAAGTCCACTTTTACTGGTATTTACAGAAAACAAGACTGAAAATAAACATACTTCTTGAATTGAGCTAAATTTTTAAATGTCTAAGCCTATTGGAAGCAGGATTTTCAGTATCCTCTATGAGAGATGATCATAGTAATAATGTCTAATTTTTTCTGATCTTGCCTACAAACTCCTTTGCAAAGAGGTTTGGTCCCTTTTTAAACACATAGTAGAGTCCGTTTCTCTATACATTCAATCTGGACTTTGCTATGTGACCTTCCTTGACCAATGGGAAGAGAACAAATGTGGTATGAGCAGAAGCTCTTGCTAGTAACTCTTTTGCCCCCATGTGAACAACCCTGGTCCTGCTTCCCATGAAAAGAGGCTGCTCTACTTACTTTCCTGGGATTTCACAGGAGGCCCAGACATATGAATGTGCCCATCCTAGACCATGGAGTCTTGTCCAGCCAAACCAGTCCAGGCCAGACTCATCCACCCAACTGACAGAATCATGAACTCTAATAAATGTTATTGCTATGGACTGAATACAGGCATCCCCCCCCCAACAAATTTATATGCCACGTCATTATGTCTATGGCTCCCACGCTCTTTCCTCCCTCTAATTAAGACCCTTGTGATCACCTGGCGTCCATCTGGATAAACTAGAATAAGTTAGAAATCCTTAGTCACATCAGCAAATTCTCTTTTGCCACATAAAGCAACATTATCACAGGGTTTGGGGGTAGCACATGGACATCTGGAAGGGGCATTATTTAGTATAGTAGAACTTACTAGAAAGAAGACGAGAAAAATAAGGTTGGATACATGAGAGAACTTCAACTTTATGAAGACATGTTTTACTTCTTTACTTCAGAAAACTTACCTGAGACAAATATGTCAAGTTGTAATTTGCTGATTACAGATGGTAGGTGTTAGTTATATTGTTCCATGTACTGTTCTCTATTAATTTTTTTAAGTTATAAAAAGAAAGGGAAAAATGAGGTTAGAAAGAGAACTTTTTCCTCCCACTTCTCATCTATGCAATGGGTGTTGTTTCTGTGTGAATTTAGAAGGAAGAAATCCATGTTCTTTTTTGAGAAAGAAAGAGCAGGGACAGAATGCAGTATGAAGAACCACTGGCCAGTGGTTGTTAGATTGGCCTGGGAAGTCCTGGCTTAGGCAATACTTCAAGGGCTGCTGAGGACAACCTGGGGGCTTTAGAAATGACTGATTTGTCTAACTGCTGCTACCATGAGAGAGTATCACAGATTGGGTAAGTTATAATAATCAGAAGTGTATTCATCTCATGGTTCTGGATGCTGGGAAAACCAAGACATAGAAGCTACATGTAGTGAGAGTCTTCTTCTATGTCCTAGTACATCAAGTGGCAAGACAGCCTGTAAGACACAGAGAAGGCAAGAGGGGCCGAAGCTTATAATCACCATCTGATCCCTTGATAACCAATCAGTTCCCCTGGTAACAATATGAATCCATTGGTGAGGACACCTCTTAAACCTGACCCTCCCTCCCCACATACTGTTAGGAAAGCAAGTTCAATTTCAACACGAATTTCAGAGAAAACTGTGAAACCACAGCATCCTCCTCTAACTCCACCCCTACCTCTCCTATACTTCCCTCAATCAAAGCTCCTTGGCTTTTATCTATTTTCTATGTTGGAGCACCACATGAGATACCATTATTTGAAAGCTACTGTTTAACTGTGTGTGTCTGTGTGTGTGTCTGTGTGTGTGTGTGTATGCGCATGCACACATGCACATAAACTTTAAAAACAGCTAATCCATTCCAACTTTGATTATGTGCTTGAGGAATCTGAATGGAGACAGATGAAGTGATTGTCTAATGCAGAGATTACATAAAAAGTGTTACTATCACTTGCTAAATCTCTTGGATGGTTGGGTCAGAGGCCAGACTGTTGTATGCCCACAGAGGAAGGCCTTAACTTTTTCCAGTAACTGAATTGTTTTATCTGCATGTGTTTCCTGAAGTCACGAATTCCTGGGGCTGGGGGTATGGAGAGGAGGAAGGAGGGGGTGTTGCTTGAGAGGGAACCATTCTTTGTTCATCCTTCTGCCACCGAATAAACAAAGAAACTTCTGAAATGAAAGCTATATTAGGAAGGGGAAGATAAATAAGACATCTTTACATTTAAAAAACTACTTCTTCCTCAGAGCGCCAGTGGACAAAGGGTAGATTTATCCTCTTTGGATCTTTTTTATCCTTTCTTGCTTTTGTGTAGGTATGTTTTCCTAATGCTGCTTTTTTGAATCTGCTTTTTGTCTTTCTAGCCTTTGTTTGGCATATATATATATATATATATATATATATATATATATATATATATATATATATGTCTGTATATATATGTTTTTTTTTCTACCACTCCTGGAGTTTGAAGTCTGGGCCTGGGCACTGTCCCTGAGCTTCTTTTTCTCAAAGCTAATGCTTTACCACTTGAATCACAGCTCCACTTCCAGCTTTATTTGATGATTAATTGGAGATAAGAGTGGCACAGACTTTCTTGCCTGGGCTGACTTTGAATGGAGATTCTCAGAACTTAGCCTCCAGAGTAACTAGGATTATAAATGTGAGCCTTCAGCACTTGGCTCTCTCCTTCCTTGTCATCAGAACTCCAGTTTTATTCAATTATCCTTTCTTTTGGGGTTTGGGAGAAAAATAATCCCATCCTCAATGCCAAAGATAAGTATTGATTAGTTTAAGCCAATCATGGTATTTCCACTTTCCACGCTATAGACTAGTTTAGGAAGGATCATGGCAGCTCTGGCCAATAGAACATGAACAAAGGCTTAGTGGGGCTGGCAGAAGTTCTAGGAAAGACTCCGGAAGGGATGGCCATTCCCACTGTGTACTGTGTCCACAAAAGATTCCTGAAATTGCTGCAGTCTTGTTATCAGCTTGAGGAAGAATGTCAACACCTCCTGGAGGGCAGAGCCAAGAATCCTGATACTGTCTCTGGAGCCTGGAATCCTGGATTCTCTCTCTCCACTAGTGTGTGATAGGATTTCTTGCTGCCTAAACCATGTTTAGCTGGGAGGTGGTTTGGGGGGTTTTTTGGCACCAGAAATCATATAACTTATATCTGTAGGTAATTCATTTAGTCTGCAGGCAGTCTTTGCAGTATCTATCTTAACTTTAAGTTAGTACAGATGATAGACAGCAGAGCTCAAATTCAATCCAGTTCTGTCTTCATGAAAAAAAAAAGAGAGAAGAGAGAGAGCCCCCTCCTCTTTCCTTGAGGACAAAATTTTGTCCATGAGGCTTTTACACATGGGTGTAATGTGGCAGCCATTGTGAATGAATTAGCTCAAATTCCACCTTTGTTTTATTGCTTTATACCACGAATGCAGAAATATCAATTAACTTCTGCTTCTAAAAATAGGATATTCTGATAAGTCCTAACACTACCAGTTCCTAAAAATGTTAACTCCCTTCCTCCCTCTCTTTTCCCCCCACCAGACCAGAAAAAAAGAAAAAAGATAAAGGAAAAGAAACCAAAGCAATAGCAATGGAGAGGAAAGTGAATACCAAGGCCAGAGAACCCAGAGGGGAAGCTCCCAATAGCCAGTGACAAAGGAGCACCGGAGATGAAGGAGGCATGCAAAGCTAAGACTCTTGAACGGCTGAACTTCAGTGGCAGAGAGGATCTCTCGCAGCGACTTAGCAAAGGAATCTTCTTGAATTGGATCTCAGCTTAAGAAGAAAAAAAGTCGGGCTGGGAAGGTGGCTCAGTGGTAGAACACTTGCCTTGCATGCCTGAAGCCCTGGGTTCGATTCCTCAGCACCACATAAGCAAAAAAAGAAAAAAGCCGGAAGTGGCGCTGTGGCTCAAGTGGTAGAGCGCTAGCCTTGAGCTGAAGAGCTGAGGGACAGCGCCCAGGCCCAGAGTTCAGGCCCCATAACCGGACCAAAAAAAAAAAAGAAGAAGAAGAAGAAAAAAAGTCTCTTTGAGATACACAGAACCATAGCCAGCCTGTCATCCAGAATTCATATCCTGAAAAACCTCCAAAAATTTTATTCAAATTGATTTTGCATCTATCTGTCTGTCTGTCTGTCTATCTATCTATCTATCTATCTATCTATCTGCTATCTTCTTGTGGATTCCTAGAGAAAGAAAATGTAACTATTTTCTGGATAAATACCTCAAAAGATTACAAAAAGTTAAAATCTAATAAACATTGTGTTGTACAGTTTAATCTTTCACACCAGCTGGGGGTGGCAGTGCAAGGCTGTAATACCAGAACAGGATGGAGGCAGAAGGTGAAACATGCCATGAGTTCAAGCCCCACGACTGGCAAAAATAAATAAATAAGCAGGGGCTGGGAAGGTGGCTCAGTGGTAGAGTGCTTGCCTTGCATGCATGAGGCCCTGGGTTCGATTCCTTAGTACCACATAAGCAAAAAGAAAAAAAGCCAGAAGTGGCACTGTGGCTCAAGTGGTAGAGCACTAGCCTTGAGCTGAAGAGCTGAGGGACAGCACCCAGGCCCAGAGTTCAGGCCCCACAACTGGACCTCCCTTCCCCCCAAAAAAGAAGGTGAAACAAAGGCTACATAGCCTACAGCATGTTGTAGGTAAGGGGCTAGGGATGTAGCTTACTGTTAGAATATTTATCTACCACATGCAGCGTCCTACACACACTCTCCAAACACTACCAAAAAATACATACATATGTGCACATACAAACATATCTATACATGTGTGCATATATGTATATGCATATATACATAATATATCTCTATGTAGATATAGAAGAACATCTTTTCCTTGGCCTTTATGCATAATGGGGCCTGAAATCAAGCCAACAAAAATCAGATTTACAGGGGCTGGGAAGTTGGCTCAGTGGTAGAGTGCTTGCCTTGCATGCATGAGGCCCTGGGTTCCATTCCTCAGCACCACATAAGCAAAAAGGAAAAAGCCGGAAGTGGCGCTCTGTCTCAAGTATTAGAGCGCTAGTCTTGAGCTGAAGAGCTGAGGGACAATGCCCAGGCCCAGAGTTCAGGCCCCATGACCAGACCAAAAAAAAAAAAAAATCAGATTTATAGCACATAAGAACAATAGAATTTCTTTATAAGTGTACCAAACATACACATGATAAAACTCAGTAACAACTCAAAAAGAGTAATTAGAATCTGGGGCCTATGTGCCATTACATCCAGTGAAGGGGATGGGGGAAAAGGCCTTTACAAAAAGCAAATGACATGCCGGGCACCAGTGGCTCACGCCTGTAATCCTAGCTACTCAGGAGGCTAAGATCTGAGATCACAGTTCAAAGCCAGCCTGGACAGGAAACTCAGCAAGACTCTTATCTCCAATAAACCCCTCAGAAAACTGGAAGTGGTGCTGTGGTTCAAGTGGTAGAGTGCTTGCCATGAGCTGAAGAGCTGAGGGACAGCATCCAGGCCCAGAGTTCAAGCCCCACGACAGACCAAAAAAAAAAAAAAAAAGCAAATGACTGGGGATTGGAGGCATGGCTCAGGTGGTAGGGTTCCTGCCAATGAGCATAAAGCATCAGATAGCAAGCTCAAGTTCTGGTTTTGGGGGTGGGGGAAGGAAGTAAATGACTATTTAGAAGACAAATGGACTTTTAGAAGAAAAGGGAGTTAGAAAGTTTGTGCTGGGTGTAGTGCTGTGGTAGAACACTTGCTTACAAGGGTGCAGCCCTGGGTTCCATACTCATTATCACAAAAAAAGAAAAAGAGGGAGGGGGAGGGAAGAAGAGAGTGAGGGACAGAGAGAAAGAAGGAGAAAGGGAGGGAGAAAGAGAGGGAGGAGGAAGGAGAGAGGAGAAAGTTTGTGATAACATTGAGCTTATTTATGTACAGTTGGAATGATTTGTCTTGTCAACATACTGTGAGCAACAGACACACTGACAGCCAAAAAGAGTTGAACTGGGATAGCAGAGGATTCTGTATAGAATACATTGTTCATTATGTGTGTCCTAAGCAAACCATAGGCACATTCAAGGAGGTTGGGACTTTTCTTGGTGGTGCGAGGGTGTGAACTTAGGGTTAGGCTGGTGGAATATTGCTGTGCCACGCCTCCAGCTCTGTTTGTCACTGGTTGTTGTTAGGATAGAGTCTTGCTTGCTTCCTTCCCAGACATACACTTTTTTTTTTTTGTCGGTCGTGGGGCTTGAACTCTGGGCCTGGGCACTGTCCTTCAGCTCTTCAGCTCAAGGCGAGCGCTCTACCACTTGAGCTACAGCGCCACTTCCGGTTTTCTGGTGGTTTATTGGAGATAGGAGTCTCACAGTCTTTCCTGCCCGGGCTGGCTTTGAACCGTGATCCTCAGATCTCAGCCTCCTGAGTAGCTAGGATTACAGGCGTGAGCCACCAGCGTCCGGCTCCAGACATACACTTGAACCACAATCTGCCTCCTTTGGGGCTTCTCATCATCTCCAGAATCATGTGTACCTGATGCCGCATCCAGCTGTTCTGTGGAGATGGAGTCTCATCGATTTTTCTGTCCAGGCTGGCTTGGCACCAGGATCCTCCCAATCTCAGCTTCCCATATAGCTAGAGAGGACAGGTACACACCACTGAACCCAGCTATGGATGATTTGAATGGGAGCCTTAGAAATTTTTCTGCCTGGGCTGGCCTTACACCATGATCCTCTGAGTCTCAGACTCCCAAATAGCTAGTATTATGGTGTGAGCTACCAGTGTCCCTCACCCCCACCCCCACCCCAAGAAAAAGCTTTTAGAGACAAAAAAGAAATTCATGTAACTGACTTGGGAAAAAACACCCCAAGAAACAAGAATTCGTGGCTACAGGGCTTTATTCACAAGGATACATAGCAGAGACCTACTGTGAGGAGTCCTTGTGCAGATGTCCTATCTGGCCTGGCCTACTTTGGTTCTGGGGGGAGTTCTTTGCATAGTTCTGATTAAATGCATGGGTATGTGAGGGCTCCTTCTTCATGGCCTCTGGTTAGGGTTTGACATTTGTCATTCCATTTTGTTACTGACAGCTTTTGCCATCCCCTCAGGGCTATGAAACCCCTAGGTAGAAGGGATTTGGGGTAGATTTGGTTCTCCTTTCTGGGAGAGAGTAGAACTGAAGCTTCTGGTAGGATAAAGGAAGTTCTGAGAAGGTTTCTTTCTTCTATTTGTTAATTTTTTTTTTTTTTTTTTAGGTCCGGTTGTGGGGCCTGAACTCTGCCTGGGTGCTGTCCCTCAGCATTTCAGCTTACGGCTAGTGCTCTACCACTTGAGTCACAGTGCCACTTCCGGCTTTTTTCTTTTTGCTTATGTGGTGCTGAGGAATCGAACCCAGGGCCTCAAGCATGCAAGGCAAGCTCTCTACCACTGAGCCACCTTCCCAGCCCAATTTTATATTTCTTTAGCTTAATCATTTGTATCAATTCTGGGGTTCTACCTGACTCCTCACAATATAAATACCCAATTTTTAAAAAACAAAACCATACAGTGTCATAATGAAACAAAGCACTATTATTAGTAAGAGTCAAGAGAACCATGAAATCACAAGTACTTCAGATGTCAGGATTACAAACCAGAATATCCATTAAATACATTACCTGAATGAGAAAAGGAGTCTTAGCAAGAGGAAGGTGTGGAAATGAAGGGACTGTTGGCTTTGTAATTTGTTTATAAAGAAATATAGAAAACATACATTGATTACTCAACTAATATAATGAAATGGGGCACTGATGATTCACAGCTGTAATCCTAGCTACTAAGGTGGCTGAAACGTAAAGTGAGCATCAGTTTGCTTCAATAAAGAAGCCATGGGACGGGCACCAGTCCCTCAGGCCTGGACAAGAGCTGAGGCTCATGGTTCAAAGCCAACCTGGGCAGGAAAGTCTGTGAAACTCTTATCTCCAATTAACCACCAGAAAACCGGAAGTAGTGCTGTGGCTCAAAGTGATAGAGCTCTAACCTTGAGTGAAAAGGCTCAGGGATAGCTCCCAAGCCCTAAATTCAATCCTCAGGGCCAACCTAAGGGGAAGAGGGAGAGAAGCCATGGACCCTTCCCCATCTGCCTGTCTCTACGCACCCAGCTTCTCCACTGCTGGCATCTCTGAGCTGGCTCTAGTTCTTGGTGAGCTACCTATGAGTGGCCTGGCAGCTGTTCCTCCTACAGGAAATTCAGCTCCATGAATGCCAGGTGAGTGGCTGACCAGTCTCTGTTGCCAGGGAGACTCCTAGGAGCTCCATTTCCCATCTTATCAGAGGCCCTTTGCGGTTGAATGATGTTAGTGCTCCATCCTGGCCACACAGGCTGGCCATTAAGCATGGAAACCAATCTTTACCCAAGCTTAAAGAAAATGATGATGATTGATCACTGCTGCGTAGATGGGGAAACTGAGGCTCCGTGAAATCACAGAACCACCAATTACTTTACGGACCTATCTGACTCTGAAGCCCATTCCTTTCCCACTATTTTCCTTGGTCTCTTAGCACTTTTGGCACCATGCAGACAAGGACTTAATATTCTGGTACACCAGTACCAGCCCAAGTAGGGGACAATTGAGACTTGTTTATAATCCCTCCCTCTTCTTGGGAAAAATAAGTCTGCTTGTCCCTCAGGGTTTGCCATTCAATGCAAGGCCTGGGCTCTTGTATTTTAACAAACTCTCACAGTGATTATGTGGTGAGGTCCTGGTGTCTGGTCATGGGCATCCATGTTATATGCACCCTTGAATTATGGAGGGCCAGTTCTCCAAGTGTGTTATAGCCTTGTGTTATTTAATTGTCCTGAAAACCTTAGCAGGTAAAACTATTACTACTAGTAGTAGTAATACTACCATTATATTTGCTTTTAAACAGGACTGTGTGTGTTTAGTATGGTATGGATATAGACAATATCACCCCCACTCTTTTTTTTTTGGGGGGGGGGGAGCACCATGGCTTGAACTCTTAGTCTTGCACTGTCACTTGGCTTTATTTACTCAAAACTGGCACTTGCCGGGTGCCGGTGGCCCATGCCTGTAATCCTAGCTACAGAGGAGGCTGAGATCTGAGGATCATGGTTCAAAGCCAGCCCGGGCAGAAAAGTCAGTGAGCTTCTTATCTCCGATTAACCACTGAAAACCGGAAGTGGTGCTGTGGCTTAAGTGGTAGAGTACTCGCCTTGAGCTGAAGAGCACAGGGATGGTGCCCAAGCCCAGAGGTCAAGCCCCACAACCGCCAAAAAAACAAAAACAAAAACAAAACTAAACTCGCACTTTCCCACTTAAACCACGTCTCTTCTAGCTTTTTACTGCTTTTTTTTTTTGGTCCGGTTGTGGGGCCTGAACTCTGAGCCTGGGCGCTGTCCCTCAGCTCTTCAGCTCAAGGCTAGCGCTCTACCACTTGAGCCACAGTGCCACTTTCAGCTTTTTCTGCTTATGTGGTGCTGAGGAATCGAACCCAGGGCCTCAGGCATGCAAGGCAAGCACTCTACCACTTGAGCCACAGCGCCACTTCTGGCTTTTTTCTTTTTGCTTATGTGGTGCTGAGGAATCGAACCCAGGGCCTCATGCATGAAAGGCAAGTACTCTACCACTGAGCCACCTTCCCAGCCCCTTTTTTTACTGCTTAATTGGAGAAAAGTCTCTTGGATTTGTTTGCCTACGTAGTCTTTGAACTATGATTTTCAGATCTCAGCCTCCTTAGTAGCTGGGATGATAGGCATGAGTCACTGTTGGCTGACATATACCCAATTTTCAAAAGAAGAGTCTGAAGTAGAGAGCTGTTAGTAAACTATCCAGGATAGCATAGCTAGATTTACAAGTCCACATGTCAATAAGGGCAACATGGCACCAGATACTTCTCAGCTACTCCATCTGGCCTCCAGATTAGCCCCACTCCCTTCTCACAGGGTCTCACTAACCAAGGATTGAGGATGATAGGGTATTTTGAGAAAACACCGTTTTTGTCATTTCCCTTCTCTGCATTCAAATCAGAAGCCACAGGCCTGCCAACTCCTGTGGATAGCCTGCCCCGCTGATTCCTGGCACTCACCTCCTACTTCTTTGCTATCTTGGTCTCCCATTCCCCCCCACTTCCCACCTCCCATAACAGTTTTGCTCCTAGGAGTCCGCCTGAAATAGTGGGTGGATGGAAAGGAATAGCAAAGAGGAGAAGATTAAAAAAACTTTGGGAGGGAAGCAGTCATACAGTTTTAGATCTCAAAATCTGCCTGAAAATAGACCATTCAGTCATGCAGATAATAATATATTACATGTAAACACCACACATTCAGGCACATTTTCTACAAAAGTCCATGTACGCTCTGAAGTATTTGGAGCTGGTATGAGAATGTCCTAAATACAACCTGTGGTTACAAATGATGTGTTAAAAAAGAAAAGAAAAAGTCCGTGAGGACAGGCCCCAGTGGCTCATACCTTCCTAGCTAACTCAGGAGGCTGAGATCTGAGGAATACAATTCCAAGCCAGATGGGACAGAAAAGACCATGAGATTTTTATTTCTGATTAACCACCAAAAAGGCAGAAGTGAAGATGTGGTTTTTGCGGTAGGGCACTAGCCTTGGCTCAAGTGGTAGAGTGCTAGCCTTGATTGAGCAACAAAGCTCAGGGTCAGGGCTCAGCTCTAAGTTCAATCTCCAGGACTGGAGGAGGAAAAAGTCGATAGGACTTGAGGGTTGACCGTTAGCTCTGGTGCCTAGCTACACGACCTCAGGCAAGTTTATGACCTTTGCTGAATACTGAGGAAAGCACTGTAGCATGGATCCAGAAGAAACCAGCAATCCTAACTGAGGAACCCATTTTTCTTCTCTGCTTCCCTCCATCCCCTTAGCAATGACTTCCATCCCTCCCTCCCACACAGAGGCATCTGATTCCCTGCAGTCTTTTCCTCCTTCAAGGTCCTTAGCCTAAAGGACTTGCCTCTCTCCAGTATGTAGGGAGCTATGTTCTTGGCTCTGAGACAGAGTTCTTAAATTGTCTTCCACAGTTGCAAGTGACTCAGCCGTTGCTTAGGGATTTAATGAGCCAGCAATAGGAGGATTGAAAGAGAAAGCCTCTGGGGTCTTCCTTCCTGAATTGGTTGTAAGCTGGGTGAGAACAAAACAAGGAAACTTGTAGAACCACCCTGTCCAGGATGGTAGCCACTGGTCACATGTGAATATTGAACACTTAAAATGTGGTTCTCCAAATTAAGATAAGCTAAAGTATCCATCAGCTCTTGAAGATTTATATTAAAAATGAGTATTTTATTAACAATTTTATATTTATATAAAGTTGAAAATGATAATTTTCTTGACATACTGGTTTTTACTTCTTACAATATGGTTAATGGCCTTTTTGTTTTTTTAACCCACATGGCTGTAAGATGATGTTATTTTAGAGTGTTGATATTTTTTTTTTTCTGGTCATGGGGCTTAAACTCGGCCTGGGCGCTGTCCCTGAGCTCTTCGGCTCAAGGCTAGTGTTCTACCACCTTTAACCACAGCTTCACTCCCAGTTTTCTTCTTTCCTTCCTTCCTTCCTTCCTTCCTCCCTCCCTCCCTCCCTCCCTCCTTTCTCTCTTTCTCTCTTTCTCTCTTTCTCTCTTTCTCTTGCTTTCTTGCTTTCTTGCTTTCTTGCTTTCTTTCTTTGTTGTTGTTGGTAGGGCTTGAACTCTGGGCCTGGGCGCTGTCCCTGAGTTCCTCAGCTCCAGGCTGCTCTACGACTTCAGGCACAGAGCCACTTCCGGTTTTCTGGTGGTTTATTGGGGATAAGAGTCTCACGGACTTTCCAGCCTGGGCTGGCTTTGAATCATGATCCTCATATCTCAGCTTCCTGAGTAGCAGTTTTCTGGTGGCTAATTGGCGAGACGAGTCTTGGCCTTTCCTACCTGGGCTGGCTTTGAAATGTGATCCTCAGGTCTCAGTCCCCTAGCTAGGATTATGGATATGAGCCACCAGTCCCCAGCTTAGAATGTTAACACTTTAATCATGGCTGTGTAAAATTCCATTCTGTAGAGGTACTACATATTTTGGATCCACTTATCTACCATAGGGTATCTGGGCTCTTTCCACAACTTGGCTTTGTGAATAGTGCAACAATGAACATGGATGAGCAAGTATCTTTATGGCATCCTGGCTAATGATGTTCTGGGTAGATGCCCAAAAGTAGTATGGCTGGGTTGTAGGGAAGATCTATGTTTAGGTTTTTGAGGAATCTTCAGACTGCTTTGACAGCAAATTTGAAACTCAGATAGATGCTAATTACTGTTTCTAGAAGCAGTTGTACAGGGAAGGGTCCTAAGTAGAGGTCATCCATCTACTCCTAGCCAAATATTTCTTTCTTCCTCTAATTCACTCTTTTTTTTTTTAATTGTGAAAATTCTGTACAGAGGGGTTACAAATTACATGGGCAAGATAATGAGTACATGTCTTTTTTTGGGGGGGGGGGGAGGGGAATCCAGTCGTGGGGCCTGAACTCTAGGCCTGGGTACTATCCTTCAGCTCTTCAGCTCGAGGCTAGCACTCTACCACTTGAGCCACAGCGCCACTTCTGGCTTATTTCTTTTTGCTTATGTGGTGCTGAGGAATCGAACCCAGGGCCTCAAGCATGCAAGACAAGCGCTCTACCACTGAGCCACCTTCCCAGCCCCATGAGTACATTCCTTATCAAGCATTGTAGCCTCTTCCTTTGTTTCCCTTTCCCATCCCTTTCCATCCTCCCCCCTGCCCCCCCCACCCAATCATCCCTCTCTAATTCTCTCTTTTTTTTTTTTTTTTTTTTTTGTGAGTCTAGTCGTGAGCCTGAACTCTGGTTCAGGGTGCTGTCCCTCAGTTCTTCAGCTCAAGACTAGCGCTCTACCATTTGAGCCACAGCGCCACTTCTGGCTTTTTGCTTTTTGCTTATGTTGTGCTGAGGAATTGAACCCAGGGCCTTGAGCATGCAAGGCAAGCGCTCTACCACTGAGCCACCTTCCCAGCCCTCTAATTCTCTTTTTATGTAATAGTACTATGTTGAATTCCCAAAACAAACAGCACTATAACCTTCAAGAGAAACACAGAATACAGAACTTGAAGGAAATTAAAAATAATCTACTCAGGGTAGACTGTTCATTTTACTGACGAAGAAACCAAAGAGAGAGAAAGAAAGGGAGAGAGAGAGAAGATATAGTACCTTTATATTGGTAGTTTATGTCAGTTATATGTTATCATCTATCTTGGAAAATAAGAAAAAAAAGGTACAATATAATTATTCTTTATTCATCGCTCATAGTTACTTGCCACTCATTTACGTGAATTTTTCCAGCCTAGGTGATTTTTTTTTAATAAAAAATCCAATTAATAACTGGTTAGGAAAAAAAACAGTAGTATACAACTTTTTTCCTTTCATTGTGATTATGCTATATAAAACGTACAAATAAGTAATAGTTATATGTAATGAAAGCTAAAGGATTTTAAGACATGGAAGGAAGGTTTTTTGCGGAGCTAATCGCAATTTGAATGTGAGCTACTGCTTTTTGCATATTAAACACAAGGCTTTGTCTCTCACCTCAGTGGAGAGAAAAAGCAAAATTTGATCTGATGTTGAAAAAGAAAAGGCCATAAATAAAGGGGTGTGTGTTGTTTCCTGGGGGACAATCTTCCTAGTGGCATTCTGCCCAGAAGTTCTTTCTTCTCGGCTAAACCAGAGGATCAGTTGAGAAACTAGATGAATGATGGAGAGACCCCAGAGGAGTAAGAGAAAACACAAAGTTTGGTTCATGCCTTCAGCATCCAGACTTGAGCCTGCACTGCCTGTGAGGCCAGTCTGGTTAGTGTTGCTATTGCATAAATGCAGTCATGGGAACTCCAAATAGAATCTCTTTCAGGAGAAACTCAAGGTCAGCGATATTAGCCAGCCTCAGGCACCTCAGCGGTATCTAAAAATCACTGCAGGTCACTGATTCCAGGCATCTCCTGCCACTACAGAAGTCTAACCTTCACTACAAGTAGTAATTCCCCGTACTTTCCCCAGAACCACTGTATAGCCAACCCAGGAAAGCGATGCCCCCAGAGGAGAAAAAGGCAGTTTATCATCAGTGGAAATGTAAGAAGAAAAACAATAAACAACAACAAAAATAAACCAAAACAACTAAACCAAACTCAAGGTCAGGAGATGAGGAAAATGAACAATGAACATGGTTTCCATTTTATTTTTAGCCTATGTACTTTGTGTGTGTGCGCGCGCGCATGTGTGTGTGTGTGTGTGTGTGTGCGTGTGTGTGTGTGTGCGTGCACACACATGCATCAGTCCTAGGGCTTGAACTCGGGGCCTGGGTGCTGTCCCTGAGCTTTTTTCGTTTTCTTTTCCCAAGGCTAGCACTCTACAATTGGAGCCACGGTTCCACTTTCAGCTTTTTGGTGGTTAATTGGACATAAGAGTGTCCCGGACTTTCCTGCTTGGGCTGGCTTCAAAGTGTGATCCTCAGATCTCAGCTTCCTGTGTAAGATTACAGATGGGAGCCACCAGCACCTGGCTCTGCCCATGTCCTTTCTCTCTAGCCAGAGGACTTTAATTCTTTCTCAGTTTCTCCAACAATCCACCCCTCTTTCAAGAATGCATCCGGAATCCTTCTCCCACATCTCCCACATTCTCTTCCTCTAAACCGCCAACCTAGAAGATGTCTCCTTTTACTATCTGCATAATTCATTTGCTGATATACACCAACTCTCTCTCTCCCTCTCCCCCCTCTCTCAATACTGTTGTTTGAATTCAGAGCTTCACTCCTGCTAGGCAAATGCTCTTAACACCTGAGCCAGCTCCCCTCACCAGCTCCCCTTTTTTCGGTACTGTGGTTTGAACTCAGGCTGTCCAGCCTGCTCAGTTTACGTGCTCACTGATGCTCTACCACATGAGCTCAGCTTTTTGCTGATTACTTTGGAGATTGGGCCTCAACTTCCATTCTCTGGATCTCAAACTTTTGAGGAGCTGGGATTATAGTTGTGAGCCACTGTCCCCTGGCCCTTTTTATTATTTATTTGTTTATTTATTTTGTGCCAGTCCTGGAACTCAAGAGTCTGGACACTATCCCTGAGCTTTTTAACTTGAGTCACAGCCCCACTATCAGGTTTTTGATGGTTAACTGGTGATAAGTCTCATCAACTTGTCTTCTTGGGCTGGCTTTGAACAACAACATTCAGATGTCAGCTTCTTGAGCAGTTAGGATTACAGGCACAAGCCACCGATGATCAGCTATTTTTGATTATTTTTCAGATAGGGTCTCTTGTCTTTTACATAGAGCTAACCTTGGGCCATGATCATCCTATCTCTGGCCTCGAATCTGGGATAACAGGTGTTATCTCCTATGCCTAACTTGTTTTCTGGGGTGGGGTGGGGAAGGTGTAGATTTTGTTGGTTGGTTGTGGGGCTTGAACTCAGGACCTGGGTACTGTCCTTGGTTCTTTTGCTCAAGGCTAATTTGCTCTACCTCTGATCCTGAGCCACGGCTCTGGTTTTCTGGTGGTTAATTGGAGATAAGAGTCTCACAGTCTTTCCTGCCTAGACTGGCAATGAACTGTAATCCTCAGATCTCCACCTCCTGAATAGCTAGGATTACAGGCAAAAACTTGTTTTTTTGAAATAGGATCTCATTAACTTTTTGTGTGGGCTAGTCCCCAACCCCAACTCTAATTGTCCCAATGTCTGTGTCCTGAGTAGCTCAGATCACAATCATGTGCTACCACACTTAGCGCCTTGAGTTGTTGTTGGTGCTTCACAAAGCTATATGAGCAACAGTGGTTCACGGAGCTGAACAGAGCTTTCAGCATTTGCCCAGGAGAGCAGCCCCTCCCTCTGACAGCCTCCGTGAGCCCACCTCTCTGATTTTCCTTCCCAGCATGCCCTGGGACAATCCAGTTGTCAGCTCCTTTACCTGGCCTCCCTGACAGACAGGAAGAGCATCTGGAGCATTTGTGTTGTATGTTGCTTCTTTCCTCACCAGGCAGTTGAGAGTCCACAAGAGATGCCTATGCTTTTATACAAAGGAAAGATATCAGAGAAACGGGATGTATTATTATTAACTATCTACAGAGGCTTATGTCAGCAATCACCATTATCCCAGACACTCTAGATTTTCTTTGCAAAAGAACCCTTTTATCGTTGAACAGAACTGAACCATTAAAGAGAGAGAGAGAGAGCGTGTGCAAAGAAAACAGCACAGTCTCTGTGTGGTTACCAGGCATCTGAAGACTTATATTTTTTTAAAGGATATGTAATATATCATGTTTACATAGTCCATAAGTTAAATGCAAGTGGGCTCAAAAAACACAAGCATTAAAAATAAAAATGCAATCTGTACTGAATTATGCACTTAAAACTGGTGGAGATAGTTAACTTTATGATACATGTAGTTTACAATAACTAATAGAGAGAGAGAGAGAAAAAGAGAGCGAGAGGGAGGGAGACAGAGAGGGAGTGTGTGTGTGTGTGTGTGTTTGTGTGTGTGTGTGTGTGTGTGTGTGTGTGTGTGTGTGTCAGAGAAAATACTAGAGAAAGAGAAAGAGAGAGTCCAAACAATAAAATACAAGTAGCAAGCTGAATGGCGGGATTTTGTTGTTTTCTTTTGTGGTGCTAGGGATTAAATTCATGCCAAACAAAAGCTCCACCACTGAGCTGGACCCCCAACCTCAAAGTTGACAAGTTGAAAATAGAAAATGTAAGAGTACAAACTTAAGGTAGAAGATGGGCTAAGCTATCTTAGCCTACCTGAAGGATAAACGTAGTTAATAACTGTGATACACTATATTACATAAGGAATAAAGTAATCATTAAAATTGAGCATAGCTAAATGCTCACATGTATAATCCTAGCTACTGGGAAACTGAGATCTGAGGATTGAGTTTCAAAGCCAGCCAAGGCAGGAATATCTTTAGGACTCTTATCTACAATTAACCAACCAAAGGGCAGAAGTAGAGGTGTGGTTCAGGTGTTGGGGAGGCATGACCTTTTTCTTTTCTTTTTATCGGTTGTGGGGCTTGAACTCTGGGCCTGGGCGCTGTCCCTCAGCTCTTCAGCTCAAGGCTAGTGCTCTACCACTTAAGCGCCAGTGCCACTTCCTGTTTTCAGAGTTTCACGGACTTTCCTGCTGAGACTGGCTTTGAACCGCGATCCTCAAACCTCAGCCTCCCGAATAGCTAGGATTACAGGCATGAGCCACCAGCAGAGTGCTAGCTTTGAGTGAAATGCTTTGCAAAAACTTGAGGCCTGAGTTCAAGTCCCAGTTTAGGCACACACAAACACACATTAAAAAAACTTAGCCGGGTGCTGGTGGCTCACGTCTGTAATCCTAGCTACTCAGGAGGCTGAGATCTGAGGATTACGGTTCAAAGCCAGCCGGGGCAGGAGAGACTGTGAGACTCCTATCTCCAATAAACCACCAGAAAACCAGAAGTGGCGCGGTAGCTCAAGTGGTAGAGCGCTAGCCTTGAGCTGAAGAGCTGAAGGACAGTGCCCAGGCCCAGAGTTCAAGCCCCATGACCGACAAAAAAAAACAAAAAAACTTAATCATAGAATAAAGGTGAGCATGTGTGCCAGGTGCTGGTGGCTCATGTCTGTAAGTCTAGTTACTCAGGAGGCTGAGATCTAAGGATCCCAGTGTGAAGCCAACTCTGGAAGGAAAGTTCATGAGACTCTTAACTCCAGTTAACCACCAAAAAGCCAATAGCAGAGCTCTGGCTCAGGTGGTAAAGCTCCAGCCTAGAGTAAAAAAAAGAAGATAAGCGACTGTGCCCAGGCCCTGAGTTTAAAAAAAAGCTAAACTCTTAGGAGGAAATTGAAAATTCAGAAGGAATTGAATATATAGCTAAGTGCTATGTTAACTAGAGACTAATTCTTATTTATATATGCTCTGCCTGTGGAAGGAAAATACATAGTTGAAAATGTAAATGCAGCCTTTTCCCATTATTTACAAATCAGAATGTGCCAGGGACATACAATTCCAGCTAAACAGATGACGTAAGGAACAAAGGAAGGAAATGGGCAGCTTTGGCAGGACTTCTCTTAGGGGCACATCCACAGGGAAAAGAAAACTCAGGAGGCAACCCTCCCCACTCAAACCCTTTCTAAAATCTTCCCCATTGTTTATCACAGTATTGCTTAGGCATTCTTACTTCAAAAAAAAACCCACACTTTTTTATGTAATACATTGAGAAATACCTGTAGGGACTTAGAAAATCCATCATCATAATGGTGATAATAGCCAGCATTTGCCAGTATTTATATACCATTTAAGTCCATTTTCTGCTGCTATATCAAAATACTGGAGATGGCAAATTTATGAAGAATAAAAGTTTATTTAGCTCATATATCTCCAGACTGGAATACAGTTGTTGTTTTTTTTAAAGACACAGCCCACAAGCATTTGAAAAAAGACTTAACATTACAAATTGCCAGGGAAATAAAAATCAAAACCACAATGAAGTCGAGTGTCAGTGGTAAAATTTAAGGTCACCTAAAACATCAGTTATGATTCCCATGATCCTCCACACACAGCTGCCTCCCCCAATTCTCCACTTACGAAGAATCTTTGAGAAGAAGCCTGAGCAGAATGTTTGCCAAGGCCCTCTTACTGGGAGTCTGAGCAGATTCCAACTCAATATCCAAGAGAGATTGCAATTGAGCTGCCAAGCATTTCTGAAGTGGCTGAGAAGATCTAGAATCATTAACACATTCAAGTAAATATCAGGGAAATGAGAAAGGTCTACGTGCAAGAAAGCAGTCATTCTTATTCTGGGTTCGTCAGAATCAGAATAGTAATGACTAGGTACACACCTGAATAGGCCTCTTAGGTACTGAGAACGCAGTCCTTCAAACTCTAAGGACGCCCACCATTAAGAAGAGTAGGTCCTTTGCATTCCATTTCCAAGACCAGAGTCTCTCTGAGTTGGTTATGGTCATAATTAACCATTGCATGGGATATTTACTTTCCTAAATATTATTAAGCTGGCATTGTCTTAGTCCATTAAGGCAACTATAATAAAATTCTAGAGGTTAAATAGATTATTTTTTTAAAAAAATAGCTGGGTGCCAGTGGCTCATATCTATAATCCTAGCTACTCTGGAAGCTGAGATCTAAGGATCACGGTTCAAAGCCAGCCTGGGCAGGAAAGTCCGTGAGACTCTGATCTCCAATTAACCACCAGAAAACCAGAAGTGGCACTGTGGCTGAAATGGTAGAGCACTCGCCTTGAGCTGAAGAGCTGAGGGACAGAGCTCAGGCCCAGAGTTCAAGCCCCCTGACCAACAAAAAAAAAACAAAAAATACACAGAGGGCTGGGAAGTTGGCTCAGTGGTAGAGTGCTCGCCTTGCATGCTTAACACCCTGGGTTCGATTCCTCAGCACCACATAAGCAGAAAAAAAAAGAGCCGGAAGTGGCGCTGTGGCTCAAGTGGTAGAGTGCTAGCCTTGAGCTGAAGAGCTGAGGGACAGCGCCCAGGCCAAGAGTTCAGGCCCCACGACCGGACCCCCCAAAAAAAAAAAAAAATACACAGAAATAACTCTTCAGAGTTCTGGAAACTGAGAGGCTGAGGTCAAGACAATGGCAGATTTGAAATGTGGTGGGCCTTGAACTCTGGGCCTGAGTGCTGTCCAGGCTGGCTTTGAACCACGATCCTCAGATCTCAGCCTCCTGAGTAGCTAGGATTACAGGCGTGAGCCACCAGCGCCTAGCTAGCCATTTCTTTACATGGTGGAAGGACCAAACAAGCTCTCTTGGGTAATTTCTTAAAGTACTTATCCCATTCATGGCCGGGAGAGTAGACTCCCATGACAATCACCTACATAAAGACCCTATCTCTAGGGGCTGGGAAAGTGGCTCAGTGTCTACCACTTGCCTTGCATGCATGAGGCCCTGGGTTCGATTCCTCAGCACCACATAAGCAAAAAAAAAAAAAAAAAAAAGCCGGAAGTGGTGCTGTGGCTCAAGTGGTAGAGTGCTAGCCTTGAGCTGAAGAGCTGAGGGTCAGCATTCAGGCCCAAAGTTCAGGCCCCATGACTGGACCCAAAAAAAATTAAAAAAAAAAAAAAAGACCCTATCTCTTGTGCTCACTTTGGCAGCACATATGCTAAAATTGGAACAATACAGAGAAGATTAGCATGGCCCCTGCGCAAGGATGACAAAGACCCAACCTCTTAATACTATCACCTTTGGGAGTAAGATCCCAATATAGAGATGGGGAAGAAGGTGCAAACATCTTTTGTAGACCACAGCCACTTCTCTGTCAATAGGTACTCTTAGTAACTAGCTTTTTTTTTTTTTTTTTGGGGGGGGGGTCCGGTCATGGGGCCTGAACTCTAGGCCTGGGCGCTCTCCCTCAGCTCTTCAGTTCAAGGCTAGTGCTCTACCACTTGAGCCACAGCGCCACTTCCGGCTTTTTTCTTTTTGCTTATGTGGTGCTGAGGAATCGAACCCAGGGCCTCATGCATGCAAGGCAAGTGCTCTACCACTGAGCCACCTTCCCAGCCCCTTAGTAACTAGCTTTAAACTTCAAGCTTCACTTAGCTGGTGCTCTAACACTTGAGCCATGCCTCTGGCCAGCTTGTGGCTGGTTGTTTTGTTTTCTTGTGTTTGTCTTTGTTTAGCCAGTCCTGGAACTTGAACTCAGGGCGTAGGCACTGTCCCTGAGCTTCTTTTGCTTAAGACTAGCACTCTACCACTTGAGCCACAACTTCATTTCCACCTTTTGTTGGGTCACTGGAAATTCTGGTGGCTGATTGCACATACTTTCCTGACCAGGCTAACTTCAAACTGCTATCCTCAGATCTCATCCTCCTGAATTGTTAGGATTACAGATGTGAGTCCAGCTAAATTTAAATCATTTTTAAAATAACCTTTCCTTTCAGATCACTCCAAATCATCATTGCTTCCCTTGATAGGAATGATTGAGAAGTGTCTGGCCAGTAGCTTAAGCTGCTTTGCAAGGGAGCTAGCAAGGCTACTGTGGAAGAACTCTAGAATGACCGCATTTGGGAAGATGCGTCATGCCCGGGAACACAGGGGTGGTAATTTCTGCATTTGCAAGCTGTGACTCATGGCAAAGCCTGCTGTGCTGTAGGGTTAGACTCAGCTCTGGGTTGGATGTTTTCCCTAGGCAGAGTCACCCAACAGGATGGGGGAGCTTATTAATCCTCAACAGGGTGTGATTATCCTTGCCAACCCAAGCCATCCAGGAGCACAAGTACCCTGCTGCAATTCTTAAGCCGGGACACGTGCAGCAGGACTTGTACAGAAATGGGAATGGAGGGGGGCTCTCCAGATGACAGTCCCCTCCCCTGATCACTGCTCACAGCAAGAGAAGTCGCTTTATCCAAGGAGGGAAGGGCACTGGACTGGGGTGATGGCAGAGAGGGCAGAGACCAGAGGCAGGATGGGCAAGGATGGCCTTAGAATAGTCATGTCCGCCAGGCCTTGGTATCACAGATAAGGGGGAAAGTAACCATGCCTATGCCTCCAGGCATGTTGGCAAAACAAATCGGTCACTTGAGGGTGATGGTTGCTAGAAGATTCTGCTTCCCTAGTCTATGACGCTGAGCTCTGACTTTGAAGAGAGCTTTGCCTCCATTCTGTTTGTTTTGAGTCAGAAATTTTTTAGATAGTATGGTCTGGCCTTGAACCCACACTCCTCCTAGAGCCTCTGTCTTTCAAGTGCTGGGATTACAGACAGGTACCACCATACCTGTCCCTGCTTCTGTTTTGGAGGCAACCAAGCAGGGGTACAAGGAAAAGGAAGACATCCCCCCACCTCACCCCTAAAAACATATGAAGTAACCATAGTTCTGACAAATGTTAAAGACCTGATGTTGTTTTGGAAGAGCCATGGAGGTGCCCTGTGAACTAGATAGATACTTCTCAAATTCCTCCCCTTCCACTCTGATTCCAGTGCAATGGAGACGACTGGATATACATATGCCAAATAAAAAATCTACAAATAAGCCAGGCGCTGGTGGCTCACGCCTGTAATCCTAGCTACTCTGGAGGCTGAGATCTGAGAATCAACCTGGCAAGAAAGTTCATGAGAATCTTATCTCCAATTAACCACCAGAAAACAGGAACTGGTGCCGAGGCTAAAGTGATAGAGTGCTCGCCTTGAGCTAAAGAGTGGGGGGGGGGGGGGCTGGGGAGGTGGCTCAGTGGTAGAGCACTTGCCTTGCATGCCTGAGGCCTTATACACCACATAAACAAAAAGAAAAAAGCCGGAAGTGGCGCTGTGGCTCAAGTGGTAGAGTGCTAGCCTTGAGCTGAAGAGCTGAGGGACAGCGCCCAGGCCCAGAGTTCAGGCTCCATGACCGGACCCCACCCCCCTCAAAAAATAAAATAAAAATAAAGAGTGCAGGGACAACACCCAAGCCCAGAGTTCAAGCTCCACTACCAACCAACAACAACCACAGAAATCTACAAATGAGCAATAAGAAATACAGTGATAGTCAAGCTGGACTTCCTGCCAAGAGCATGCCCTATATAACCTCTTCCTCTCCAGCCCCAGATAGGTGACAGCAGGGCTAAATGCTGGAAGATGTGAGGTTGAATGCAGGACATGGAGGGCAGGAGAGCAGCAGCACAATCTAGCTGAAAGTTTAGGAGTTAGTTATACAAAGATTGGAAGCCAGGTGCTGGTGGCTCCCACCTGTAATCCTAGCTACTCATGAGGCTGAGATTTGAGGACTGTGGTTCAAAACCAGCAGATCCTCGAATTAAAGTATGTATTGATCTTCAATGGGCTGTGTTAAATCTTGCTTCTCTGAAATGTTAGAGACAAGATATGTCTTCCTTTTTACAGTTTGTAATTTTCACTGTTTTATTCCTGTAAAAAAAAAAAAAAAGTCAGGGGCTGGGAAGGTAGCTCAGTGGTAGAGTGCATGCCTTGCAAGCATGAGGCCCTGGGTTCAATTCTTCAGCACCACATAAACAGAAAAAGCCGGAAGTGGCGCTGTGGCTCAAGTGGTAGAGCGCTAGCCTTGAGCTGAAGAGCTGAGGGACAGCGCCCAGACCCAGAGTTCAGGCCCCATGACCGGCAAAAAAAAAAAAAGTAATTTGTAACCCATGCAACAATCGTTTGATCTGTGCTAACTTATGAATTTGGCTATTCAATAAAGTTAATGGAAAGACAAAAAAAAAAAAAAAAACAGGCGCAAAAGTCCATGAGACTTTCATCTCCAATTAACTAGTAAAAAAAAAATTTTTAAGCCAGGTGCCAGTGGCCAAACCTGTAATACTAGCTACTCAGGAGGCTGAGAGCTGAGGATCATGGTTCAAATCCAGCCTGGGCAGAAAAGTCCATGAGACTCTTACCTCTAACTAACCACCAGAAAACCGGAAGTGGCGCTGTGGCTCAAGTGGTAGAGCGCTCACCTTGAGCTGAAGAGCTGAGGGACAGTGCCCAGGCACAGAGTTCAAGCCCTAAGACCAACAAAAAAATTAATTAATTAATTAAAAATAAAATTTAAAGCCAGAAGTAAAGCTATGGCTCTAGTGGTAGAGCACTTAGCAATATAGCCCAGGCCCTCAGTTCCAGCCCTAGGACTAGCACAAAGATGGGGGGGGGGATTTTTTTTCTTTTTTTTTTGTGCCAGTCCTAGGGCTTAAACTCAGGGGCTAGGAGCTGTCCCCTGAGTTTCTTTTGCTCACAATTAGTGCTCTACCGCTTTAGCTACTGCTCCACTTCCATTGGTGTGTGTGTGTGTGTGTGTGTGTGTGTGTGTGTGTGTATGTGTGTGTGTGTGGGGATGGTGGTTAATTGGAGATAATAAGAGTCTTACAGACTTTCCTGCCCCAGCTGTTTTTGATCCCTAGATCTCAGCCTCCTGAGCAGCTAGAATTACAGGTGGGAGCCAATGGCATCTAAAGGTCCCAGTCATGGGGCTTGAACTCTGGGCCTGGGCACTGTCCCTCAACTCTTCAGCTCAAGGCTAGCGCTCTACCACTTGAGCCACAGTGCCACTTGCAGCTTTTTCTGCTTAGATGGTGCTGAGGAATCAAACCCAGGGCTTCATGCATGCAAGGCAAGCGCTCTACCACTGAGCCACCTTCCCAACCCTAAATGTACTATTTTATAACTAGAGAAAAACTTGAAACCCTATCTTAAGTTTGCTGTTAGAGAGAAAAAATCTTTTTTTTTGCGGGGGGGGGGGGGGGTCCGGTCGTGGGGCCTGAACTCTGGGCCTGGGCGCTGTCCCTCAACTCTTCAGCTCAAGGCTAGCGTTCTACCACTTGAGCCACAGCACCACTTCTGGCTTTTTCTGCTTATGTGGTGCTGAGGAATCGAACCCAGAGCCTCATGCATACAAGGCAAGCGCTCTACCACTGAGCCACCTTCCCAGCCCGAGAAAAAGTCTTATAGTCTGTTTAGCACTGTAAAATAACAGAATTCTGCAGACTGAGTAATTTATAAAGAATAGAAATGTATTTCTCATAATTCTAGATGCTGAGAAGCCCAAGATTGGGGTACTGGCTTCTGATGAAGGTCTTCAGCAAAACGTTGGGCAAAAGAGAGCTACTCTCTTCCGCTTCATAAGACCCCCTAGTCCAATTGATGGTGAAGAAGCCTTCATGTTCAGATCACCTCTGAGACAGGGTCTTGCTGTGTATTCCAGGCTGACCTGGAACTTGTCTTCCTCCTGTCTCAGCCTCTCAATGACTGGGATTTCAGGCATGCACCCACACTTCTAGTTATATAATGTTGATAAACCTAAATATTAGCATCCACAGTAGTCAAACCATAGCATCAAGGGTAGAGAATTGATGGTTCATGTACTCATTACAGAATAGATTCCTCCCTGTTCATAGTTTTGCTAGAGGAAAAAGTCTAAAGGGGGTTAAGGGTGCAAACTGGGGTAAAAGTGTTGGTGAGGAGAGAGTCAGAGGAGTACAGCTTATAGAATTAGAATGTCTATGACTGGAGAAGAAAGACATGGTAAATGTAAATGTGGTAATTTGTAAGTACAGACACAGGAGGCTGCGGATGGTCGTGACTGACAGTCTTGTTCTGCACTTGATCCAGCAAGGCTGTCTTGCAGAGGGGGAGATTTTGTACAGCCACCATGAAGGATAAAGAGGACACTGACATATCACTGCATTGCCAAGTGGTACCTGGTGTCTGGTGTGGCTGAAGGTGCATCTCTTCTAATGGCCCTAGCTTGTGTCTCCCCCCAGTATAGCAGATGCATTCAGGGTTCTGTCATGAGGTTTTTAGCACATTTGTGCCTTGCTCTAGACGCTCCTGAGCTATTCCCAGTGTGAATTCCACTCCTCCTCTGCGGATAGAAATACCACTCTCTATTCTGTACGGCCCATCTAAGGTTTCTCTATTCACTTAGTCAGATAGGAATGAATTCAATTTCCAGCTGGTTTCTCAGAACTCCATGTTCTCTGTGTTTGAGAACTTGTTAAGGCCCCCATATGACTTTTTTCTTTGGAACCTGTGACATCTGATCCTGCTGGAGTCATTTCAGGACAGAGGGCTTGTCTTAAGTCTGACTTCCTGATGATTTTTGATTGGAAGCCAGTATTATGTTCAGTCTGAGTGTGAGTGTACACGTGCTTCCTTGACTTCTGCTCGGAGAGGTTTAATTTACTGGAGGGGAAACACCTGTATTCCCTGTTTGGAAAAATGTCTGCTTAATGGCAACTTTCCCGGATGTTACCCCCTTGACAATGAAAGTTCCAATGGAAGCAGATCTCACTGTAGCCCATTTCATATGTAGATATAATCAGCCATTTGACCAGCTATTTGGAAATGGCTGAGTCCTCCAATAGCTTTATCCTCACCTTACCCATTTGATTTTTATCAAAATTTCCAGTTCTTCTACCCTCCATTTTCTACCAATTCAGCACAGCCTCTGTCATATTTTTCTTCTGCATCCTGACTGATACCCATAGCATTATCTCTGGCATTCTCAGTTTTCCTGTACCATCTACTTTATAGATTAACTAAGACAGGCAATCCATTCCTGTAATCCTGTCTACTCAGGAGGCTGAGATCTGAGAATCACAGTTCAAAGTCAGACTAAGAAGAAAAGTCTGTGAGACCTTTATCTCCAATTAACCCACTAGGAGTGAAGCTGTGGTTCAAGTGCTCTAGGCTAGCCTTGAGCAAAAAAAAAAGGGGGGGCTGGGAAGGTGGCTCAGTGGTAGAGCACTTGCCTTGAATGCATGAGGCCCTGGGTTTGATTCCTCAGCACCACATAAGCAAAAAGAAAAAAGCCGGAAGTGACGCTGTGGCTCAAGTGGTAGAGCACTAGCCTTGAGCTGAAGAGCTGAGGGACAGTGCCCAGGCCCAGAGTTCAGGCCCCACGTCCAGACCAAAAAAAAAAAAAAAAGCTAAAGGACAGGCCCTAAGTTCAAGCCCTAGTACTGGCATACACAAAAATAAAAACAACAACAACAACAAAACTAAAACTAGCCATGTTATCAAAACAGAATCAACCCTGCCATCTCTCTGCTTCTATGCCAAGGCTACCAACTCCTACACCAGGACCTGGGTTTAGGCTCTAGCTTATCATTAAGGATTAGCAGGGCAAGGGTTCAGTCCCATTGGCACTAGTGGGAATTAGCGAGGCAACAGCACAAGAACTGGTCCAGGTGGCCAGAACATTGGTTACATATAGGAAGATTGAACAAGTAAATACAAATATAGGGTGTAATAAAAGCAATTCTTTCACTGTTAGTGAGGAGAGTTACAAGTATGAAAGAAGAAGGCTAAAATAAACTGGGCTGACTTTGAACCTCGATCTTCAGACCTCAGCCTCCTGAGTAGCTAGCTAAGATTACAGGTGTGAGCCACCGGTGCCCAGCTTATTCTTGAATCTTAATGATTAAGCTGCCATACTCCAACTTGGAACTTCCTAAGTAGGCCTAGAATTTACTATCTGTCTGCCTCAGTCTGTTGAGTAACTGAGAATGTGGTTTGATATTAATTTTTAAACATTTTTGTTGCAATATATTATATATTATATATTTTTTATTTATTTTTTGTCGGCCATGGGGCTTGAACTCTGAGCTTGGGCGCTGTCCCTCAGCTCTTCAGCTCAAGGCGAGCGCTCTACCTCTTGAGCCACAGTGCCACTTCTGGTTTTCTAGTGGTTTATTGGAGATAAAAGTCTCACGGACTTTCCTGCCCGGGCTGGCTTTGAACCGTGATCCTCAGATCTCAGCCTCCTGAATAGCTAGGATTACAGACGTGAGCCAGCAGTGCCCGGCTTATATATATTATTGTTGTTGTCACTTTTAGGTACCAGTTAGTGAGTTTTGGCATATGGAGTTGAATCTAACCACCACCACAGTCATCATCCAGAATATTTCCATAACCTTGCTATGCTTCCTGTTCTGTGAAAAACTTCAAGTTGGAAGCAGAAAGAGGAATTGAAGGTTTTTGTAACAGTGCTGGTAATGGCTTAAGTCTGGCAGGAGTAGAGGTGATGAGAAGTAGTTAGACTCTAAAAACTATTTTGTGTATGTGCTGATGCTGGGCTTAAACTCAGGGCCTGGCACTAACTCTGAGGTGGGATTTTTGCTCAAGGATAGCACTCTAACACCTCCATTTTGGCTTTTTTAGGGTAGTTAATTGGAGACTAGACTCTCATGGGCTTTCCTGCTCTGGCTAGTTTTGAACCTTGATCCTCAGACCTCAGCCTCTGGAGTAGCTAGGATTACAGGTGGGAGCCACTGGTGCCTGGGGACTGAATACATTTTGAAAACTGAGCTAACTGGCTTTTCTGACAGATTGACTGTAAGGTATAAATGAGAGTTTTGTAGGTGACCCCAAGGTGTTGGCCCCATAGAGATTTTGTTAATGGAAATGGGAAAGACTGTGGAAGGAGCAGTTGGGAAGCAGAAGGCCAATGTCAGATGTTCTCAGTTTAAGATCTCTAATAGATACTACAAATCTGAACTGTGCAACCACTTGGAACAATCTAATCAGAGGAGAGATCTGAGTTAGAAACAGAGATTTGGGAGTACAAACTATATCCAAAATAAGTTGTAATGCGTCCATCAGAAAGGCCTTGTAGGGACTTTTGGTGATAGATGCAGACTATTTTCCAAAGGAAAGCTGACAAGCAGACATTGTCCAGAGGTGAGTTCTCAGAGACTGAAACATCTAGAATTTATATTCCCAGGACTGATATTGGTAAGTCACCACAGCCTCGGGATTTTGCAGGAATATCTCTCAGAACATGACTAGCTTTGATATTGAATATGCCTTGTCTGAGTTTGTTTTGCAACACTTTGCCACAGCCCTATTTGGAAAAAACATCCTAATTCAGACTTCGAAGTTCAAGGCGATAATGATCACAGAGTCACGAAACTGGACTTGGAGATGTTCTTTTTTTTTTTTTTCTCCTAAAAATTTTTTGGAGATACCTTGCTCCAACTTCACACTCACAGACAATCAGTCACATCCAATAGAAATGATCTCCTACCTCCTGCTGCAGTCTTCCCTAGGGGAAAGCTGGATCAGAAGCTTCTTAAGTGGAATGCAAACCTGCCTCACTGTAGTTGAAATTTCTCTGCATCTAAAGGGCCATGTTGAATGCCTTAATGCATTTAGTAAGTGAAGTATAGGGGGATTTCTTTGGGTTGTTTGTATTTTGTGCTGGTATTGGGACTTGAATTCAGAGCCTTGTATTCTCCTTTATCTGTTTCCAATCAAAGCTGCTGCTCTACCACTTGAGCAATACCTCCACTTCCAGCTTTTTGTTGGTTAGAGATGTGTCTCAAGGACCTCTCTGCCCTGCCTGGCTTTGAACCATGATCCTCAAATCTCGGCCTCTTCAGTAGCTATGATTAGAGGTGTAAAACCAGTACCAAATTAGAAAGGGCTTTGACTTGATCATATATATATATGGCTTTGTCATCTTCACCAGGCCTGTCAAACGGCTTAGGTTTCAAAATTTAATCCCTTGGCCTTTGTTAAACCTTCCTGATACCTTCTGTCAAGAGGTTTCCTGGATGTTTGAAGGGAAAGTAAACCACATGGCGTTTGTTTCTCATAAGTGAAAGCAAAGCATTTGCAGAGGTGTGCTGGTCTATTTTTATCTCTCTGTGTGTGGAGGGGGTGGTGGTGGCGGGTGAAGGGTTGCCAAGAATAAGAAAAGGTGTTTTCCTGTGGTTAAAGACCAGAGACAAGATGGGTAGTGATGGTTCTTGATGCTGGCGGGGGAGGATTCACATGCAGGATTCTGAATCTGGATGTCATTGAGATTATCTTAGACCTCTGGTCCAGATCCCCTCATTTTCCACCTTACGTTTTTTTCTTTTTGTGCTACTTCTGGGGCTTGAACCCAGGGCCTCACATTCTTGCTTGGCTTTTGCACTTAAAACTGGTGCTGTGCTACTTGAACCACACCTCCACTTCTACCTATTTTGCTGGCTAATTGGAAATAAGAGTCTCTCCAGTGTGTCTCCAATGTAGCTGGCTTAGAACCTGGATCCTCAGATCTCAGCCTCCTGAGTAGCTGGGATTATTGTCATGAGCCACTGGCACCCAGCTTTGCATCCTCATCCCTATAGGCTCAGGATTACAAAAGGGATTATTCTTTTCCTAACAGGCATAATATATTAAGGTTTGGGTTGGGACAATAACCTCAAAGTGTCTTGTAGGATGATTTAATTATTGGTTTTCTAAGCCCAAAGCCCATCCTCACTAACAGGATTCTGACACTGTTTGGCTGCATGCAATGGCTGGACAGGAAAGATATAGCCACCTGTGATAGTACAAGATGCCAAAAGAGTCAAGTGAAATCTTGAAATCTGGAGTCTGTTCCAGATTACAAGTTTCAGTATAGTCCAGAGAAACACTAGCTCCACAAGCCAAAGAGTTGCAGGGCTTCAAAGCCAGGACTATGAGATGAGGTGGAGCCAGAATCAACTAAAGGCAATTTGAGGATACGCCTATGTCAGGCTAGGTCCTGGATTATTTTCACATTTATGTTTTAACGACCCATAATTAGGTGTGATAGTCATAAGTATGGATTGAGGGCAATACTTTTAAATAGGATTTTGTTTGTTTTGCTTTATTTTCCTGCCCCAGTGGCCCCAAATCCCAGATGTGTCAGGAGGGGATTTGTTAGTATGTTAGTTGTACAAGAGGACTGTCAATGTAACATTTCAGTGCATGCATACCACCCACCCAAGTCAACCTCACCCTCTCTAAAATTATCCTATATTCCTCTCCTGCTTTTTAAAACAATTCTAACAAATTTCATTGTTCTATTAAATAGATTTTTATAAGAGTCTTGGGGCTTGTACTTAGTGCCTGATAATTGGAGATAAAGAGTCTTGAGCTGGACTCAGGAGGCTTAGATCTGAGGATCATGGTTCAAAGCCAGCCCAGGGAAGGAAAGTCCATGAGACATTTATCTCCAATAAACCACTCAGAAAACCAGAAGTGGCACTGTGGCACAAGTGGTAGAGTGCTTGCCTTGAGCTGAAAAGCTGAGGGACAGCACTCAGGCCCAGAGTTCAGGCTCCAAGACCAGACCACCTCCCCCCCACCCCCAAAAAAAAAAAAAAGAAAGAAAGAAAAAGACTAACTCTCTACAACTTGAGCCTCAGCTCCACTTCTGACCTTTGACTTGTTAATTGAAGATGTGTTTCATGAATATTCCTGCCCTGGCTGGCTTTGAAATGGAATTCTCAGGTGTAAGATACTGGTACCTGACACCTTGCGTTTCTGAGCTTGCCAAATTGCCAACCTGTGAATTTCCAAGAGACAGAGATTTTTAGCTTCCAACCTTTAGCCTAATATACATTAAGTGTTCAGTAACTGTGGGCATGAATGAATAAGGGTAGATCAAGTTGATCAGATTGGTCTAATGATATAACATAGACAATGTGGATGGAATGGCCAGGATTGCTTTATTCTACCTAGTATTAATGGAGAATCTGGTGCATTAGAGGTGCTCACAATCACTGGCCAAATAAACAAATAAATGAGTAGACCCTCCTCTTAGTTTTAGCTGTTAAACCTATACACTCTGCGTAGTTCTAGAGTCAGGACTCGCCAGCCCCAAGGAACGTGACTATGTCTACAGAATGCCCTGTCTCCAAAGAAATGACATTTCAGCTCCAAAGAGTTGTACCACAATCATAAACACAGCCACAAAGGAATGGAAGCAAACCTCCCAAACACAGCGAGGCCTGACTCCTCTCAACAGATCAAGAGCATTTCTAAACAAACACAAAGGGGATTACACCTGCTCTGGAGTCTGCCAAAAGAATAGAAAGCAAGTCCAAGAAGGGCACACTGGCGCCAAGTGAGAAGCCAACGGGGCCAAGCAGGAAGCTTGCTGGGGAGGGAAAAGCCAGGATAAGGGTGGTAGGAAGGTGACCCAATTTCACTGAATATTCCAGGGATATTATTATTGCATGTCCAATGAGTCATGCAACTCAGAGGTTTTATACTATCTTCATCAGAGGTAATGATATTTGACCTTTACTGAGTGGTTACTAAATGCCAGCCCTATGCTATGTACTGCACACATACACTCACGTACTGGTGGCATCAGCTCTGTTGAACTGCTAAGACCAGGCAGGGAGGTAGCCAAGTGTTGGGAATCATCTAGGTAAGCAAGAGAAAAGTTAATGCAAGCAGTTCCCAATGGTGTGTCCAAAAGGCAAGTCCTCCATTCCATGTCACCGGGCCTCCATTTCTTCAAGCTATGCTAAGCATGGATCAACTGGAAAGTTTTCAGAGGAAGTGGTGTTTTCTTTGTTTTGTTTTGTCTTTGTGCTGAGCCTAGGGCTTGAACTCACGGCCTCAGAGCTATCCCTGACCTTTTTTGCTCAAGAAGAATCACAGCTTCACTTCTGGCTTTTTGCTAGTTTATTGGGGATAAGAGATTCATGGACTTTTCTGTCTAGGTTGGCTTCAAACTATGATTTTCAGATCTCAGCCTCCTATGTTATAAGCTCCCAGCCTTGAGCCAGAATTTCTAAGGCTTAGAAATTTAGATTTTTAAAAAAATTTACATTTTCAAAATCTACATTAAAAAAAAATTTTTTTTTTGGTCCGGTCGTGGGGCCTGAACTCTGGGCCTGGGCGCTGTCCCTCAGCTCTTCAGCTCAAGGCTAGCACTCTACCACTTGAGCTATAACACCACTTCCGGCTTTTTTCTTTTTGCTTATATGGTGCTGAGGAATCAAACCCAGGGCCTTATGCATGCAAGGCAAGCGCTCTACCGCTGAGCCACCTTCCCAGCCCCAGAGAGTTAATCTTTAATGGAAAAAAAAAGGTAAGGGACAAAGCCCAAAACCTGAGTTCAAGGCCCAGTACTGGCACAAAAAGAATTAACTAAATAAACAAAGCATAAATACTTACACTTTTCATGGGCTTAACTACTAAAGTAGAGCTACAGTAGAAGCATATGCAGGACAGTGGCACTGTGGCTCAAAGTGAGCTTTGAGCGAAGAGCTCAGAGACAGTGCCTGGGCCCTGAGCTAAAGCCCCACGACTGACCCCCCACCAAAAAAAACATGTACAAAAATAAGAATTAAGTTTGCTTCAAAGGATACTTCCATTTTAATAAGCATTTCTTGTACGCAGTGTTGTACTTGGCAGTAGAGGAAGCAGCTTCTGTTTTTATGGAATGTCAATTAGAAGTTGACTTTAGAACAAGAGAAATTGGAGATTGTTACCTGGACCTGCCATATTCAGCAATGTGAAGGTGGGCAAGTTACCCACCCTCACCAAGCCTGTCTTAACACAGGATTGTTAGGAAGGATTGCTCTTAAACAATAAAAGCTCCATTACTTTATATGCATGTATGAAAACAGAACAGTAAAACAATATTGTTTTAAGAGGCAGGGATGCCATGCACCAGTAGCTCATGACTATAATCCTATCTAATTAAGAGGCTGACATCTGAGGATCTCAGTTCAAACCCAGCCCAACCAACCAGGAAAAGGTTAGAAGTAGAACTGTGGTTCAAGTGGTGCCAACCTTGAAAGAAAAGGCCAAGGGACAGCACCCAGGCCCTAATTCCAACACACACACACACACACAAGCAAAGAAGCAGGAATGAGGGAGAAAAGTGAAGAGGTAAGCTTGGATCCACTGTTTGTATGTATGTATGTATGAAAATGTTACAATAAATCCCTTCAACTGATACATGCTAATAATTCTGCTTAAGAACATCAGCACAGCAATTTGCGCTATCAGCCAACATAGTTGTATAGTGCCTGATTGTGGCCCTGATTGTTGAGTTTCCCAAGTGTGGTGATTGTCATTCAACTTTGTGTGTGCTGTGATTGTTGCTTGTTGGGTTGACTGTCCCAAGCTCACATCTGGTTTCAGTATCTGCTAACCAGAGACCTTCATAACCACTGCCCCATCTCACATGCCATGGATACATCTCTTGTCCAGGATACGCTGGCTACTTTGAGCTGATTCTGACTACAGAAGAATATAGGCTGGGAGGTGTGACTCCAGTGGTACAGCACCTGCCTACCGAATACAAGGCCCTGAGTTCAAACTACAGTTCAAACTCCAGCAAAAACAAAGCCAAACAAAAATCCTGAAAGAAAGAAATGCATGAAAACATGTCTTATAGAAGAACACATATTCCTGGGCATGTACAGGAAGCTGCCTCTGGTTAGGTTTGTTCCTCTCTTGTGGGTTCCCTACATTCACTTTCAAGTTCAACTTGAACTCATTGACCCCTAATCTCTCACTTGCTGTCCATGTTGGAACTAGCTCATCTGCCTACTGCTGACTTTCTACCTGACCCAATTCATTAAATCCAAGTTTCCTGTCCTGAGGGATTCAACACTATGGGCCTCAGAAATGACTTCAATTGACTCTGGCTTCCTCGTATCAAGCCAATGGCTGGACATCTTCCTACCAGCTTCAGCGTCCCAATGGGAAGTGTGTTCCGCCCTGACCTACTCAAGACACAGGCACTGAGTTCTGAAAGAATTCCAGGCTTTAGTGAACGTGAACATAAATGACACCTGTCACTGCCCTTGTCACAACCACAGAATAAATCATCCTGACAATTAAAATTGTGCTGTTGGAAAATGAGGTCACAGCTTATGACAGATGAGTAGAGGAAATTCTTTCTGCTGCCACAGTGAGGACTTTCTTTCTTTCTTTCTTTCTTTCTTTCTTTCTTTCTTTCTTTCTTTCTTTCTTTCTTTCTTCCTTCCTTCCTTCCTTCCTTCCTTCCTTCCTTTCTTTCTTTCTTTCTTTTTGGGTCCAGTCGTGGGGCTTGAACTCTGGGCCTGGGCGCTGTCCCTCAGCTCTTCAGCTCAAGGCTAGCGCTCTACCACTTGAGCCACAGCACTACTTCCGGCTTTTTTTTTTGCTTATGTGGTGCTGAGGAATCGAACCCAGGGCCTCATGCATTGCAAGGCAAACACTCTACCACTGAGCCACCTTCCCAGCCCCTTTCTTTCTTTCTTCTTTCTTTCTTTCTTTCTTTCTTTCTTTCTTTCTTTCTTTCTTTCTTTCTTTCTTTCTTTCTTTCTTTCTTTCTTTCTTTCTTTCTTTCTTTCTTTCTTTCTTTCTTTCTTTTCTTTCTTTCTTTTTGGGTCCGGTTGTGGGGCCTGAACTCTGGGCCTGGGCGCTGTTCCTCAGCTCTTCAGCTCAAGGCTAGCGCTCTACCACTTGAGCCAAAGCGCCACTTCCGGCTTTTTTTTTTTTTGCTTATGTGGTGCTGAGGAATCGAACCCAGGGCCTCATGCATTGCAAGGCAAACACTCTACCACTGAGCCACCTTCCCAGCCCCTTTCTTTCTTTCTTCTTTCTTTCTTCTTTCTTCTTTCTTTCTTTCTTTCTTTCTTTCTTTCTTTCTTTCTTTCTTTCTTTCTTTCTTTCTTTCTTTCTTTCTTTCTTTCTTTCTTTCTTTCTTTCTTTCTTTCTTTTTGGGTCCGGTTGTGGGGCCTGAACTCTGGGCCTGGGCGCTGTCCCTCAGCTCTTCAGCTCAAGGCTAGGGCTCTACCACTTGAGCCACAGCGCCACTTCTGGCTTTTTTTTTTTTGCTTATGTGGTGCTGAGGAATCGAACCCAGGGCCTCATGCATTGCAAGGCAAACACTCTACCACCGAGCCACCTTCCCAGCCCCTTTCTTTCTTTCTTTCTTTCTTTCTTTCTTTCTTTCTTTCTTTCTTTCTTTCTTTCTTCTTCCTTCCTTCCTTCCTTCCTTCCTTCCTTCCTTCCTTCCTTCCTTCCTTCCTTCCTTCCTTCCTTCCTTCCTTTCTTTCTTTCTTTCTTTCTTTCTTTCTTTCTTTCTTTCTTTCTTTCTTTCTTTCTTTCTTTCTTTCTTTCTTTCTTTCTTCCTTCCTTCCTTCCTTCCTTCCTTCCTTTTTGTCGGTTATGAGGCTTAAATTCTAGGCCTGGGCACTGTCCCTGAGCTCTTCAGCTCAAGGCTAGGGCTCTACAACTTGAGTCACAGTGACACTTCCAGTTTTCTTCTGGTGATTAATTGGAGATAAGAGTCTCAGAGGGCTGGGAAGGTGGCCCAGTGGTAGCACACTTGCCTTGCATGCATGAGGCCCTGGGTTCGATTCCTTAGTACCACATAAGCAGAAAAAGCCGGGAGTGGCACTGTGGTTCATGTGGTAGAGGGCTAGCCTTGAGCTGAAGAGCTGACGGACAGCTCCCAGGCCCAGAGTTTAGGCCCATGATCAGACTCCCCCCACCCCCAAAAAAAAAAGAGTCTCAGAGACTTTCCTGCCCGGGCTGGCTTTGAACCTTGATCCTCAGATCTCAGCCTCCTGAGTAGCTAGGATTATAGGCATGAACCACAGTGCCCGGCTAGTGGGGTTTTCTTGTCCCCTGTGATGAGTAGATAGAAATGTGCCTCCTGCTGAAGCCTGAGAGCTAGTCCTCAAAACCTCACTTGCCAGAAAGGCATGGAGAGGCAGCCCCCAACTCATAATCATGTTCCATGTAGTGGGTATAACCCAGATGAGGTAGGCTTTCTTCCTCATAGAGATGAGAAGCTCTGATAAGGACATTATTCCCCTAAATGATGCCTATAAGCCAGGCACCAGTAGCTCATGCCTGTAATCCTAGCTAGTCAGGAGGCTGAGATCTGAGAATCATGGTTCAAAGCCAGCCCAGGCAGAAAAGTCCCTATGAGATTCTTTTCCTTTGTGTGTGTCAGTCGTGGGGCTTGAACTCTGGACTTGGGAGCTATCCCTGCGCTCTTCAGCTCACGTGCTTTACTACTTGAGCCACAGAGCCACTTCTAGTTTTCTGGTGGTTCATTGGACATAAGAGTCTCATGGACTTTTCTGCCGGGGCTGGCTTTGAACTGTGATCCTGAGATCTTAGCCTCCTGAGTAGCTAGGATTAAAGGTAGGAGCCAGCAGCACCTGGCCTCTGTGAGATTCTTAATCACTCAAAAACTGGAAGTGGCACTGTGGCTCAAGTGATAGAGAGCTACTCTTGAGAAAAAAGAGGCTGAGGTACAGTGCCCACACCCTGAGTTCAGGCCCCACAACTGACCAAAATAAAAGATGTATATAAACCAGATTCTGGTGGGCCCATCCCAATAATCCATGGGAGGCTGAGAATTGGAGGATTGTGACTTGAAGCCCTCTTAAACACAAAAGTTCATGTGACTTCTCAATCCATTGCTGGGTACAGTGGAAAGTGCCTGTATCTCAAGCTACATGGGAAACTGAGACTGGATCACAGTTCCAGTCCAGCCTGAGCAGAGAAATCTACCAGATTCCATTTCCAGGAGGGGAGTGAGATGCAGCGGGGCATGCCTGTGATCCCAGCAATGATGAAAAGCCTAAAAGTAGCCAGATTGCATCGTAGGGGTATGCTTGGACAAGAAGCAAGATGGTATCCTATAAATAACTAATGGAAAAACAGAGCTAGAGGTGTGGTTCAGTGATATCATGCCAGCCTAGCAAGTTTAGGCTCTGAGTTCAAACTCTCCAATAAAAAGGGAAACAAAAGAAAAAGGTATCTTCTTCCGTATCCTCAGACACTGTGAATAGACCATAATGCATGGCAAGGAGGAATTAAGGTTGCTGATCAGCTCACTTTAAAATAAGGAGACTGATACCACTTCTAGGCATCTACCCTGAACAACAGGAACCAATATACAAGGACACGTGCACCTCCATGTTTATTGCAGCACTGTTCGCAATAGCTAGGATATGGAAACAACCTAGATGCCCCACCACAGATGAATGGATCCAAAAATTGTGGTATCTATACACAATGGAATATTATGCAGCCATTAGAAATGACAAAATAATGGCATTTGCAGGGAAATGGATGGAGCTAGAAGGAATCATGTTGAGTGAGGTAAGCCAAGAACGAAGAGACAAACAGTACATGGTCTCCCTGATAAGTGGATGATGAATCCAAAATGTTAGGTGATATGACAAAACTAACAGGACTTAAGAAACAAAGAACTCCCACTCATCTGGTTGAACCACTACTAAATATCTCCATGCTGCTGATCACATATATGGTATATAACATATGAGCACCGTTATATATTACAGACTGTGATAGACAATTTGCTCCAGGAAAGTTAGAATGAACTTGTGACTTTAAATGAGCATCATTATTCCACAATACTGTGAATTTCCGGAAATTAAGTAATCACTTAATCACAATCAAAAAAAAAAAAAAAAAAGAACCTTGGGGAAGGGAGGGAGGGAGGGGATGGTAGGGGGAAAACAATGGAGGGGGTAACAATGTTCAAGAGGAAGTGGAAGTGTACTCATTACCTCACTCATGTAACTGTAACCCTCTGTATAGTATCTTTACAATAAAAAATAAAATAAAATAAAATAAGGAGACTGGGGCTGGGAAGGTGACTCAGTGGTAAAGTGCTTGCCTAGCATGCATGAGGCCCTAGGTTCAATTCTTCAGTACCACATACACAGAAAATGCCAGAAGTGACACTGTGGCTCAAGTGGTAGAGCGCTAGCCTTGAGCAGAAGAAGCTCAGGGACAGTGCCCAGGCCCTGAGTTCAAGCCCTAGGACTGGCAAAAATAAATGAATAAACAAATACATAAGGAGATTTTCTTGGACAGTGAGGCACAGAGTAGCCACCAAGATCCTTAAGTGTTAAAGAGGAAGAAAAATCAGTGGAAGAGTGATAAAATATGAGAAAGACCCCACAATAGGGGCCACGAGTCTAGGAATTCAGGAAGCCCACAGAAGCTGCAAAAAAAAATCTCCAGCAGCTTCTCTCCTAGAGCTTCAGAGGGCACACAACTCTGCTAACCACCTGCACTTACCCCAGAAAAAAGTATTTTAGACATTTAACCTCTTAAACTATAAAATTACACAAATTGATGTGGTTTTAAGCCACTAAGGCAGCAGGGATTTTTTAAATGTAATTTTACTGTTACTATTAAGGTGTTGCCCAGAGAGGTCACCATTTTGTAAGGCAGGTAGTGGACAATATCGCATGTTCCTTTGCTTTCCCCCAGTTTCTCCCTCTCATCCTGACCCACAAATTACAGAGGTCATTTTCCACATAGTGTAAGCTCAATAGCATAACTGCATTTGTTCACCCTCCCTCTCTGTGTGCCCCTTTTACCCTCCTAAAAGAAAAAAGGAAAAAAACAAAGCAAAACCAAACAACACCATCATCAGCAACAAGCAGGACATTTTTCAAGCAGCAGAGGTAAAATACTATAGACTACAAGTGGCAAGATGCACGTACAGGGTTCAAGGTGATGAGTACAACAGGAGAGACAGAGGATGTCATAAAAGTCACCATGAGGGCTGGGAAGGTGGCTCAGTGGTATACTGCTTGCCTTGCATGCATGAAGCTCTGGGTTCCATTCCTCAGCACCACATAAGCAAAAAAAGCCGGAAGTGGTGCTGTGGCTCAAGTGGTAGAGCACTAGCCTTGAGCTGAAGAGCACAGGGACAGTGCCCAGGCCCAGAGTTCAGGCCCTATGGCTGACCTAAACAAACAAAAAAACCCATGAAGTTGGGTGCTGAGGCTGGTGGCTAATACCTGTAAATCCTTGCCACTCAGGAGACTGCAACCTGAGGATCATAATTCAAAGCCAGCTGGGTCAGGAAAGTCTGTGAGATTCTTTTTTTGTTATTGTTAGTCATGGGCCTTGAACTCAGGGCCTATGTGCTGTCTCTTAACTCTTTTGCTCAAGGCTAGTGGTCTACCACTTTGAGCCACAACACCATTTCTGGTTTTCTGGTGGTTAATTGGAGATAAAAGTCTCACTGTCTTTCCTGCTGGCTTCAAACCATGATCCTCAGATCTCTTGAGTAGCTAGAGTTACAGGTGTGAACCACCACTGCCAGGCCTATCTGTGAGACTCTTATCTCCAATTAACCACCAGAAAACCAGAAGTGGTACTGTGGAGCAAAGTGGTAGAGTGCTAGCCTTGAGTGAAAAAGTTAAGGCACTGTTCCCAGGCCATGAGTTCAAGTCCTAGTACTAGCACAGAAAGAGAGAGAGAGAGAGAGAGAGAGAGAGCAAAAGACAGAGACAGAGACAGAGAGACAGAAAGACACAGAGAGAGAGACAGAGAGACAGACAGAGAGAGAAAGGAAGGAAGCTCCATGAAGCCCCCTAACCCATGACTGACAAAAGGTGGTGGTGGGGGGGGGTGGAGAACAAAGAAAGAAATAGAAAGGAAAGAAGATATCCACGTGAATGATTATATGGGTGAAACAGGGCAAGGTCAGTCAACATTTTCCACAGGAAAAAGGCCTGATATTGGGAAGGGAAGGAGCCGGACAAGAAACTCTTGGGAGAGAGCAGTGAGTTTGTCCATCCAAAGTCCAGTCAGGAGGTGTGAAAGGGAGGGACTTATACAAACAGCCCCCAGGCTGACTCCTCCACCCTTGGGAGAGACATTCCACTACAGATCAAAATGTCAACAGTGGATGAATTATGGCATAGTCATACAAAAGCTATTCCTCAATAAAATGCAGGTCAAAATTTTATTTTACAGGAAGAAATGTGAAAGACATAAATAAACCTTTTGGCCAATGATTTTTGCCTCTAGAAATTTATGTTCTCCACGTGTTCTCCCAGGAGTTGAAAGGTGAAGTATAGAAGAAACAACTTGATGAGTGCTTGTACTACTCAAAAATCACTAATACCAGGCTGGGAAGGTGGCTCAGTGGTAGAGTAATTGCCTTGTATGTATGAGGCCCTGGTTCCATTCCTCAGCACCACGTAAGCAGAAAAAAGCCGGAAGTGGCACTGTGGCTCAAGCGGTAGAGGGCTAGCCTTGAGCTGAAGAGCTGAGGGACAGCGCCCAGACCCAGAGTTCAGGCCCATGACCGACAAAAAAAAAAAAAAAAAAAAAATCACCAATACCTTAAGCATCCTAGATAGATGATTAGCTACATTGGTGAGATCCCTGATGTGACATTCCTTAAAATGTGTTCAAAGCAAAAAGGCAGATCATTTTGTTTGCTAAGTAAAATGTCCATGTGGAATATTCAAACCAGAACACTTTCACAATGGAGAAGAATTTTAGTGCTAATTTCACTAGCATAAGTTGTAAATGATGACTGCCCCAGGCAAACGAGGCTGAAAGGAGCCTTCACATTCATCCCAGGGGACCACGCAGAGGCAGGCAGACACAGGAGAAAGATTATTGCAAAGTTTATCCCAGGAGAAGGAGCACGTGGCATCTATCCCTATCCAGGTAGCAGGAGAGTCTAGGGGCAGGAAGTGAGTTAGGTGGATGCTCAGGTGGGTCTGGGCAGAAGAGGGGGGAGTGATCAGCTGTAGAATGGGAACTCCAGGGCAGGGAGGAGCTCGGGTATGGGTAGAGCTGAGGACCAAAAGTGGGCGTAATGCTAATGTCGCACATGATCATACTACTGATGAAGAATAAGCTTCGAACTGAGGTGTTGATTTTTTTTTAATGAAAAAGCACCATGTATAACAATAGGTACTGCTAGATTCTGTCTGTAGTTTTTATTTTTATTTATTTTTATTTATTTATTTTTGGGTCCGGTCATGGGGCCTGAACTCTGGGCCTGGGCGCTGTCCCTCAGCTCTTCAGCTCAAGGCTAGCACTCTACCGCTTGAGCCACAGCGCCACTTCCGGGTTTTTTCTTTTTGCTTATGTGGTGCTGAGGAGTGGAACCCAGGGCCTCATGCATGTAAGGCAAGCATTCTACCACTGAGCCACCTTCCCAGCCCCTGTCTGTAGTTTTTAGAAGTATGCATTCTCTCTCTCCCTCCCTCTCCCTCTCCCTCTCTCCCTCTCCCCCTCCCCCTCTCCCTCCCCCCTCCCTCCCCCTCCCCCCTCTCTCCCTCTCTCCCTCTCTCTCTCTCACTGGGAAGGTGGCTCAGTGGTAGGGCGCTTGCCTTGCATGCGTGAGGCCCTGGGTTCGATTCCTCAGCACCACATAAGCAAAAAAGAAAAAAGCCGGAAGTGGCACTGTGGCTCAAGTGGTAGAGTGCTAGCCTTGAGCTGAAGAGCTGAGGGACAGCGCTCAGGCCCAGAGTTCAGGCCCCATGACCGGACCCCCCCCCCCAAAAAATAAGTATGCATTCTCATAATTACATAGAATAAATACATTTTTATGAGAATGATGAAAAGGCAGTTTAACATGGTCATATCTGTGGAGAACACAACACTAGACCCATGATTGCTTATACTCTTCACAGAATGATTTACTGTTATAATAAAAATCTGTTAGTTGCTATGGACTACTCTAGTAAAATATCAGAGCTTCTAGTAAAATATTCAGCTCAGGGAACAACACAAATTTATTTTATTGTAGAGGGCCATGTTCAGTTTGGAACCTCACCCTTAGAAATTCATTTAACCTTAATGGTCTCCTAGAAGCCTTATCTCCATATATACACAAAGAGATTAGTGTACAAGTGTTGGGATGAGGGGCACAATACCTGATGCTATGAATTTTAGTCCCAAACAGATTTGAGACTCAACAAGAGCTGATGTTTCAAATATGAAAGCAGGATAAAAACTGATGTCGCCAGGTGCCTGTAATATCTCAGCTACTCAGGAGGGTGAGTTCTAGAGGATTATAGTTGGAAGCTAGCTGGGGCAGAAAAATCTGAAAGACCCCCATTTCCAAAACAACCAGCAAATAAAAACAGGTCTGGAAGCATTGAGCAAGTGACAGAGTGCCAGCTTTCAGTTCCTGAGTTCAAATCCCAGGAACACCCAAAAGTGAAATAAAATAGCATCACAAAATACATATTTGTCTGGATGCATATACTACATATTCTTAAAAATAAAAATGTAAAGCCAGGGAAAATAAACACCTTCCTGGTAGAGTTTGCTCTCGGTATTTCTCTATTTTATGGATCAGCTCCTTTGCCAATCTGTTCCTTTGTAATCCCTGCACATCTCCTCACACACCATTGATTCTGAATCTCACAGTGCCCAGAGGAGGCCAGGAGAAAATAAAGCAAAGTAAATAAACAGGTCAGCATCATATATGATAAAAATGCTCCCAAGTTACCAACTGGGACAATTATAAAAGTCGAGGCTAAATTTTCCAGTGACAGGTTTCTCCAGCTACAAACTTTCCATTCAGATTAGAGGGACCAGGTGGCCATTTGTAGAAAATAGTTCTCCTCTAGATTCATTAAAACAACTGCAGGAAAGTAAAATTCTTCCTCCTTCTCCTAAATCTGCACCAAAGGAAGGAACAACAACACTGACACTTCTACTCACACCAGTTTTAAAGCTTTCCTTTTTCCAGTGATAAGTTTCTCCCAAGAAAGGAAGAGTTGAATTTCAGGTCATTTATCCACCCACTTCCTGAGAAGAGGTCACTTCCTTAGTCACTATTATAGCCTTGCCTGAGAGCAAGGGAGGGACTGTTTCATGGCTTAGTGCTTTGCTCAAACTGCTTCTGAGGGGTCAGGTTTGCCTGAAGGTCTGTTGATTTCCACAGATTTTTATTTATTTTTTAACTTCTGGAGCTCTCAGGGGAAAGAAGAGAGATAGAAATATCAGGTTTCGGGCTGGGGAGGTGGCTCAGTGGTAGAGTGCTTGCTTTGCATGCCTGAGGCCCTGGGTTCGATTCCTCAGCACCACATAAGCAAAAAGAAAAAAAGCCGGAAGTGGCGCTGTGGCTCAAGTGGTAGAGTGAGTGCTAGCCTTGAGCTGAAGAGCTGAGGGATAGCGCCCAGACCCAGAGTTCAGGCCCCATGACTGAACCCCCCCCCCCCAAAAAAAAGAAAGAAATAGCAGGTTTCAAAGACAGAGAAAGCTAAGGTAGTTTGGCTCTTGTTCCCTTCAATAAGGAAAAAAAAAGAATCTCTACATCCCTGTTAGCCTCAGTTCTGAATGGCCTCTCCCTATCCCACAGGTTCACTTAGCTCCTATTCTTAGAGGAGGCCCACCACTAGAGGCCGCAGCCCTGGGAGTGGCTGAGTTAGGCTCTGACCAAGTCTGTCAGCCTCCAAGAGATTTTTTATTTTTCCTTTCTGACACTACTGGGGCTTGAACTCAGGGTCTGGGTACTCTCTAGAAGCTTTTTCTCTCAAGGCTGGCATTCTATCACTTGAGCCACAGTTCTACTTCTGGCTCTTGGTGGTTAATTGGAGTTAAGAATCTTATGGACTTTCCTGCCAGGGCCGGCTTCAGACAGATCCTCAGATCCCAGTCTCCTGAGTAGCTAGGATTGGATTTTAGATGTGACCCAAGAGCCTCCACTTACCTTTGAAATCTTCCACACATTGGTCCATTGCTCTTCACTTATGGGAGCTTTTCACTGCTCTTCTGCCTTCCACAGTGATCTCCATTCTGTTGTCCCCCTGTCCCCCCACCCCCAATTCCATCCTCAGATCCATCCTGTCCCCCACCTCTGCTCCTGTCCAAATACTCCATTTTTCATGGTAACCTTCCAATCCTATCTCTCTCACAAACACTTCCCAGAGCTCTGAAAACTATTCTAAAAAATGTAGTTCGTTTGGTTTTTTTTTTTTTTTTTGGTTGGTCATGGGGCTTGAACTCTGTGTCTGGGCGCTGTCCCTCAGCTCTTCAGCTCAAGGCTAGTGCTCTACCACTTGAGCCACAGAACCACTTTTGGCTTTTTCTGTTTATGTGATGCGGAGGAATAGAACCCAGGGCCTCATGCATGAGAGGTAAGCACTGAGCCACTTTCCCAGCCCAAAGGAAACACAATGTGTAACAGACTAGTACTACCATCAATGGTGATTTAAAAAAATAATAATTGACTACAGCTATGGTGCACATTCAAGCGGGAAGCAATGGATTCTCCCTGTTCTGTGACCTAGAACCCCAGCTGGGGCAGGTAGACAGCCAAGAGAGCCCGGCAGTTCTCACTCAGTGGGGAAAAGCTAAGCCAGCTAGAACCAGCCTGACCAGAGGCAAGGAAAAAAACAGGCTGTAGTTTACATGGGAAATCCCAGGCTGTTTTGCGACAAATAAATAAGGAGGCATTCAGCATTTCCCATCCCTAACCTGGTGTCATCAAAACAACTGGTGGCCAGTTTCTCAGAGCACAGCAGGGTATTAGTGTGGTGTCCGACAAAATTTGGGCATTCATGCAGCTAACTTCTCTAACCACCCATTTGGGTCTCAAGCACCCAGATCTAGAGGCTCCCAATTCCAGCTGTGTGAATAGAAAAAAAGAATCTGGGCTAAGATAGACAATCCTAAAATGTTAACATATAGTGGAAGAAAAATCCAAGAAAAAGCCAATAATACCTTCTGATAAAGTAGGCAAGGGCCAGAGAGATTTCAGAGCTGGTTGCCAAATACTAATCCGAGTAGTCACTAGTGCTGGGAAAATGGAGGAGAACGGAAAAAGAATAGGACGGATTCAATCCTCAACAGGTGAGGACTGTTTATTGAGGAAGAGCGAGGGGCACAGACCTTCCCGCGGGTTTGCAGGCTTTGCAAGGGAGTGAATTTGGGAGCAGGCTTATGTGGTGGGGTCTGAGCAAGGAGGCAGAGGTTAATGAAAAAGCCATTAGGTCTAGGGAGTTGAGGCTTTTCAGCTGGGCTCACAATGGGATGTTTACAGCTGGGCTTTGGTGGATTGGCCTGCTGGCACATCAATCAAGTTCACACATACCTGGGATTTGCCTGGAGTCTGTATGTGCCTGGAACAATCTGGTGGGGGTCAACCCTCCAATTAGTGTTTGAAAAATAGATAGATAGATAGATAGATAGATAGATGTACACTGATGAAATTTTTAAAAAACAATTTATTTTATTGAAAAGATGTGTGGATTTTCTCAATGTTAATGCTAGCCAGGCACTGGTGGCTCAAGCCTGTAATCCTAGCTACTCAGGAGGCTGAGATCTGAGGACCCAAGGTTCAAGGCCAGCCTGGGCAGGAAAGTCCATGAGACTTTTATCTCCAATTAACCACCAGAAAACCAGAAAGTGGTGCTATAGCTCAAAGTGGTAGAGCTGAAGAGTTCAGGGACAGTGCCCAGGCCCAATTTTTTTACACTGAACACAGGCTTAGCATGGTGTTACTACTGGTAAATTGTTTTGTTTTGTTGTACTGGTCCTGGGGCTTGAACCCAGGGCCTAGGCATTGTTCCAGAGTTTTGGGGCTCAGAGCTAGCACTCTACCACTTGAGCCACAGCTCCACTTTTTGTTGGTTATTTGGAGATAAGAATGTCCAATTTTTGACTTTTTGGTAGTTGATTGGAGTCTCATGGAATTTCCTGACCAATCTGGTTTAGAGCCAGGATTCTCAAATCTTAGCCTCCTGAGTAGCTAGGATTACAGACATGAGACAGCAATTCCCAGATGGATTGGGTTATTTTTTCCTTCCTCCTCCTCCTCCTCCTCCTTCATCCTCCTTCTCCTCCCCCTCCTTCTTCTTTTTGAGGTTCCAATTGCCTGTACATTATTCACTTGGAAGACCAACCACATTCATTTCCTATAGTTCCTTGTCAAAGTGTCACACACCAGGTGGCACAGAATACCAAAAACTTCCCCTCTCAGTTCTGTAGCTAGAAGATGGACGTCAAGGGGTTAGAAGTGATAGGAGTTAGCAGAAAAGCAGCCAGTCATGGAATTGTGGCCTATATAAATTGCAAATAGCAGGATAATTGGATAAACCAAAACCTGCCTGACAAGGAGGGGACTACATTTGTAGTCCCTGACAAGGGGACTACAAATGAATGAAGCAATAAGAAAGACAAAACAGCCAGACGCCGGTGGCTCACGCCTGTAATCCTAACTACTCTAGAGGCTGAGATCTGAGGATCGCAGTTCAAAGCCAGCCCAGGCAGGAAAGTCTGTGAGACTCTTATCTCCAGTAAACCACTAGAAAACCAGAAGTGGCGCTGTGACTCAAGCAGTAGAGTGCTCGCCTTGAGCTGAAGAGCGCAGGGCTCTGGGTTCAAGTCCCACAATCGACCAAAACAATAGAATTTTAAAAAATAGATAGGATTAAATCTTTGGGGTCAGAACTTTATAGGAAACAAAAAGTAGGCCTACCAATCAGAAAGCCATCTCCACGGACTCCAAATCTCCCTATTTACTCAACTCAACCCAAGGCAAAAGGATGCCTGAGATGAGCTGAAGTACTATCTTTCCATGGCATGTCTATGGCAAGTACTTTTTTCCCCTGTCCTATTTCTCTTCTAATAAGTTTTCCTATCACCTTTCCTATGTTCACAACTTGAATTTCTCCCTTGCCAGACACAAGAACTAAGGTCAACTTAGCTGCCCTAAATTTCTGGCAACATCTTTTTGCTGTGTTGGCCAGGAAGTTCAGAGCTAAGTATGTGTTCTTCTGACTTGGATTCATCAACAAGTAACAGCCGGCCCATGTGTTTCCTCTGAAGTCTCTAGGGGAGGCTCTTTTCTGCATCCTCCAGCTTCTGGTGGCTCCAGGAGTTCCTTGGCTTGTGGCAGCATCGCTCCAAGCTCTATCTCTGTCTATACAGGATCACCTTCTCCCTGTGTTCCCTGTGTTAGTGTCTGTTCTCTGAATAGGAAGGACAGTGATATTGGATTTAGGGCCTGTCCTACTCCAATCTAACCTTGTCTTTAACATGGTTTCATCTCTGATGAACCTCTTCCCAAATCACTATCTCATCTCACCTGCAGGAGATAAGGACAGTTAACATATCTTGTTTCTTTGGATGGGGAAGGGGACGTGATTCAAGGGATAATGATAGTTGTCAAGGAAAAAACTTAATTGTACTTTCAGTAAAACCACTTGCTCTGACTTTGAAGAAAGCAATGGCTCCCTAACTTTCCAAGAAGAAACGCTTTGACGCAGAAACACAGAGAAGCAGAGGTACAGTTCTGGAGGTAAATGAAAGCAGCTGCTTAGTAAGCAAATGAAGTACTTGGCATTTAGGGCTCAACTGGCAAACCCACAGTGACCACAGCTTGAAAGCCAACTCCAGACTGCTCCCAGCTAGAGGACAGCTCCCAAGCAGCCCATGCTGCTGGGGGAGAAGGAGCCTCAGTTCCACGCATGTGCCGGAAATAATGCTGATTCATGAAATGTCTGAGCTGGGCTCTATTTTGCCTGCATGGCTGGTAGGGACAGGCCTTTGCCAGCCCACTTGCTTTGTTGTTGTTTGTTTGTTTCTTTTTGCTTTTGGTATCTGTCTTAGGACTTGAACTCAGGGTCTGGGCACTGTCCCTGAGCATTTCTTTTTTTTTGTGCTCAAGGCTAGGGCTCTACCACTTCAGCCACAGCTCCACTTTCAGGTTCTTGGTAGTTGATTGGAGTTAAGAGTCTCACAGACTTTCCTGCCCAGACTGGCTGAACTGTGATCCTCAGATCTCATTCCCCTGAGAGTAGCTAGGATTACAGACGTGAGGCACCAGCACCAGGCTCTAACTGGCGTTTTGATTCCCCGATAGCTACACCTTGACTGAGTGCCGAATTGGACGAATACCACATTGTATTCTCATTGGCAACAGTCATCTCCAGTCTCCCTCTGAGCACAGGATCCTTATAGGCAAAGATTTTCTGTTTAGCTTTGTGTCTCTAATGCTTACTTAGTGGCATATAAAGAGTAAGTATTCAATAAATGTGCAACGAATGACTGCATTAATGAGGAGCTAGAATAAAACCACCACAAAACTATGTAAATTAAAGAGGAAGACATACTAGGCATAAGACATCATTAACATTTATTGGCACAACTCTGATTCTCTGCTATGCCCTTTATGAATCTTTTATTCTCCCTCCACCCAGGATTCAGCTAAATCCTTCCCTCCCCAAGACCACATCATGTTTTCTAGCTCCCTTTCTGGACAGAGTACTGCCCAACTGAAAATTCCTATTCATTTCTGTGGGTTCACCAAACACGGGCAGCTCTCAGAAGAGAAACTGCCAAAGCACATCTTCTGTGTGCGTATGCTAGTACTGGGGCTAGAACGGAGGGCCTGAGCTTTTTTGTGCTCAAGGCAAGCGCCTCTACCACTTGAGCTACAGCTCCACTTTTGGGGTTTTGTGGTTAATTGGAGATCAGAATCTCACAGACTTTCCTGCCTGGGTTAGCTTTGAACTGCTATCCTCAGATCTCAGCTACCTGAGTAGCTAGTATTGTAGGCATGAGCCACCTGGTGCCAGGCTTAGAGAAGTCTTCTTACTTAGGCCTCCGGAAAGAACTTGATGTTGGGACTTTATCGAGGAGAACTATGATACAGCAGAAGAGGCCCTCAGCCTTCATAGGCATTTTCATTGGCACAGAGGGAGAGAGGACTTGGCACCCAGACTGGGACAGGAATTGTAAGGAGAAATCCTTCTCAGGCTGCCCTTTGCTTAGAGTTCTCAGGAAAGGCCAGGTAAGAATAGAGAACTTGCCCTGCCTGTTCACAGGCTGGGCGTTACTACTCAACCCTACTTCCCTAACGTTCTGTGATTAAGACTTCCATCTAGGGGTGGGGCAGGGGCTTGGCCTGGAGGTTGAGGTAGACAAGGGAACTTGTGGCTCCGGAAGGGCAGGGTGGAGCTGGGTGATGTGGGGTGGGGCTGCCCCAGCAGGCAGGGGCACATCTGAGGAGTGTCTTCTGCTCAGCTGTACCTGTGACTCTGAAGCAAGATGGCATCTGTAGCTTGGTCCTTCATGTCCTCTGCTCTCAGATCTTAGGATGGCCATATACTGCTCCCTCAAAACCATTTTATAGAGCTTCAGTTTCTCCTTCTATAACATATGATCAAAAACTTAGGTTGAAGCTGGGTGCCGGTAGCTCATGCCTGTAATCCTAGGACTCAGGAGGCTGAGATATGAGGATTGTGGTTCAAAGCCAGCCCCAGCAGGAAAGTCTGTGAGACCCTGATCTCTAACCATAAGAAAACCAGAAGTGGCACTGTGGCTCAACTGGTAGAGTGCTAGCCTTGAGCTGAGGAGCTGAGGGACAGCGCCCAGGCGAAGAGTTCAAGCCCCATGACTGACAAAAAACAAACAAACAAAAACTTAGGTTGGGTTGACAAATGAGAAAGCATGCTGAACCTCTGTGCCCTCTGTCTTGCTGTCCTAACACACCCTTGATAATTGCCAGAACTTTAAAGGTGAGTGGAGTTGGGCAGTACCAAGTTACTACTCTTGGATCAGTTTTGCCTTTCTGGATTGCTTTTACTGTAAAATATGCTTATAAAATTGTATATTATGACTGCATTGCTAAAAAGATGAATATAACTTAAATATAAATATATATTGCTGGATTTGCTATTACATAGTTATTAGTACTATACTCATTTTTATTCAGATTGTAAAATAAATGAAAATATTTTTATGACTCTAAAAGGTCATGAACTGCTGCACTATGCCCTGTGTCTAACGGACAAACTGGCTCTGGTGTCCAGCAGCAAACTATCTCCACCAGCTCAAGTCCCTTCTTTCCTGGTTTGTTTGTTTGTTTGCTTTTGGGTATGTTGTTACTAGGGCTTGAACTCAGGGGCTGTGGTGCTTTCCCTTAGCTTTTTTGCTCAATGCTAGCACTCTACTATTTGAGTCACAGCTCTATTTCCAGCTTTTTGGTGACTAATTGGAGATAAGATTCTCACAAGCCCGGAGCTGGTGGCTCACGCATGTAATCCTAGCTACTCTGGAGGCTGAGATCTGAAGATAGTGGTTCAAAGCCAACCCAGGCAGGAAAGTCCGTGAAACTCTTATCTCCGATAAACCACCAGAAAACCAGAAGTGGCACTGTAGCTCAAGTGGTAGAGTGCTAGCCTTGAGCTGAAGAGCTGAGGGACAGTGCCCAGGCCCAGAGTTCAAGCCCCGCGACCGACAAAAAAAAAAAAAAAAAAAAAGATTCTCACAAATGTTTCCTGCCTGGACTGACTTTGAACTCCGATCCTCAGATTTTATCCTCCTAAATAGCTAAGATTCCAGGCATGAGCCCCATTACCCAAACATTTCTGTATTTTTGAGTTCTGTTGCAAATAAGATGGTCCAGGACAATGAGTAGATGAAGAGGCTCCTGTCCTCCAATGTATACGTTAGCAAGCATATCTGCATTATGTTGCATCTGCCTGTGCTGATTCTTTTTTCTGCCTATACATTTTCCTGTGGTTGTTTGGGGACATCTACATTTCAGGAGATAACTGTTTTGGAGGTGGCCACTGTCAACATCTAAGTAATAAAGTCCTTGAAAATGTATTTATTCATTCACAGTTTTCTTTTTGTGGTATCCACTACCAGCTAAGCAATATTGTAGAAGCAAGAGATACAGTACAGGAAAGAAAAAGGCGAAGTCTGTGTCCTCTTGCAGCATGCCTCCTGGTGGAGGGAGAATGACATCATACCAAAAGTTATGGAAAGCTGGGCACCAGTGGCTTACACTTGTAGCAACTTGGGAGGCTGGAGATCCGAGGTTTGCAGTTCAAAGCCAACCCAGGCAAGAAAGTCTGTGAGACTTTCATCTCCAATTAACTACTGAAAAGCTGGAGATGTGGCTCAAGCGGTACAATGCCATCCTAGAGTGAAAAAGCTAAAGGACATTGCCCAACCCCTGAGTTCAAGCCCCAAGATGTGCCCCCGACACACACACAAGTCATGGGAAAGGCTAAGTGATAAAACCTGCTGGACGTGGCTGGGAGTGTGAGTTGTGATTAGATGAGAAGACAGGGGTGGAGTTTGCTGTTACTATGAGTTCGTGAGGAGTAGCTTTTTGATGAAGTGGTATTTAAATGGAGCCATAAAGGAAGTGAGAGGGCTGGGAAGGTGGCGCAGTGGTAGAGCGCTTATCTTGAATGCATGAGGCCCTGGGTTTGATTCCTCAGCACCACATAAGCAAAAAGAAAAAAAAAAGCTGGAAGTGGCGTTGTGGCTCAAGTGGTAGAGCGCTAGCCTTGAGCTGAAGAGCTGAGGGACAACGCCCAGGCCCAGAGTTCAGGACCCACAACTGGACCCCCCCCCCAAAAAAAAAAAGCAAGTGAGAGATGGAACCTCAAAGCTATCTAGGAGAAAAGCTTTCCAAGAAGGCAAAGACAATGAGTGCAAAGACCATGGGCAGGAACATCCTTGGTATGTTTGAGGAGCCCTGGGGGAGGCCAGACCACAGGGCGGTGAGGGGAGTGAGTGGCAGGGGATGAGGTTCAACAGCTGGCCCAGGGCCAGGCCATGGAGGCTCATGTAAAGCCTTTAGCTTGTAGTCCACATGTAAAGAAAAGCCATTAAAGAATTTGTTAGCTGGGCACTGGTGGCTCACAACTGTAATCCTAGCCACTCAGATGGCTGAGACCTGAGGATCGCTGAGATCTGAGGATCGCAGTTCAAAGCCAGCCTGGGCAGGAATGTCCTTGAGACTCTTAACTCCAATTAACCTCCAGAAAACAGGAAGTGGCACTGTGGCTCAAGTGGCAGAGCACTAGCCTTAAGCTGAAGAGCTGAGGGACAGTGCCCAGGTCCAGAGTTCAAGCCCCACAACCAACAAAAAACAAAACTGAGTCAGCAAAGGACCCCAGTCTATGAGGTCACATCCCCTTCTGCTGAGGTCACTTCCTGAACGGCCTGGGTCACGCCTCTTTTGGACAGTGAGAGGCTCCCCAGGCTCTGAGATCACTTCCACACCCAATGTGGTCACATCTTCTCACCTCTCCCTATATAACCCCTCTCAACCACAAGTTCCCTCCCTCTTTTTCTCTTTTCTTCTCTCTCTGCACATCTCCATCTCCTGCAAGCCAGCAGTTTGCTCTCCCACCAATACATTCTTCTCTGCCTGAACTACATGTTGGTCTCCTATCGGTGAACCTCACAGATATGAAGGAAGGGCCAACGAGAGCTGCTGGTATGTGAGCTGTGGAGAACCAGATCAAGTAAAGGGTCAAGAAAGATGCCAAGATTTGGGATTAGACAGCTACAAGAATTAAGTAGGCATTTATCGAAGTGGGTTTAGTTAGATTTGGGGAGAACACCAAAGTTTGGCTGTGAAAAACTGAGATGATTATTAGTCAGAGTTGTCCCAAGTTGAGGCATTGGCTAAAGTATTGTAGATGCCCCCCACCAACCCAAATCAAGCTTTCTTCCCCTAGTGAGGGAGCATCCACAAGGGAGCTCCCTTCGTATAACACTACCTAGGAAAGGACACAGTTGTGAGTCAAGATGAGTCAAGACTCCTAGGTGCTGATGGAATGACAGCTTAGTTCTGAGGGGCATTCAGGATGATCTATCACAATGAGTGCTACAATCCACAAGGCAAATCCACCTGCTTCTTCTAATAAGTTCGCTATTATAAGTGAGCTTAAATTAATGACAACACCTTGTCTAGGGGTCTGATTGGTCCTTTGGGAAACTTAAAAGATTAGTGGGATGAACTAGCTACTCTACGGTCTGTTCCCACTCTTTGCAGCTAGTCTGTGAACTACGCCAGTACTCATTTCCTTCTACTACCCTTCCAGAGGCCATTTAATCCTTGGCTAGCACCTCTGCTGTTCCAAGTGGCTTCCCTGGAGGTATGACCCAGACCTCCATCCCTAAAGTATGTGTGGCCAGATCCTTCTCAGATTAAGGCTGCTCTGCTTTCCCACTTTTATCATTAGGAGAAGAGATGCCTTCTTGGATTCCATGAATGCCAAACATATTTCCCTGCCCCCACACTGGAACAGCCTTATCACCTTTTGATAGTCAGGGTGAAGCCCCTGTGAAGAAGTCACCTTGTGGTGACTTTCCTTATCTGCTTGTCTTTTGGCACAAAGTTTGAAGGAACTACCATACCTCCTCCTGGTGGAAATATTCTGCTTTTGGGAACCAGGACTTCCAAAGCCACAGGGCCTCAAGTTGCAGGGGAAGGAAGCCCAAATTTCTCATAGGCAGGATGGTGAGTGGTTCCCCTTGGTTCACAGGTCTGCTTGCTTGGGTACTGTTAGGTTTTTAAAAAGAGGTAGCCGAGTAAGAACAGCACCACACACATGGTATTCAGGTAAGGGGTAAGAGCTAGAAAAGAGCTAGAAAAGAAGAGCAGAGAGAGAGCGTCTGGGAAAGGTGGGAAAGAGAGAGCTAGGAAAAAGAGCTGGGAAAGAGAAGAAAAGGAAAGAGCTTGAGAACGTGAAGAGAGCTAGAAAAGAGCAGAGAGAGGGCGTCTGGGCCTGGGCTAGGCCTTATCTAGGGTATGGGTGGAGAAAGGTGTGGCCACATCAAATTCAGATGTGACCTCAGCGGATGCAGATGTGACCTCTTCCAGGTGTGCCCGTTGCCTAGGTAACACAGGTACTGGGTGGAGACTTTGCTGGGAGGAGGGTGGAGTCTGTTTGCCATCCAGGAGCGGACCTTACAGGTACCTGTGCCTTAGAGTAGCTGCTGATTTAAGATACTTCAAGATGGGGGAAAATCATATCTCAAATTTGCAGGAACCTCTGTTTTTGTTTTTTCTCCTTGTGATTTTTCTTTCCTCATCAGTACATGATGAATACACCATTGTCTATTGGGAAGGTGTTCTCTTACCCCTGTCCTTCAAGGCTGCCATGAAATGAGCATTTGAGACGGAACCTTTCCACAAAGCTAGCTTTCTGTCTTCTTTCAACTGACCAAAAGGATCCTGTGATGAGAAAGAGAGAGAGAGAGAGAGAGAGAGAGAGAGAGAGAGAGAGAGAGAGAGAGAGAGAGAGAGAGAGAGAGAGAGAGAGAGAGAGAGAGAGAGAGAGAACAATTGCAAGGGAAATGCAAGAAGGAAGGGTGCAGGTATAGGTAGATTCAAGCATTTGGATACACAAAATCAAAGCTAATGACCTTAATGGAAAGCCAGGGAGAGGCTGGCAGGTCAGAGTCCTCAGGAGAGTAGAGAATACTTGAGATAGCTGTTGAGAGACAGGAATATGAGCCAACCAGAGAAATGCAGTAAAACTTGCTTTGAGCCTGTATGGAGTTGGTGATCCTGAATTAGCTGGGGAGCTATGTCTGGTAAGGCTTTTCTCAGAGGTTGCTTGGGTGCATACAAGAAAGTAGGTAGTTTGGTTCATGTCGAGTGAGTGAGGTTTAACCATTAGGCAAGATGAGAATTTCTCTGGTCTGCTTAGAGGTCTGTGAGGATGACAGAGCTAGCTTCTCAGCTCTTCTATAGAAGCACAGCCAGAGGGCAATGGGAAGAAGGAGGCTAATGAGTTTCCCTGCTGTTCACCTTCTAAGCCCCTGGTCCCTGGGAGAACTGGCCTGCCTTTTATTGCCTAGCAGATTGCCCATGCAGCTCAGTCCTCCTGTTTGCTGTTCTGCAGGCTGGTCAGGAACAATCCTTTCCTGTCTTTAGAAAGGTCTTAATACAGGCTGCTTCTTGATCCATACTGTGTTTGGGAGTGCATGGGAGGGACAGGGGATGGCCCCCTGCGGAAGGTCACTGTTTAAGGTCGGGTGAGGACAAAATAACTTTCATTAATGCTTCCCACTCACTTAATACTCGGCAGCCAACACTGCCCATAAGCAGTAGGGATTCTCTTCTCTCTGGCCCTGTGCTTCCTGTGTGCTTGTGCTGTGTTCTGGCCCTGGGGACCCATCTAAATGAAAAGCCACTGTCAGACAGAGGTTGGGAGGTCACTTGCCATTTCTGGATCTGTGACTGCATCTAGAGTTTAAGAATTGAACAGGATGGTTCCTAAGACTCTTTCGACTCTATATATCTATGATTGGTCTGAAACCTCCCTAGATTTTATTTTCTAATATGAGTAGCTAGAATTACAGTCATGAGCCATGGGTACCTGAGCCATGTAAAGCATAGTGCCTTATAGTTAGTTAGTGCTCTGTAATGATTCCTTCCCTCGTCCCCCCTCCCTGCCTTAAAGGAAGCTTGGCTGTGGGAATAGAATAAGAAAAAGCTTAGGAGAAGGCTGGTCCTGGTCTGACCCTCTCTCAGTGCAAGCTCACCTAGCTGAAAGTCTAAGGCCATGTCAACATAAAGCCTTGCTAGGCACAGATGTCTCATGCCTATAACCCTAGCTACTCAGGAGGCTTGAATTTGAGGATCATGGTTCAAAGCCAGCCAAGTCAGGAAAGTCCATTAGATTCTCATCTCCAATTCACCACCACCAAAAAGCTCAGAGACAGTGTTCCTGAGTTCAAGAACTAGTTATTCCCCACCCCTGCCCTGCCCAAGACTGAATGGCACTGAAGTAGAATAGAACCATTGTCATCCTCGCCCAAAGATGAGACAATCCCTCATTTCCCAGAAAAATCATCCTTGTGCAGGTGGAATTTGGTCAGGATAAGAAAAGACCTACAAGCTAGGCTCCAGTGGCTCATGCCTGTAATCCTAGCTACTCAGGAGGCTGAGATCTCAGGATCATGGTTCAAAGCCAGCCCCGGCAGGAAAGTCCATGAGACTCTTATCTCCAATAAACCACCAGAAAACCAGAAGTGGCACTGTGGCTCAAAGTGGTAGAGTGCTAGCCTTGAGCTGAAAAGCTGAGGGACAGTGCCCAGGCCCAGAGTTCAAGCCCCATGATTGACAAAGCAAACAAACAAATAAACAAACAAAACAAAGAAAACCCCTACATGCCAACCAAAGAATGTCAGGGATTAAGGAGAAGGAACAAGATAGTAGGGTAGAAAAAGTAGAGCCAAAATGACCTGGAGCTTGCTCCAGGTACATAAAGAGTTCCAGCTGCCATTAGTGTAGGATCCTGTCTCCCAGTTAAGAATCATGTAGTATGAGTTTAGTTGTTTAGTCCTATTATTTACTCAAACTTTGAGTTCTTCTATTCCAGGTTGTCGTTCCCATCTGAGACAAATCAGAAATGGAACTGGCCAGAGGTTATCTTCCTCCAACTAGTTCATAACGTGAAAAGAAAATGAAGCATAGCAAAGGGTCTTGATTATAGATAGCATATGAATTTGATGTTTGAAATATTTATTAACATGAAAGAGGATACTGGCAGGCAGGGAAGGTGGCTTAGTGGTAGAGTGCTTGCTTTGTATGCCTGATGCCCTGGGTTTGATTCCTCAGCATCACATAAGCAGAAAAAGCTGGAAGTGGTGCTGTGGCTCAAGTGGCAGAGCACTAACCTTGAGTTGAAGAGCTGAGGGACAGTGCCCAGGCCCAGAGTTCAGGCCCCATGACCAACAAAAAAACAAACAAACAAAAAAGAGGATACTGGCACTAAATTCTGTGTCTATGTTAATAATGTGTTAAAGGAAGTTAAAGCCATAATAGTGCCTAACACAATGCCTGGCATATACTAGATATTAAATGTTTTTTGGCTTTTTTTTGTGCCAATACTGAGCTTGAACTCAAAGCCTAGATGTTATTCCTTAGCTTTTTCACTCAAGGCTGGTGTTCTACCACTTGAACCACAGCTCTACTTCGGAATTTTTGGTGGTTAATTGGAACTAAGAGTCTCATGGTCTTTCCTGCCCAGGCTGCCTTTGAACTGTAGTCCTTAAGATCTGAACCTTGCCGGACACTGGTGGCTCATGCCTGTAATCCTAGCTACTCAGGAGGCTGAGATCTGAGGACTGCAGTTTCAAGCCAGCCTGGGCAGAAGAGTCCCCATGAGACTCTTATCTCCAATTAACTACTCAAAAACTGGAAGTGGTACTGTAGCTCAAGTGGTAGAGCACTAGCCGTCAGCACAAAGAGGCTTAAGGACAAGTGCCTAGGACCTGAGTTCAAGCTTTACAAATGACAAAAAACAAACAAAAAGATCTGAGCTTCCGGTCTCCTTAGGATTACAGGCATGAGCCACCAGTGCTCCACTAAACGTTTTTAGATGAATAAATGAATATATGATATACACTCACACATTTGGCTGGCTCATGTCTTTAATGAGATTATAATCACATACTTTCCTGCACATATGTTATTTTTGGTTTGCCATTTAAAGACCAATCACCTTTGTATTACATAGTATAACCTGGGTTCTAGTCCTAAGTAAATAATTTCCTTCCTTCCTTCTTCTTCCTCCTCCTTCTTCTCCTTTCTCTCCCTCTCACTCTTTCTCTCTTGATGATTAAATTGAGTGCTTGTGAAACCTTCCAAGTCTGACCTCTTGAGATTATTTTGTGGTTCTGAGATATGAGCACTTATGTACACAATTAGCTCAACCTCAAGGGGAATGAAGTTCACAAATTCTTGTCCTAGTAGCACTGTTTTCAAGCTAGTCTTTTGTTGTTGTTTTGGTGTCCATACTGGGGCTTGATTTTCCTCAGGGTCTTTCTCTCTTCCTTGGCTTTTTTTGCTCAAGGCTAGCACTCAACCACTTGTACCACAGCTCCACTTCCTACTTTTTGGTGGTTAGTTGGAGGTAAGAGACTTAGGGACTTTTCTGGCTGGCTTTGAACTGAGATCCTCAGATCTGAGCCTTCTGAGTAGCTAGGATTACAGGCGTGAGCCATCAGTGTCTGGGAAGGTAGACAGGATTATCACAGATTTACGGAGCTCTGAGAGTCCACCTGTGGACTTCACAGCACCTACAAAATGGCAGTCCCTCTCCATGCTTTTATAAGCAGTATTTTGTTTGTCTTGTTTATTTTTCTGGGGTATACACTCTTAGATTTCAAATATTAGTATAAAATGTAGATAAACCTAAATGGTTAAGAAACTGAAAGCTTTTCAGAGACGAAGATATTTATGTTCATAAGAGTCTAATGGCTTTGAGCCAGTCTCCTCAGATCTCTGCCTCCTGAATAGCTAGGATCACAGGAGGGAGCCACTGACACCTAGCCACTATTGCATTTTATCTGATTAATAATTAAGTTCCAGTTGTGGTGATGGAAGATTAATGAAAGTCAGAACATAGGCATGAAACAGTCATTCTGCTTGTGGATGAGTTTAGTTTCTTGGTGGATCAAAGAGAAAAACATCAGAAGCTCCTACATTGGGATGATAATTTTTTAAGGTGGACAGAATTTGATTCCCTCAGTTGGGATTACCACAGAATAGATGGTAGGAAGTTGCCCCAGTGTAAAGAGTCACTTCCCAATGCAATGATGTCACCGAGAATAGGGCTCATGCCTGTAGCCATCAAATGGTTTGAGTCTCTATCTGGCACAAACCAGGTAGAGGGTGGCAAACTACAGAAGCAGGAACTCGGCCCCACCCTGCTGTAGGGTTCTGACAATGATTCAATGCAAATACTTAGCCCTTATCCCATTTCCCTTATTTCACAAGCCTATTTAGTGTAAGAGAAAGTGACATGCTAGGAAGAAATCCCCAAGGGTGATAGTATTTACTTCAGAAGTATGTAGGAAATGAAGCTATTAATGGAGAGTTAAGATGCCAGACTTGGGGGACCGAAGAAAACTAGGAGAGCTGTGGATGTCCCTAGGGGAGTCTTCAGAACTATCCATTTAACAAAAATTAACTCCAAGTCTTCTCCCAAAGGTTATAAGGAGCCAGTAAGCTCAAGTTTCCACAATACTGTGCTCATGGGTCATAGGTTTGACCTTTGCCTATATGTGATTTTATCATCACTGTTACCACACTCGACCTCACCTTAATAATAGCCAACAAAGACGTGTATCCTTAGGGATACAGATAAGTGGCTGAATGTGGTAGGATCGTGTCCAAAGGGACACCAGCTCACAGTGTACTCCAGCTCATATGATACATTTGAACACCTCAAGTTAGGAGCAGTGTATGAATTCTATGTCTTTGTCATGTCATAGTAATTACACACGCATGTACACGCGTGCACGCACAAAATGTGAACAGAGAAAGCAGGACTATCTCCTAAGGAACCTCCAGCTCAGGTATGTCCCTATTGGACTGACTGCTTGAAGTGAAGGGCTTGGAATTTTTTCTTCCTTCTCCAAGGGCCTGGCCTATTTGGGCACCTCAGCCAGTGCCTGCAGGGCTCGTCATCTGGGCTGGCAGTGAGTTTGTCACCAAGGGTCAGGGACATAGACTTAGAGGGCTGCACCTTTGACGACAGCTCCCAAAATAAGGTGCCAAGCCCTACTTCTCACTTTCCCCTTGTGCCCTGTGAAGCTGCTGGCATCGCCTGTGGAACTATTACTCAGCAGCCTGACTCTGCACTAGTAGAACGCTATACTGACTCAGGAAGCCCAGCTCCTTCCCAATGCAGGTCCTGCAAAATGCACTGAGTACTGCATGCAGACAAGGCTGGGTGGGGACATAACCTCATCGCCAATTCCCATTTCCTGTTATCAGGAAAGGGCTTCTCAGCTAACTCCATACCCCTGAGCTGTATACCACCTAGTAGCTAGCGAATACCCTTACCTCCTCCATTCCCAGCAACCCCATATACTCCTTTCCTCTTGCTCTAAATGAAAACCTTAGCTTTCCTCTGTCCATGACAGAATAAGTTGGCATTTTTCACATCCTGTTACTTTTCTGCACCCCGGTTTCCCTTCCTTGCTCTTCAGTGCACAATCCTATTTTTCTCCCCACTGTGTCCATTCCACTTTTCCTTAGTCTTTTTCATCTTTCCGAGATCCTGGATTTGATGTTTTCTAAAAACTACAGATAATCTTAAGATTCCTCCTAATAAATGCCCTTCAAACACTGGGATCTATTAGATAGACCATCTCAGTTTTTTTCAACTTTACTCTTAACGGCCTTTTATTTGCTTGCCTCAAGTATATCTTCCTCACCGGCTCACCCATCATGGAATCTCGTCCTCCATATCCTATGGGATCCTCGTCTGGCCGTTTCCAGTGCCTGTGGATCCCACATGCTTTTGCTCTTCCCTGGATCCTTCCTGTTTTCTTGGGTTCTGCTTGCAGGTTGCTGCGCTTGGCAGAATTGTACGAGCTTTCTGTGATGTCAGATGAACCTACTTGTTACCCTCCCACTGCCCACTATATATGTAGGAAATAGGCATTTACTGGGGCCGTGGAATGTAGTCCCATGGATAGGGAAGGACTACTGCTTTACCTTTTGCATTTTTCCATGAAAACACTGGAGATTAAGTAACTTGTATGAGGTCATAAGAATCAGTACATGGTAGAGTTGAGAGCAGAGATTAAATCCAAGGCATCATACATAATGTCTCATCCTTAGAAATCTGGACAATGTTTTCATCACAATTCCTGCAATCTTTTAAATTATCCTAATTGCATGTATGTACAGTTCACTTCACTTCAGACTATTACTTCTAGTCAGTTTGGAGCAGAGAGCAATGAAGTTCCTGTGGGTGAGCATCTGGAACCTTAAGGCATTCTTGCAAGAAAATCACAGCAGCACCACCACCAACCACCAACCAGAAAGAACAGAACCCTGCGTCCACACGCAAAGTCCTCTACATATTGCTTTCATTGTTTTATTATAATAATCACATCTTTCATCACTCATGTATGTAACCGTCCATGCCACTTTAGCAGTTTCTTTTCAAATATTCAAGAGATCTAAATGGGATCATGCCGTATGCGTTCTTTTCTCTGCTTTTTCTAGTAAACCCAAGAGCTCTGTGCTTATTAGGCAAGTGCTACACCATTTAATTGAGAGAGGGGCAGGGGCAGGCACCTTCAGGATGGGAGTTAGTACTGTGGGCTTTTGAGTCAGACCTAAACCACAAGCTGCCACTTGCCGGCTGTGTCCTTAGGCAAGTTAACTTGTGTTTAAATGTCCTTATCTGTAAAAAGTGAGGATAACCACACTCATCTAGTAATTGTGCATACTACATTTGATTATATTCTATAAGAATTTGGTCTTGCAGGCACAAAAAAAATAGGCAGCATTCACATGACCTCCAGGCTGTAGTGAGGCCACATATCATGGTTTATAGCCAGTGTTTGTTCATCCTGGGTCTCAATACTCTGTCCCCTCCTCCTTGTGGGGTAGGTGGCTAGAGCAGTTATGTGACATTCTGTCCATGGCCACCAAAAAAATTTACTATACAGGAATGTTGGCTGGAATGGAAACCATTCCTAATCATCAAATAAACCACCTTCTCAGTTTCCTTCTCCTGCAGGCTTTCCACACACAGCTCCAGACTTTGTCATTTAATTGTTTTGTTGTTATCTTAAGAGATCGTTTTTTTAAAGTTAGATTATTATAGGTGTGACACCACAGAGATGATACCTCATTGCTTAATTAGGGAGCCAAGTAGTGTTTATCAAAACCACCTTCAAATTACTAACGTTCATTTCAACTTGTCTTCTCGTCAAAATACGTCTGTGAAGACAGTTCTGGAGCTGAGCATCTTACTTCCATGCAATGCTCATGCCAAGGCTTCTCAGGATACAGCAATTCCAACCTGACAGTAATAGTTGTTCGGGGCATCTTTTACTCATTCCCCGTGAGGAGAGCAGGAAATAGTTCTATTTCTTATTTTTAACACATATAAAGATAAATCCTTGTTAAAATATTAAAGCTCATTATAAAGGCACCAGTGCCAATTCCTGAACCACGAAGTTATTTCACATTTAATAAGTTCTGTTATGCTTCTCTTCAGTAATTCTTGGAAAACTGCTTGAGCATATTGCAGGGGATGGAGAAAAAGGTGGAAGTAAAATTATTATTTTATTTTGATTTTTAGTCAGCTGTGGGGCTTGAACTCTGGGTCTGAGTGCTGTCCCTCAGCTCTTCAGCAAGGCTAGGGCTCTACCACTTGAGCCATAGTGCCACTTTCTCGGCCTCCTGGAGTAGCTAGGATTACAGGTGTGAGCCACTGGTGCCCAGCATGGAAGTAAAATTATGATTCGAATGAATATCAAGTGATATGGTATGACAATATTTGCTAACCCCACATCAACACAGCAAGACCAGATGGTTCCTTAAGTGCTCTGTTTCAGTTACTTGTATCACCTGTAATATATTGCTGGAGGAAAGTACTGATTTGTATAATCGTGGTCTAATGACCCTGACTTTAAAAATAAGGAATCTGTTGGGCTGGGAAGGTGGCTCAGTGGCAGAGCACTTGCCTTGCATGCTTAAGGCCCTGGGTTGGATTCCTCAGCACCACATAAGAAAAAAGCTGGAACTGGCGCTGTAGCTCAAGTGGTACAGCACTAGCCTTGAGCTGAAGAGCTGAGGGACAGTGCCCAGGCCCAGAGTTCAGGCCCATGACTGGACCTTCCCCCACCCCCAAAATAAGGAATCTGTTTATGGGGGGGCGGGAGGGGGAAATCAACCCTAACACTTTAATTTAGATCAGTATCTTAGGCACAAACATTCTGAAGGGGATCCAGGTAGCAAGATCATTTACTGAGCAGATGCCAGCTCCTAATAAGAGGATGCCACATTCTGTATGTTCCTGTAAATTGGAAAGCAGGGTCCCAAACATTAGTGGCAGCATAAATTTGATGCTCAGATGTTAACTGAAACTTCAACAGTGGACTTGTCCTATCACAATGTTCAAGAAACTTACAGTGAATATTTTGACATTGAAGTGACAATAGCAACAAGTCTTACTAGCATTAAAAGAAGCTGAGGAAAAATCTCAAGTCAGAGGAAAATATTATCTAGTAAACCCAATATTCCTCAACCAAAATGGTCTTTTGCATTCTATAAAACCTGAGCAACATGGTCTGTTTTGCATTACACCTCTAATTTATTTTCATTTTATTTGATGTTACTAGTCAGACAAGGACTGATCAAATTGGCACCAAAGAAAGACCTAACACACACCTGTAATTTCCTCTATAAAAGTGATCAGAGCTGAAACAATTGGTAGCGCTGGAGGCATCAGGAACCCGAAGGATGGGCTTTGTGTGAACAAAGGCCAGGATATAGATTTGCAGATGATAGCCTATTTAAATAGTGGCCATTGAAGAAATGATGTCCAGAATGACACCTGTCCCCATATAAATGGGACAAAGTTACAGCATGCCTTGGAATCTCCAGCCATCAGGAAAGCAGACCTTTCCCACAGGCCTACTTCTCCCATGGAAAGAACTGAGATCCCAAGACCCAGTACTGGTTTAAAAACAAGGACAAGCCTGCCAGGTGATTCTTTTTTTGGTTGTAGGGCTTGAACTCTGGGCCTAGGCACTGTTCCTCAGCTCTTCAGCTCAAGACTAGTGTTCTACCACTTGAGCCACAGCGCCACTTCATTTTCTGTGGTTAATTGGAGTCACATGGACTTTTCTGGCTTTTTGGTGGTTCATTGGAGGTAAGTCTCAGGCTTTTCCTGCACGAATTGGCTTTGAACCTCAGATCTCAGCCTCCTGAGTAGCTAGGATTACAGGCTGGAGTCACTTCCCGGCTTCATAATCCTTTTCAATGGCACAACCCCAATGGCCTAACTTCCTCTGCTAGGCTGTACCTTTCAAAGGTCGCACCACTTTTAAGTATCAAGACTGGTAATCAAGTCTTTACCTCATGGCCTTTAGTGGACATTTAAAAATTCAAGCCATGGGCTGGGAAAGTGGCTCAGTGGTAGAGTGCTTGCCTTGCAAGCATGAGGCCCTGGGTTCAATTCCTTAGCACCACATAAACAGAAAAAGCCAGAAGTGGCACTGTGGTTCAAGTGGTGGAGTACTTGCCTTGAGCTGAAGAGCTGAGGGACAGCGCCCAGGCCAAGAGTTCAGGCCCCCAGGACCGGAAAAACAAAAACAAAAACCAAGCCATATGTTTTGAAAACTTGGGCACCAGTGGCTTATCCCTGTAATCCTAGCTACTCAGGTGGTTGAAGTCTGAGGATCAAAGTTCAAAATCAGCCTTGGCAGGAAAAAAATCCATGAGACTCTTATCTCTAATGCCAGCAAAAAACCGGAAGTGCAGCTATAGCCCAAGTGGAAGGGCACTGGCTTTGAACAAAAGTTCAGGGACAGTGCATAGGCCCCCCGTTCAAGTCTCAGGACCCAGTACAATATAAATAAAAATAAAAAATCTGACTGGGTGGGGTATATGGGTCAAGTAGTAGAGTGCTTTTGCTTAGCAAGCACAGGGTCCTGAGTTGAAGCCCAAGTCCTGAAAAAAAATCTGACTGGTGTCTCTCAAATGCTGACTTTAGCCTACTGAAAGTGCCACAGACAAAAGCAACTACTTTGAGAACTAAAACAGCAAACTTTTGCAAACAGGTGCCTCACACAGGGCTTGGCACCCAGGTGATGAATAAGTGATGGCTGAATTGAACAGCTTCCAATCAAAGGCATTTCAAAATGTTCTACTGCTATTCATATTCTACAAAATGGCTTGAATACAACTTAGTATGTCATACAGAAAAGGGTATGTGGCAAGTTAAGGAAATCAAAAAGAAATAAGAATATAAATGGAATATTAAAGCTCAAAAATTAAAGATCCTCATTATGTTTCTTGAAATCATCTTTAAACAAGCCTGATCTTTAATAATATAATACATCTGTGTTGTGTATGTTTGCTGCAATCATACTGATCTGAAAGGGTGGACCTGATCAGCTGACATGTTTTTTTGGCGCTGGTCCTGGGGCTTGCTGTTAACTTTACCATTTAAGCCTTGCCCCTGTTCCAGCTTTTTACTGTTTATTTTGTAGATGAAGTCTCAAGGACTTTTCTGCCCTGCTAGCTTCAAATTATAATCCATTGGAGCTCAACTTCCTTTGTAACTAGGATTACAGACGTGAACCACTGGCACCTGGCCTCTTTCAGGTTTCAATAAATAATCCGGGCTGAGATGGTGGCTCAGTGGTAGAGTGCTTGCCTTGAGCTGAAGAGCTGAGGGACAGTGCCCAGGCCCCACAACCGACCAAAAACCAAAAACTTCTGCCAAGATTATATCCTAGGGAATGTATTTCATTCAATGAAAAAGTTGAAGATTTCTTTACTCTTATTCAAGTTCTTTTATGCAAATTGCTTCTAGGTGAATGTAAAAAGCTCAGAAAAAGACATCAGATGAGGTAAAAGGCTTGATTATTCAGGATCAGTGCAAAGCCTAACAGGGACACAGGCAGGGATAATTATTATCTTATTACATCTAACCTTTGGCACTTACATGAAGTAGCAGTTTTCCAAGTAAGGCAGATTATATCCACTAGTATCTTGGCAGTTTGTGACAGCCACATTTTGCCCCAATTTCACTCACTAGTGCTGCCAGAAGATATCCAGAGATACAAGGCCATCTTTTCTTTTAGATGGATCTCCTAAGTGACTTTGGAGTAAGAGTGGTCGTATTTAGCATTATAGATTGGTAGGTATGGGTCATAAATAACACCTTCCCAATCCCTAAAATTGAAAAAAAAAAATCAAACATCAAATAAATGTAAGTAGATTTCCTAAACATTCAATTAAGGTTATGGTATATTTGGTTTCAATTACAGCAATTCTATGACTTCCCTTTATTTTTTCCCCCTTGGATGAAACCATGAAGTACCTATGCAGACCTGGTTAACTAAAAGAACGAAAAGAATTTTGAGTAAAAATGTTCAAATCAGGACAGAAGTAGAAGGTCTACACAGTTCCCTGGGATATGAATAAAATGAATTAAAATTTCCTAACTGGAAGAAGATCTTTACCAAATACATACAGCTTCTTTCCATAAGAGCATGCAGGGAAAAATAAAACAGGTCTATTTCAAAATGATGGATGCATAATTGTTGTTTAATGGGAAAAATGTTTAAAGTATTTGCATATCACTAAAGATAATTGTCTATATTAAATATTTAAAGTTCCTTTTGGGGGAATACCTCCAGGCTCTTCTAGAGGGCTACCGCTTTTAAAGAAAACCAAGAAAAATACAAGGTTTTACTTTTTAGGTTCTGGATTTTCAGTTTAGTGCTATCATCTTTAAAAAAATCAATGAAGAAATCATTACTTAAAAACATTTTTTAAAAAGTTGCAGATCATAAAGAACTGAGGATGGCCCAGCTCTAGCTTCAGTGTATGACTATTGATTTTTGTTTGTTTTCCTGCCAGTCCTGGGGCTTGAACTCAGGGCATGGGCAAGCCTCCTTTGCTCAAGGCTAGCACTCTAACATTTGAGCCGCAGCGCCACTTCTGGCCTTTTCTGTTTATGTGGTACTGAGGAATTGAACCCAGGGCTTCATGCATGCTAGCTAGGTAAGCACTCTACCACTAAGCCACATTCTCAGCCCATGACTACTGATTTTTTATAAAATATCCTCCCTTTATTACATGGGAAAAAAAGGATAACCTCCTCTAGAAAAGTGATTATTTAGGTTGTTAATACAGAAGATTGTTTGATCAAAATATGGACACCTTAAATCTCAGAGATGTATTTCAGGGAAAAAAGATGAATCAGAGTGTTCTGTCACTGCATTCTAGTTTCTCAAGAGTGCACATTCATTTGTTACTGATTTTAAAATAAAGATGACTTTAATCAAGAAATTTTAACATTGAACCAGTATAAATGAACTGATCTGATGACATTTTTATACATACTTTAAAAAAGCCACAAAGCATGTGAAAAGATTATATATTTCAAACAAACTTATGCTTGTTTGAGGCAGGGCCGATCCAGACGCGTGAGGGATGTCTTCAGCAGTTTGCCTTCCAACAGGCCTGTCCTGTAGCTGCCAGACACCCATTGTGTAAGTGAACTTTCAGGATAAAGAGATATTGTATTCTCTTGCCTTCATAACCTGAGATGTCATTATTATAAAAAATGTGTAGTTTAAAAAGCAAAGATTATTCATTCAAAATGCTAGAGTAACAAATTAGCTTTATGAAACTTAAACACAGCATTCACTCTGATATACCTGCAGGTAGAACCAGAGCAGGTATAACAAAGAGTAGAAAAGATTTTCTCAAAAAATGAAAGGATGACAACTTTTTTTTAAAGAGCAAAGATAGAGTCACTCTTTTCATTTTGTTAGTTGACCAAAGTTCAGTTAGCTCACTCAAGATTGGAATCTATAATTCTGTCGAGTGCTCAGGACTGCAGAAGTCATCTTGAGACTTTCTATGAAAGTATGTACAGATTTTCCTCATGGAGCTGGGAGTAATGGTGACCTAGAAGAAGAAATTTCAGAGTTTTTCTAAGTTCAAAGTAATCTCAGTAAGTTTCCTCTAAGAGTACTTTAATTTAGAATGCCAAAATATTGACCAGTTAAGCCTACTAGGAACCAAAATGGTTTTGTTAGCCAGGGTGCCAGTGGTTCATGCCTTTAATCCTAGTTACTCAGGAAGCTAAAATCTGAGGATTGAGGTTCAAAGCCAACCCAGGCACAAAAGTCCCCATGAAACTCTTATCTCTTCATTAACCACTCAAAAAACCAGAAATGCCATTGCTTTTGAAGTGGCCATATCAAGACAAAGACAGTGGTGTTTTTAAGCATTACACATGAAGTTGCCACACCAAATGTTACATATAATTCTTAAATGGAAGCCCGGTGCCAGTAGCTCATGCCTGTAATCCTAGCTACTCAGGAGGCTGAGATCTGAGGATTGAGGCTCAAAGCCAGCCCGGGCAGGAAAGTCCGTGAGACTCTTATCTCCAATAAACCACTCAGAAAACTGGAAGTGGCGCTGTGGCTCTAGTGGTAAAGCCTTGCCTTGACCTGAATTGCTGAGGGACAGTGCCCAGGCCCAGAGTCAAGCCCCATGACCGGGAGAAAAAAAAAACAAAAAAACAACAAAAAAAAACTTAAATGGAGAAATGTTAAGAGAGATGGAGGCAGAAAACAGAGTGTATAGTAAGCATGCTGAATCTAATCTAGGAAGATGGAAAGCTATGACTAGCAATTAGATTCTAATCGAAAAGGGAGTCTAGTTCCACATACTGAGATAAAAAGAAGGGTGAAGCTGGAGCCAGAGGCTCACTCCTGTAATCCTAGCTACTCAGGAGGTTGAGATCTGAGGATCACAGTTCAAAGCCAGCCCAGGGGAAAAAAAAACAAAAAACCATGAGACTCTTATCTCCAATTAACTACTCAGAAAAAAAGCCAGAAGTGGCGCTGTGGCTCAAGTGGTAGAGCATTAGCCTTAGCACAAAAAGGCTCAGGGACAACACCCAGGCCCTGAGTTCAAGCCCCACAACTGACCCTCCCAAAAAAAGAAAAAAAAAGTTTCAATTACTATCAACTTTTGGAATGAGTTAAATCACTCTCTCTAACTTAAAAGTGACACAGAGACTTCTAAATTATCACTATCACATGCAAGAAAACTTTTTTGTGTGTGCTGTTCTTGGGGCTTGAACTCAGGGCCTGAGCACTGTCCCTGAGCTTTCATGCTTAAGCTAACACTTTACCACTGGAGCCACAGCACCACTTCCAGCTTTTGACAATTAATTGGAAGTAAGAGTTCCACGAACTTTCCTGCCGCAGGCAAGTTTATCTTTGATCCTTAGATCTCAACTTCCTGAGTAGGGAGGCTTTATAGGTGAGCCACCAGCACCTGGTTCAGTAAGGCTTTGTTTCTTATGGTAAGAGTTTGAGCTAAGGGCTTCTGCCTGTTTTGGCTGGCTATTTTTTAGTTTTTGGTCAGTCATGGGGCTTGAACTCTGGGCTTGGGCGCTGTCCCTGCGCTTTTCAGCTCAAGGCGAGCACTCTACTGCTTGAGCCACAGCGCCACTTCCGGTTTTCTAGTGGTTTATTGGGGATAAGAGTCTCACAGACTTTCCTGCCTGGGCTGGCTTTGAACCTTGATCCTCAGATCTCAGTCTCCTGAGTAGCTAGGATTACAGGAGTGAGTCGGCTTGGCTGGTTATTTTTGAGACAGATCTCAAGAACTTTTTTCTCCAGAGTCTGGCCTTCAACTATAATCCTCCAGATTTCAGCCTACTGTATAACTAGGATTATAGGTTTGAGCCATTTGTGCCAGCTGATGGGAGGGATTTTAATGGGAGGAGAGTTGCTACATAAAATACAGCATACCTAATTACACTTGAATCTCAGATACTAATTAGTATAAAAATCTGTAGTATAAAGCCTAGCAATGGTGGTTAATATGTATAATCCAAGTGACACAGGAGACTAAGATCAAAGCCAGCTCAGGCAGTAACGGCTGTGAGACTCTTAACCACCAGAAAACCAGAGTGAAGTTATGGCTCAAAACAGTTGTGTTGCAGGGTGCTGGTGGCTCATACCTGTAATCCTAGCTACTCAGGAGGCTGAGATCTGAGGATCGTGGTTCAAAGCCAGTCCAGGCAGGAAAGTCTGTGAGACTCATATCTCCAATAAACCACCAGAAAACTGGAAGTGGTGCTGTGGCTCAAGTGGTAGAGAGCTTGCCTTGAATTGAAGGCTCAGGGACAGAGCCCGGGCCCAGAGTTCAAGCCCCACAACCGACAAGGGGGAAAAAAAAAAAGGTAGAGTGTTAGCCTTGAGCATGAAAGCTAAGGGACAGTGCCCATCACCACAAGTTCAAGTCCCATGACTGACCAAAAATAAAATAAAAATCAAATTGTAGTATAAATAAATCCTATGCAAAATTTGCCATTTTATTGGTATGTATTCCATCTGGCAACTCTAAAAAATAAACAGATTTAAATGTCCTGACTTGACACCTGTAGCTAGCTAGTATCCTTCAAGTTAGGAAATGTATCCTACCACCACTGGTGACTTACCGGGCCAGGTGATGTTTTTCCACTCTGTCTCCTGGAATTGGGTGTCTGGGCTGACGGACTTCGTGGAGATGAAGCCTCAGCCTTCCGTTTGGCTGCCATAGCCAACAACCAGTTTTTATTTTCTGGGGAGCTATTCTCCTTGCCTACCACTTCAGAGCCTTCTCCACAAGGTCTCAAAGGAAGAGGCAGCGTTCCACAGCTTTCTGAGGGGTAAGGACTGACAGGAGAAGGAGGCTCGGAGACACTGGTACTAGCTCCTTCAATCTTACTTGATTTGGCGGGACTTAGAGAGTCCTTGTTAAGGTCTTCCTGGTTGCCAGCAAGGCAGCACAGATCCAAATGAAGATTTTCAACTTGGCCATCTAGATCAGTCACACAACTGCAACTCTTCACGCACTTTTGTTTCACACTCTCCAGACAGCTTGAGTCTAGCCGCCTCTTCACTCTATTTCTAGACTCAGAGCAGGCGTCTGCTTGGGATGATTTCTGGCTCACAGGAATGAGGGCTTTTCTTGGAGATGTGATCTTTGTATCGGAAGCAGGTGGACTGATAGGTGATGAGGAAGGTGTTCGAGTCACCCAGTTTCTAAGTGACATCTTGAAAGATGGGAGTGGCTTGGGAGAGACAGAAGAAGTGGAGCTTCTTCTGCTGACAGGAGACCAAACCTTGGCAGGAGGGGTTTTAATGGACAATGATGGCGTATTTGATGGAAGAGGAAGGTCTCCAGAAGAGCTTGGAGTGCAAGCTGCAGATGATGGGGAGGAAATGGATGGACTGCTCTTTGCCCTGGGTGCTTTGGCAGGAGTACTCTGCCTACTTGTTACTGGTACTGTAAAATGAAGACAGGATCATGAAAATCAAAGTGAAAGCTGTAGAAATCCCCCCCAATTCTTAAAGACTTAATAGAAGCTACATTAACCATTCAAGGCTTGGTTTGATTTTGAGCACTTTCCTAATTACCAGGTTTCCAACTAGCCTGTTGTAAAATATATACTTATAAAAAAAAATCTAGAAAATGAAAAATCTCAAAATGCCCAGGTAAACCACATTCAGTATTGTTTCTATATATGAGCATGTTATATAATATATACCTCAAAATTTGCCTAAGCAAGATGAAACTACATGGAATGAAACTACCATAGAATAATCTTTTGTCTCTAAAAAATTATTTTTGTTATATATATTTATGGAGTACAAGGTAATGCTCTATATATACACTGTAGAATGATTAAGTCAAGCTAATATATCTATCACCTCATAAGTACTTTTTTTTTTTGGCATAGTGAAAACATTTAAAATTTATTCGCTTCAGTCTTCAAATATAGAATGCATTATTATTAATTGTAGTCACCATAGTACCTAAGAGATTCAAGATTTACTCCGAACCTCACCCTCAAACTTACCCTGTTTAATATACACACACAGACACATATATATCAAATATTGTTTTATGACTAACATCACTACACTTCCCACCCAAACTCTCATAACCATTCTCTTTCTCTCTGCTTCTGAGTTCAACATTTTTAGATTCTCTACATATTCTCTGCATTATTTTTTTTCTGTGCCCAGTTTAGTTTCCTTTTGAAAGACTGAACAGTATGCCATTGTTCATCTCTACCAAATATTGTAGTGTAAATGCATATTCCTCTCAGCTTCACAGTTTCCTCACTAATAAGGATTTACATCGTCATTTATAATGGCTACAAAGCATACAAAGAACAGGTGCTCTGAAATTATCTAACAAACATACTCCATAGTGAATTATAAATTAAAACACAGGTTTTATGGTATTTCAGTTTCTTTTTTGTTTGTTTTTTGGTCGGTTGTGGGGCTTGAGCGCTGTCCCTGCACTCTTCAGCTCAACGCTAGCGCTCTACAGCTTGAGCCACAGCGCCACTTCCAGTTTTCTAGTGGTTTATTGGAGATAAGTCTCATGGGGCTGGGAAGGTGGCTCAATGGTAGAGTGCCTGCCTTGCATGCATGAGGCCCTGGGTTCGATTCCTCAGCACCACATAAGCAGAAAAAAAAAAGCTGGAAGTGGTGCTGTGGCTCAAGTGGTAGAGCACTAGCCTTGAGCTGAAGAGACAGCGCCCAGGCCCAGAGTTCAGGCCCCACGACCAGAACCCCCCGCCCCAAAAAAAAAAAAAAAGTCTCACAGACTTTCCTGCCCGGGCTGGCTTTGAACCAAGATCCTCAGATCTCAACCTCCTGAGTAGCTAGGATTACAGGCGTGAGCCACTGGCACCCGGCGTATTTCAGTTTCTTGAGTGAGGATGAATTAACGTTTCTGTATTCACTTTGGATCCATAGTAAGGCAAAAAGGCATCACATGGACTCTCAAACAGAAACACACAGGTCTATAACCAGACACAATGACGTATTCATTTAATGTGACTTCCGGCATGACCATTCATCTGACTCATCTTTCCAAATCTGTTAAATAAAAATAGTTTTTATCTCCACAAGTAATACTCCTTTAATTACCTGTTAATGTTATCAAGCCTCACATGATTTCTTAGTTTAATTACAAAGACCACTAATGATCAACTAGCCAAGAATGCAAAGAACATCCAGAATCTCAAAGCTTGCTCTTTGCAAAACAAATCCATCTTAGAGATTAGCAACCTTAGCCCTTTGTTTATACACATGGCAACCACTTAGACAAATTCTTAAAAACTTTATTCTGCTTTCCTTAGGCTAACCCACAAACAACACTATATTTTACCATTTAACTTCTGAGCTTTCTAAATTTTTAAAACTCTGTTCTTGTCTTCAAATAACAAGAAAAGGCTTCTATTTCTCAGTCACAAAGTCTTTTAATTTTTAGAGTGGGCTGATATATAAAAATGCAATCTTCCTTTCAAGTAGGATTAAAGATCTCTACATACTAACTTTAGTCATTCAGTCACTTTATTTCCTATCCTTTTTTTGGAAGGGGTGCTGGTCCTGGGGCTTTAACTCAGGACTGTTCTGTGCTATTTCTAAACGATTTTGCTTAAGGCTAATACTCTGCCACTTGAGCCATACTTCAGAGTCTCAGTGACTTTTCTTACCCAGGCTGGCTTTGAACTGTGATCCTCAGATCTCAGCCTCCTGAGCAGCTAGGATTACAGGTATGAACCACCACCAGTGCCTGCTGTCCTTTTTTTTTTGGCCAGTCTTGGAGCTTGAACTCAGGGCCTGAGCACTGTCCCTAATGCTTCTTTTTGCTCAAGGCTAGCACTCTACCACTTAAGCCACAGGACCACTTCCAACCTTTTCTGTTTATGTGGTGCTAAGGCATCGAACCCAGGGCCTCATGCATGTAAGGTAAGCACTGTACCACTTAGCCACCTTCCCAGCCTGTTTTGACATTTTTTTATCCAATGCCTTTTATTACTCGACAGTGGTGAATTTCCTGCCTCAGGACAGCAAAATTTATAAACTGACTTTGCTCAAACTTTCTCTTCAAGCATATTTGAAACCAACCACAGTGGTGATGTTCTTTTGTTGAAGCCACCACTGGAAAACACTTGCTTTGTCACAATGTGTTATGGAAAGTACTTTGTATTAGTGACCTGTCTACAGAGCTTCTGGTTATAGTCCGTGTCCACTGTCCAAAAGCCTGACTAGTCATTACTTCAGGAGGAAGTGTTTTTCACTTTCTACACTCCTCATAGCAGGTCACTGCACAGCTGCCAGAGTCACTCACTCCATTTAAATGGGTGGAAACATACATTTAGAACTGAAGTCCTACAATAGTATGGGTCTTACAATATACCAATTCTAGGGCAAGATTAGGGGAAATGGAAGAAGCACAGGGACAAATCAGCCATCTAACACACTTGTGTCTACTACAGGTCAGCAGAAACCTAAAGTGTTACAAAGTTGGGGCATTTCCTTTTTCTTCAGGATGTTATGACCTTGGAGGTCAAAGAAAAGATTTTGTTAGCAAAACTTTGGGTCAAATTTAAACTTTTTTTTTTTTTGGGTCCAGTTGTGGGGCCTGAACTCTGGGCTGGGGCGCTGTCCCTCAGCTCTTCAGCTCAAGGCTAGCACTCTACCACTTGAGCCACAGTGCCACTACCTCCTTTTTTCTTTTTGCTTATGTGGTGCTGAGGAATCGAACCCAGGGCCTCAGGCATGCAAGGCAAGTGCTCTACCACTGAGTCACCTTCCCAGCCCTCAAATTTAAACTTTTATTTAAAGTTCAAATTTCATAATAAAAAAAGTCAAGCTGGGCACTAGTGGCTCACGCCTATAATCCTAGCTCATCAGGAGGTTGAGATCTGAGGATCGCTGTTCAAAGACAGCCTGGCCAGGAAAGTCCACGAGACTCTAATCTCCAATTAACCACCAAAAAGCCAGAAGTGGATCTGAGGCACAAAAAGCTCAAGGACAGGACTGGGAGGGTGGCTCAGTGGTACAGCACTTGCCTTGCATGCACGAGGCCCTGGGTTCGATTCCTCAGCACCACATATGCAGAAAAAAAAGCCAGGGGGCTAGGAAGGTAGCTCAGTGGTAGAGCGCTTGCCTTGCATGCCCGAGGCCCTGGGTTCAATTCCTCAGCACCACATAAGCAAAAAGAAAAAAGCCGGAAGTGGCGCTGTGGCTCAAGTGGTAGAGCGCTGGCCTTGAGGTGAAGAGCTGAGGGACAGTGCTCAGACCCAGAGTTCAGGCCATGACTAGACTCCCCCCCCCTAAAAAATCTCAGGGACAGCACTCGAGTTCAAGCCCCAAGACTGCAAAGCAAATCTCTTCCCAAATTCAAACAGTATAAAGAGGAAAAAAGTACAATAACGAGTCTTCTTGGATTTTTCTCATTTCAATTCATTTTCATAGGTACACAATTTCCTATGTGTGTAATTACAGCATATGTAAGTATATATATATTTCCTTGAAGCAACTCAAGATACTAATAGTTTATATTTTACATGTACATGTTCTGCAATTTGCTCTTTTTATCATTTTTTCTATATCTCTTTAGAAAAGTTTACACAGATGCACTGCATTCTTTTTAACAGCATGTCACTATATTGGCAATCCCGTATAGGGAAAGTATAATATCTGCTAACATGTAGCAGGGTGGGTTACTGAAAGTCAGCTCCTTTGAGGAATTCTAGAGTTTACTAATAATCTGCCAATCTGCATTTTCTTTCTATATATATGAAGGTTAGCATCTGGCCTCACTCTACCTTTTCAGTCTTATCATGTACTAGACTCCTTTAGGATCCTGTTACAGATTATTGCTGCTTCCTGAACAAGCTGTGTACTGTCACATCATTGTCTTTGTGCACGTGGTTTTCTTGGCCAGTTCTTTGTCAGGCAAAATTCTTCTCATGTTTCAAGGCTCTCCATTGTGAAGGGTTCACAAACTGTTTTCCTCCTCTCCCACAGGAAGTGGGTGTTTAGAACTCTTCATTAATACAGCTAGGAGAAATATTTACAATGCACTGTAGTTTCTGCATCTGCCTCCTAGATTAGATTGTGAGCCTACAGGGCAAGTGATGACAGGGTGTCAGTAGGAGCCCAGTCTGGCCTTAAACTCAGCCTCCTAAGTGCTGGGATCCTACTGTGCAACACTACACCAGGCTTGGATGACTTACGGCTTTTGCTACTTCTGTGGTCTAAGTTACCATTAACACTTCTTGGATTATTCTATTGGCTTTTAAAATCAGCCTTAGGCTTCTACCCTGATGCCCTTAAAATCTGTTCTCAACACAAGAGCAAGAACATTTCAACTTAACAGTCAGATCATGCTATTCCTCTGTTCAAAACTCTCTAGAGGCTTTTTGTCTGTGAGAATAAATGCCTAAATCTGACAAGAACTTCTTTTCAACTACTTGTCTCTTCCCCCTCCTTTGCCCATTCTAGCCATTAGGTGCTATTGCTGAATTAGCCTCTTTGAACAATTATGACAGGCTTGTTCTTGCTTTAGGGCCTTGTACTTGTTATTCTGTCTGCTTGGATATCTTTATCAAAACATCTACAGGGCTTTTTCACTCGGTCATTTTTTTTATCCAGGGATTCCTGCCTATCTAGTAGAAAAAATTAACAGCATGCCTTGCCATTCTTCCTTTTGTTTACCAAAGCACTTAATTTTTGTCTCTCCTAATATGTAAGCTCTTTATATATCTTTCAGATTTGTGAATTTCTTGCTTGTTGTTGAACAAAATTAGACAACTATGAACAGTGCTCAGTAATAGGTTTCTAATAAATATATATTGAATAAATCCACCACTGTATTCTAGTGCATTGTATAGATGACATAGTATAATTGCTTAGACAATATTTCTTTTAAAAAAGAATGAATGCCAAGAAGATGGTGCCTTTCTTTAAAAACGTACTAAGACCAAATTTAGTGACTCACTATATATGGTAGAACCAGTGAAATAATTAAAGTGTAGAAGATGCGTGACAGCCTTACCTAGGCCAGCTCTCATCTCTTTCTTCTTCTGAGAGGCCCAACCCACTATGGAATGTTTATCTCCTAGTGGTTTCTCTTCCAAGGCTCTATTCAAGCGCCACAGTTTTAGTGTATTGTCATCAGAGCAGGTAGCAATCTAAGAACAGAAAGGAAGTGAAAACCAGATGTGCTTGAAGGGATTATGACTGGAGAATTATTTCGCTTGCTTTAACATGCTACAGAAAATGATATCTCAAGTATAGTAGAACTGTATTCCTTCACTTCAGCAATCATTTCAGATTTCCAAAGAATTGTTTATTTTTTTATATGTATTTTCTGCTGATATGACTTGTGTTACTAGTAATTTCTTACCTACCCAAAGCTCTACTATAACAGGCTCATTTCATTTTCTTTCATGAAGTAGGGCAACTCATGATCTCTACAACCATCTATTCAACTATGAAACATTTAATTAAGATATCCTTGATAGTCTGTTAAATAATCAATGATGGCCTAGCATCAACATTCAGGTTCTGCAATTTTCAGCTGAATTCCGCATGTTCTGTCTTATTGCTAAGTGGCATAATTTCTAATTGGATTTAGATCACAATCCCAGTAGGCTGTGACAAATACAATGAAAGCATTCCTTGGAGATTCTTTTTTAGATAGGTAAAGGAACAATTTGGGAAAATAAGCTCAGTAGACCAAAAGAAGTTAAAAATAACCTTTGCCCCTTTAAAAATATCTGACCATTCTTGATCTTGGTCCCAGGCCTTTTAAGGCAGAGAAAGCCCAGCTTGAAGAGCCTGTGGCAAATGGCCACTGGTACCAGAGCTATTCCCCAGCATTTGTTTATATAATTTCTCTATTTCAGTCACTAAAGAGAAAAAAGAACACACGTTCTCTTAAGTCTTGGCCCCCAAGAGACTGGCAACTTTTTCCTTTCCTTACTGGGAGGCCAAAAGAAGATACACATATTTTACTCTTCAACAAGAAACACTTCAAATCCCACAATCACTCTATATGATGATAACAATATTTACAGAGCACCTACTTATGTCTGGTAATTTACATTCTTCATCTTATTTTACAGATTTGTGAAATGGGACATTTACTTGTTCAAAGTGGTTTTCACCTTACACTAGTTTTTCATCTTAGATTTTAAAATGAGTCTTAACTTAATTCTATACATATGCAGGGAGTAACTGAAGAAAAGTAGAAATCCAATCTTACTCTTTCAACTATAATGTATTTTCTTTTTTGATAGAGGAAACTAGTATGTGTGGTATTAGTAATATTGATAACAGATCCTAAGTGCTCTCTGTATCTTTTAAGTTTCCAAGCTCCCAAACCTTGGGAAAATCTACAAACTTGTGATCTGCTTTTTAAACTAATTATAGAGACTTGTTCCAAACCTTTGTAAAGTCGGATGGACACCAGCACACAGATGTGACCTCTTGAGAATGACCCAGGAGCACGGTGGGAGGATGCCAGGGTAGAGAGACCTAGTACAATCAAAAACAAACAAGTCAGCAAAGCAGCGTTAGGTTCCCCAGAGGGCTTCATTCTACCCTCCTGGGCCTTTTGAGGGCTTCAGAGCTATTATCAAGGCCTTTAAACTTGCCTAATTATAGTTCAGAAAATAAGTTCCAATGGCAATACAATTTCTGTCACTGATCTGAGAAAATGCAATGAAAGTAGTTCAGAATATATAATATAGATATGAGCTTAGATATTCAAACAAACTACTTACTTCAAATAAGGACTACCTAGCTAAACATGTTTTGACTAAAATTCAAGATTGACATCGTCCCTTAGTGAGTAGACTTTCTAGAAGTATGAGGTTCAGTTGCTAGGTACTACACTTTGCTTGTTTTTTTTTGGTTTTTTTTTTTTTTGGGTCCGGTCAAAGGGCCTGAACTCTGGGCCTGGGTGCTCTCCCTCAGCTCTTCAGCTCAAGGCTAGCACTCTACCACTTGAGCCACAGCGCCACTTCCGGCTTTTTTCCCCCTGCTTATGTGGTGCTGAGGAATCAAACCCAGGGCCTCATGCATGCAAGGCAAGCGCTCTACCACTGAGCCACCTTCCCAGCCCTGATAGTACTACACTTTGAATAGACAAGCTAGTCCTGTTGTTACATGGCTTGGGTATTTTCAGATCTTCCCTGGTCAGTTACTTCCAGGAATACCAAATTAACTGTGAATCCTGAAGATACTGGAAACATGCTATCAGCTCTCTTGGGATAAGAGGGCAATCTTACTTCCAGAAGACCTAATTATCCTTTCATTTTGAGTTGGATAACTGAAGGCCTCAAAGGATATAAAAGCTGAAATTTACATGGTATTTCTGTAGACAAATATTTTCTTTTAATTTGCTTAAAGTTAAATTTTCAAGTAAGTCCTATCAATAAAGAAGTATTATTGTGAATTGCCCATGTGACTAAGAAACATATTACACCATCATTGAATGCCACTAGTAATACTATTTGATAACACTATATAGTTCACTCGTTCAATACTTTTTACAGGCCACAGGAATTAATCCAAACAATAGAATATAAACCTACATAACTGTAATTACCATCTATTTGGGAAAAAAAAGCAAGGAAGTTATTCTCTATTCATTTTTCCCAGGCTTGACATAAGGTTCATTAGTATGAAGGAGACAACTTTGGAAAGAATAACTAAAAATGACTTGGTAAACTATTTAATGGATTCTAATTCAACTGTTTTTGTTTTTTTTTGTGCCAGTCCTGGGGCTTGAATTGAAGGCTTGGGTTGCTATCCTTGAGCTTCTTTTTACTCAAGGCTAGTGCTCTACCACTTAAGCCACAGTGCTACTTCTGGATTTTCTGAGTAGTTTATTGGGATCAGAGTCTCATGCACCTTTCTGCTTAGGCTGGCTTCAAGCTGCGATCCTCAGAACTCAGCCTAATGAGTAGCTACAGGCGTAAGCCACCAGTGCCAGGCCTAACTCAGTTGGTACTGCTCTTCTTGGATTACATGGCAACAACATACGCAATGATTCTAAAGACAAGGAAGTCTAATTTGACTTTTTAAGTGAATTAACAGTTATTAGATATTTTAGATATATTAGATAAAGATATTTTCAATATCTTTAAAGGTCTTACTGTCTACTCCAACAATGCCAAAGAGGGTCATTATTTCACAGGGAAACATTTTACAAAGGGCTTTTAAGGTAGTCTTTGACTATACTAGTTGTCAAAGGAATTCTCCATCTTCCATTTGGAGTGATCATTGTTTCTCTGCACCTAAGATACACACAAGTCTAGTAGCCACAAGTTAAAAGGGAGAGAGAATTCTCATATTTCTCTGAACATCCCTGGTAGGAACATATTAATTCTCTCTCTCTCTTTTTTTTTTGGGTGGGGGGGTTCCGGTTGTGGGGCCTGAACTCTGGGCCTGGGCGCTGTCCCTCAGCTCTTCAGCTCAAGGCTAGTGCTTCTTCTACCACTTGAGCCACAGCGCCACTTCCGGCTTTTTTCTTTTTGCTTATGTGGTGCTGAGGAACTGAACCCAGGGCCTTAGGCATGCAAGGCAAGCGCTCTACCACTGAGCCACCTTCCCAGCCCCGGAACATATTATTCTCTATTGGTTTACCCTGCCTCCAACTTTTCATTTCAAATTACCCTTCTTTATAGTTTCTGTGTCATTATACCTAGGAAGACCTAAGTTAAGTGTACAAAGGATTAAAGTGAATTTCAAGATAAAAACAAATTCCTTCCAAAAGAATTAAGACAGTTTAGGACTATCCTAGTACTGATATATACTTGGTGACTGATTCTTGATAATGAATTTCTTCTAATGAAATTCAGATGCTTTTTAGATTCTTCATCTTCATTCAAGTAAGTATATTAACCCAGGTGCCAGTGATCTGGTTAGAAGCCAGCACAGGCAGGAAAGTCTTTGAGACTCTTATCACTAATTAACTACCAGGAAACTGGAAGTGGCATTGTGGCTCAAAGTGGTAGAGCAAAAAAGCTCAGGGACAGCACTCAAGCCCTTAGTTCAAGCTCCATGATCAACTAAAACAAGAGAAAAAAAGAAGAGGAAGTATATTAAAAAATATTACTATAATTATTTCATTTTTAAGCTCCCCTTTTAAGTAGGAAGGATTTCTTTAAAGTCTATGACATTTCCATCCAAGCATTTTATAGATAGTCAAACAGAAAAATATCCTGTCTTACATATTTCACAGGATATTCAAGGCACAAGGAATCTCTAAAGTTAAAATGACAACATTATCTCTAAAAGTAATTAACTGATCTTCATGTCTTAAAGCACTTTGTGTTCTTAAACATCCCAAAAAGATCACTTTTCACAAAATCTCACACTACCCAACTGGAAATCAAATCTAATCTTTATTTCTGCCATGAGATCATTTACACTTCCTAAAGTGTCAGGCTCAATGTTTCGCCAGTCAGCGGTAGAATGGCTATGCCAAATCAGTTTATTTATAACCACTCCAATATTATTTAGTAGCTCTATATAAACAAATCAGGAAGGTGGAGGTAGGAGTCACAGTGGGACAAGAGATAGGAAATTAAAGACGTATCTCCCCACTGCTGGGCAATAATGAGGACTAAAATGCCATTCCCTGTTTTTAAGAGTGAACAACAATGTCCCTCTCCTTTCTTTTAGTGCTTTCTTTTGTCTATGGCTTTTAAGCACAGAAAAATATTTCAACAGTTAAAAAAAAACACAACAGTCTAAACAACCAGCTTGTATGAAATTACTTTTAAATTCCCACCTTTCACACCCACCATTTTAATCAAGAAAAAGAGAAACCAAACTACCTCACTAGGCAAATTTAATACTAGGAGCAGCAAGCTTGCCAGGATCTCAAATATCAGGACTTGCACACCAAGTTGGACTGTGTAGACAAGCAAGAGAACATCATGTCTGAACCACGTCATTCAGTGGTGACATGTGACCTAATCTAGAATTTAGAAAGGGTCACAGATGTATGTGGTGGCCACTAATTGGATGTCTGAAATGGGTTAGAATCAACAGCCAAGTATCTTTTTTAGCACGTGTATCTAAAGGGAAGAAGTAAAACCACTCAATTCTCATTCACTAAAATAAAAATGTAAAAAGGCTTTTATGCTAGAGAAGACTAGAGAAAGCAACAACTGAACAAAATTCTATGTATGCACACATACAATATAGTATATAACTACTATGCATAAAGAAAGTAATATGACTATAGAAGAGTACATGGTTTACAGGTTGTTGTTATTTTGTATAATCCTCTTTACAATTTTTAGTATGTTTGAGATTTCTGGCTTTTGATATTTTTTTCTTAAGAAAGAGATCCCAAAAGATATAGACTTGTGAGTAAAATTGTCTAGGTAAGTTAGAGGGTCAAGGTAGAAAAATGTAGGTAACACAGGAAAGAAGGGAAAAGCAAAAAAATAAGCCTAAGTCCAAATTTGAAACTCAAATTTAAATGTTAAGACAGAAGCCTTAGTACTAGTGACACATACAATATGTAAAGTCAATGGAAGAATTTGACAGAGAAAACTAGGCAATAATTATAAGACAGTTGCTCGGGGCTGGGAAGGTGGCTCAGTGGTAGATTGCTTGCCTCTCAAGCATAAGGCCCTGGGTTCAATTCCTCAGCACCACATAAGCAGAAAAAGCCAGAAGTGGCACTGTGGCTCAAGCAGTAGAGCTCTAGTCTTGAGCTGAAAAGCTGAGGGCCAGCACCCAGGCAGAGTTCAGCCTTCACGACCAACACCTACCCCCACAAAAATTAGAGTCTCTAAAGTGAGTGCTTTATTAGCAATTTTTCAAAAATGTGTGGAAAGAGGAGGCACAACAGAAGAGTATCAGGTAGAAGCCAGGCATTAGTGGCTCACACCTATAATCCTAGCTACTCAGGAGGCTGAGATCTAAAGATCGCGGTTCAAAGCCAGCCAGGGCAGGAAAGTCTGTCTCCAATAAAAACCCACCAGAAAACCAGAAGTGGTGCTGTAGCTCAAGTGGTAGAGCGCTAGCCTTGAGCTGAAGAGCTGGGGGACAGGGCTCAGGCCCAGAGTTCAAGTCCCATGACCAACAAAACACACACACACACACACACACACACACACACACACACACACACACACACAAAATCATCCCATAGAATATTATCTCCAACTTTTTTTTTTTTTTTTAATCATTTAGGACACTGTTACTAAAAGCTTTCAAATAATCTCTCTCTATGTTGTAGGGCTTGAACTCTGGGCCTGGGCGCTGTCCCTCAGCACTTCATCTCAAGGCAAGTGCTCTATTTCTTGAGCCACAGCGCCACTTCCGGTTTTCTGGTGATTAATTGGAGGTAAGAGTTTCAAGGACTTTCCTGCCCGGGCTTTGAACCGAGATCCTCAGATCGAAGCCTCCTTAGTAGGTAGGATTACAGGCGTGAGCCACCGGCACCTGGCTTAATTTCTTAAAATATTAATAGTATTAAAGTGTGTGAAGGATCATGGTTCAAAGTGAGCTCGGGTAAGGAAAGTCTGTGAAACTCTTACCTCCAATTAACCACCACAAAACCAGAAGTGGTGCTGTGGCTCAAGAGGTAGAGCACTCTCCTTGAGCTTAGGGCCCGGGCCCAGAGTTCAAGCCCCATGACTGACAAAAAAAAGGTGTGTGTGTGTGTGTGTGCGTGCCCATGCCGGCCAGTCCTGGGGCTTAAACTCAGTCTGGGCACAGTCCCTAAGCTTTTTGTTCAAGGCTGGGGCTCTACCACTTAAACCACAGCCCTCTTTCCATCTTTTTTGCTAGTTAATTGGAAAGAAGAGTTTTACAGACTTTCCTGCCTGGGCTGGCTTGGAATTGTGTTTATTTGTTTATTTATTTATTTTTGGGTCTGGTCATGGGGCCTGAACTCTGGGCCTGGGCGCTGTCCCTCAGCTCTTCAGCTCAAGGCTAGCGCTCTACCACTTGAGCCACAGCGCCACTTCTGGCTTTTTTTCTTTTTCCTTATGTGGTGCTGAGGAATCGAACCCAGGGCCTCATGCATGCAAGGCAAGCACTCTACCACTGAGCCACCTTCCCAGCCCTGGCTTGGAATTGTGATTCCTAGATCTCAGCCTCTTGAGTGGTTAGGATTACAGGTGTGAGCCACCAGTGCTAGGCTGGTACTATTATATTTTATAAGGCTGAATATGTGGTAGCTCACATCTGTAATCACCTGTAAGTGAAGGATGGCACTTAAAGGTCATTTTAGGAAAAAAAGTATAAGATCCTATCTGAAAAATAACCAAAGTAGAAAGGAATTCCAATCCAGTACTGCAAGAATAAAGGAAAGAAGGGAGGTAAGCTGGCCAATACAAGAAGGAATAGGGAGGGACATGACTCAAGTGGAAGAGTAAGTACAAGGCCGAGTTCAAACCTCAGTACCAAAATTTATATATAAGTTAAAAAAATATAAAGTAATCATATCTTCTTTAATAGCCTGAAGAGAAAATAATATATTATGATTATTTTTCAGTTTTACTTTTCAAATTCATTTTTAGTAGCATATATTGGTTATATAAAGGAATTATATTTTGATATTTACGTAAATGTATACAATGTCCCCTGTATTCTCTTCTTAAAAACAAATGCTCCATCCATAAGTACTTTGCCCACTTTGTTTATATAATTTTTAACATATTTATTTTGAATATATATGCATATAAATTTTTTGTCACCTACTTCCCAATAGAACCTGTTACATATTTTTATCATTCATTTTCTTTAGCTTATATTAGTTGTACACACCATGTACAAATGTTTTTTTATACTGTAGAATGTTGTAAATTTTTTTTTTTTCTAGATCCAGTCCTGGGGCCTGAACTCTGGCCTGGGCGCTGTCCCTCAGCTCTTCAGCTCAAGGCTAGCACTCTTTTGAGCCACAGTGCCACTTCTAGCTTTTTTCTTTTTGCTTATGTGGTGCTGAGGAATCGAACCCAGGGCCTCATGCATGCAAGGCAAGCGCTCTACCACTGAGCCACCTTCCCAGCCCTGAATGTTGTAAATTTTTACACGTTAGTAAGATAAACCTCTCTATTGCTCTCTTTTCACATCCTGGCTTTTGGTGAGTTTTCTTATGACATCTTCATGCATAGATACAATGCATTTCTTTTTTTGTTGTTGTTGTTGGTCATGAGGCATTTCTATATTATTTATCCTCTAACATTCTCTTCTCACTCCAAATGGTCCCACAATTACAATCATGTTCTTGGTGTATACACATATACTGTATATGTATAAGCCTATCTTTTAAGACTAGATTCTATGTTGTTAGAAAAAACATTCAGACTTTGTCTTCTGAATGTCGGATTGTGCTTAACATGAGCTCTAGATCTATCCATTTTCCTGCAAATGTCTTAATTTCTATCTTTTTTTATTTTTTATTGTGAAAATACCATACAGAGGAGTTACAATTACATGGGCAAGATAACGAGTTCATTTCTTTTTTTTTTTTTTTGGGTCCGGTTGTGGGGCTTGAACTCTGGGCCTGGGCACTGTCCCTAAGCTCTTCAGCTCAAGGCTAGCACTCTACCACTTGCGCCACAGCGCCACTTCCGGCTTTTTTCTTATGTGGTGCTGAGGAATCGAACCCAGGGCCTTGAGCATGCAAGGCAAGTGCTCTACCACTGAGCCACCTTCCCAGCCACGAGTTCATTTCTTATCAAGCATTCTTGTCTCCTTTTTGTTTCTCCTTCCCATCCCTTCCCATACTCCCCCCACCCGATCCTCCCCACCCCCACCAAAGTTGTAAAGTTCGTTTTTCGACATAAAGATTTGTACATCTCATTGTTGCAATGGGTCCAGCTGTATCCCTAGTTAAACGATTTGTTTTTGTCCTTCCCTTAATTTCATTCTTTAAGGCTTATGTGTGTGTATACATGCACACACACACACACACACACACACACACACACACACACACACACACACACACACACACGTACGTCACATTTTCTTTTTTTTTTTTTGTCGGTCATGGGGCCTGAACTCTGGGCCTGGCACTGTCCCTCAGCTCTTCAGCTCAAGGCTAGTGCTCTACCACTTGAGCCACAGAAGTGCCACTTCTGGCTTTTTCTGCTTATGTGGTGCTGAGGAATCTAACCCAGGGCCTCATGCATGCAAGGCAAGCACTCTACCACTGAGCAACTTCCCCAGCCCATATATCACATTTTCTTTTTTTTTAATTTAATTTTTTAAAATTTTTTATTGTGAAAATACTGTACACAGAGGGATTATAATTACATGGGCAAGGTAATGAGTACATTTCTTATCAAGCATTGTTGCCTCCTCCTTTGTTTCCCTTTCCCATCCCTTCCCATCTCCCCCCATTCCCCAATACATCACATTTTCTAACTAAGAATACAATCATACAAAAAATTGAGTGACTGTGCTTTGCAAGGATCTTCTATGGGTGATTTAAGTGACAGACTTAGGAATTGACTATTTTAAAGGAATTTGACAACCTGGAGCATGTGGTTTTTAGAAAGCAAGAAAAGATGTTACAGAGGATGTAGAATATTAACTTTTGATCAACTATAATAAACAAAAGCATATATATCTTCTAATAGTTTCTGTATAAGCAAGCAACCTTTATCAAACATCTGATGCAGAAAAAGCCAATAATATTTATGTTAAATTTACCTCATATTGGACAGAAAATATTCTAAAGGTAATTCCTTTGACATTCATGGGGCCAGGTTGGTAACTTACCTTCCAGATATAAGCAGCTTCATCACTTGAGCCACTGACTAAAAACTGGTCATCAGGACTAAGACTGGATTTAATATAAAAGGTAGAGTTCTGGTGTCCACTGAAGACAGCCACTGCCAGGGGGGGAAAAACAAATTACTTGTTTCTTGTTGCTTCCAGTGTTCTAATGAACACAGACAGCATACACATATTTGAGTATGTTTTATTAACATATTCACTTCTAAAGATAGTGTCCAGAAACCCGAAAAGAGGCTATTTATATTAGATCCAATCTCATAAACTCAGCTTAGATATAAATTTCTATGACAGATAAATCTTACAAAATACAAAGGTCCCTTTATTCTGAACACTGCTCCAAAACTGTAATTATTCATCCCCGACTCTAAACTATGAATGGGAATTATAATCTGAATTTTCCACTAAGCTTGTTTTTATTGCCCTCTGCTGGACTGGAAATTACTGAAACATATTCCCTTCAGCCTCAGCTCAATTTAGTTTTGTTTTCTTCTTTTGGCAGTACTAAAGCTGAAACTCAGGACCCTGTGGTTTCTAGGCAGGTGTTGCCTCATTTCAACTATACTTCCAAGCCCTTTATGCTTGTAAGTTATTTTTTAGTTAGGATCTTTTGTTCTTTGAACAGGGTTAGGCTGAGCTAAAATCCTATCAACAACCTACCTACCTTGTAATCAGAATCACAAACAAGTGTCACCATGCTCAGCTCATTTGTTAAAATGGGCATCTGAATAACTTTTTGCTTCAGCTGTCCTTAAACTATGATCTTCCATCTCTACCTCCCAAGTAGCTGGCGGGGTGTTTTTGTTTGTTTTCACACAAGGTCTATGTTGCGCCAGTAGGCATTAAACTCACAATCCTACTGCCTCAGATTCCTCAGTGTTGAGATTAATAGCTATGTACCACCATGCTAGGCTTCCACTTAGTCTGTGATGATTTGAGTACGGGATATGAACATAACTTAAGTCCAATACAATACTGTCAATAAAACACATAGATCAAGTGCTTTTACTTCAGGACCTTTTTTATTGGGGGGTGGGGTGCGGATAATATTGGAGTTCAAACTCTGGCCTGAGAGGTGAGTGCTACCATTGACCAGCCCTTTTTTGCATTAGTTATCTTAAAGCAGGACATGCATGTAGATCACAATCCACCTGTCTTTCTCTTCTTGCCTTAGCTAGGATGGTATGTGTGTGGGATGTGCCAAGCTATTGCTTGGGATGGGGGTTTCAGGTATATGACATCATATAGCCTTCTCACGTAGCCAAGATTATAGACATGAATTATCAGTGCCTAGCAAATCCAGACTTTAAAAAAAGGCTTGAAGGGCAAGTAATGTAAATTCTTAACTCTCATTTCCATTTTCTGCACGCATAGCAATAAATGTTTCTTTTCCACCTCTCCCTAGTTTAAGTGTTTTATTAAATCTTTGCCAAAACTAGAAAAAAAGGGCAAGTAATCGCCAGATGTGTTTCATTCATTCAACCAACTATCTATCTACTACTTATAAGAATAAATCAAACTACTGCAGGAGTACAGAAATGTTTATTAAATTATTAGTAGAGTATTTAATGGAGGAGGGGCAAAGGCCTTTTTACTGCTATGCTATAGGAAAAAGCATATACAAAAACTTTGGTGGTTTATACCTGTAACATAGCTACTCAGGAGGCTAAGCGCTGAAGATTGTGGTTCAAAGCCAGCCCAGGGAAGGAAAGTCTGTGAGACTCTTATCTCCCATTAATTACCATAAAACCGGAAGTGGAGTTGTTGCTCAAAGTGGTAGATTGCTAGCCCTAAGCAAAAAGCTCAGGGACAGCATCCAGGCCTTTGGTTCAAGGTCCACAACTAGGGGGAGAGGGGAAAGCAAGGAGAAGCTGGACACTAGTGGCTCATGCCTGTAATCCTAGCTACACCAGAAGCTACGATCTGAGGATTGTGGTTGGAAGCCAGCCTTATCGCCAATAAGCTATTTAGAAAAAGCTGGAAGTAGTGCTGCAATTCAAGTGGTAGAGTGCTAGCCTTTAGCACAGAGTCTCAGGCCTTGAATTCAAGCCCCAGGAATGGCAAAAACAAAGACAAACAACTTCTGTACATCAGACAAAAGATTCAAGAATTTTTAATGTTTTATTTATTTCGGTGGTATTAAGGGATTTGAACTCAGGACCTTACACTTGTTAGGTGGACAATCTATCACTTGAGCCACATCTAGCCCCTAAGCTTTATCTTTTGAGGGAAAAATTTGAAAATGGTGACTAAATTAGCAGCTAACCCAATTCTCATTCCATTAAGGAAAATAGCAACAGAAATTATAAAATCTTTTCTCTCTTCCAAATACTTATGCTCTTTCTTAAGGAATACTAGACTTAATCTAAGAAACCAGAAATGCCAATTGTGATGGTGCTGAAAACAGCAAAGACCTAACAGAATTGCTTGGAGAAATATTTGGAAATTTCTCTAAGAATACAGATAAACTAAGCTAAGTTTTGTGCTTTTAAAAAATTTCTTATCAGCCTATCTAGCATCTTTCTAAGTAGCTAGACCTAAGGAAAAACCAGGCCCCCCCCACCACGCACGCACGCGCGCGTCAGTCGTGGGTCTTGAACTCTGGGCTTAGGCGCTGTCCCTGTGCTCTTCAGCTCAAGGTAAGTACTCTACCGCTTGAGCCACAGTGCCACTTCCGGTTTTCTAGTGGTTTATTGGAGATAAGGGTCTCACGGACTTTCTGCCCAGGCTGGCTTTGAACCGTGATCTTCAGATCTCAGCCTCCTGAGTAGCTAGGATTACAGGCCTGAGACACCGGCGCCCGGCTATATATATTTTATTTAAATAACAGATAATACTCTTAGAAATAATGTAACTCAAATAACTTCCTTAAACCATTATTTATTTTAAGTATTAGATTCTATTTTTTATATATATTTTTATTTTTTTTTGAGGAGAAAAAAGGTGAGAAAACCTCTCCTATGGCCTGTGTCCAACATAAAAAGATCACTCTAAAGAGGGGAGAAGGGTTGAAAAATTCCACCCTCTAAGTTCCCAAAGAAGACCAAAGTTGAATAGAAAAGCATTCTTTACTTTGTGAGCTTATGACATAGAAAGTTCAGATAATCCAAATAGATCAAAGGGCATAATTTCAGGAGATTATTGTTACCCCAAATAACAGGATTCTGTACTTTAAAGATCACAAGAGAAGTATACCCTTAAGATCAATGGAATCAAAGTCTTCACATGAGTTTACAAATTTTGTTTAGAAAACAAGACATTAAATTATCATTGGCAAAAAACCTGGTGTTATTTCCTGGTAAGGGAATTCAAATGACTTAATATCTTACCTGGAGAAGTCTTTAATCCTGTCATATTGAACATATAGATGTTGTCATCTGTGCAATTAGCAAATAAAGTAGAGGCAGTAGAATCTAAAATCAGACTCGAGTATCCTAGAAGAAAACTTCAGTTAGTATATCCTGATGATGGTGATTAGACTTAAGGCTCAAATCTAGGCACACAAACAGCACATGAAAAAATATGAGAACTTTAAAAAGAATCAACCATATATTAAAGCTTCTCAATTTGTATGCTGCTGAAAAAGAGGTATTTAAAAAAGCCATTTAGCAAAAATTCGTATCTCTCTCTCAAAGTACTGTCAATGAACTTACCTAGTTTTCGAGTGCTGCTACCTGGGTACAGGAAAGATTTGGATGCTATGGGTTCTTGTCGGTAAGTAGTATAATTCTTACGTAAATCCCAAACTTTGATTATCCTAAAACCCAATACAAATAGTTATTTTCTAAGTCTTCTCCAACCCAAAGAATTTTACTTACATTGTAACATGATTTTTCATCTAACTCCTCGGCCACATTCACCAGGTACAGCAAGGACATCTCATTGGGAAATAAATTTATGTCACACTATTGTTTTCAATGCCAAGCTTATAATGCTTGACACAACGGAAACAGATGTGAATTGACCTAGTGATGGGTCACTGCAGTTTACTCCAAAGGAGCGGAAAAGGAAGATAAAGTTTGGATGCTGATAGTAACTGTTCCATTGTTTTTAGGAAAAACATTTCCTAATCCTTTAATAATCTGCATTTGCCCTTTGACATCGCAAGTAGCAAATTCTGCTCCTTTGGTTATATCTTTATACCTAACTCTTTAAGTAGTCCAGACACATTTTCCTGTGAAAGGGGAAAAATATTTTTTCATTATCCTATTGCGATAATTGTTTACTCTTTTATGTCTAGTTTATAGGCAAACAAGCTTGGTATAAAATGGCAGTATAAAGTAGCAGTGTCATTGGACACTAAACAAGCAAGCTTTCACAACCATTTATAACCACAGTACTAGCTTTTTACTTTTTATTCTTTTTGGTGGAACTTGATTGGGACTGAATTCAAGGCTTCCTGCTCCCATGCATGCAGTCTACCATTTCAGCTATACCTCTCCCTCTAGTCCCTTTTTGCCTTGGGTATTTTGTAGATAGAGTCTGGCTTTAAGGGACCAATCTGGCCTGTAATTCTCCAACCTGCACCTCCTGCCAGTGTCGCAATGACAGACTCATGCCATGTTGCACAGCCATTGAGGGAGATTGAGTCTCTTAAGCTATTAGGTCCAGGTCAGCCTTAAACCTCAATCCTCCATCTTTGCCTCCCAAGTAGCTAGGATTACAGGCTTGAGCCACTGTGTCCAGCTTCCACAGTAATAACGTTAGCCAACCTCATTCCTGCCTGAGTGTGTGGTCCACAGAATGGTTTTAGTATCCTAAGGAGACAATATGAAGCCTAGTCTAGTAAGGAGGCACTATTTTGTTTTTTTAAATTAAAGTGAGTTCTTTTGGCAGTACTAGGTTTCAATTAAGAGCTTGCAAGACAAGCATTTTACCAGTGCTGGCATGCTTCCAGCCCCTTTTGCTTATTTTTCAAATAGGGTCTTGTTTTCTGCATAGGCTGACCTGGAATGTGGTCGTATTTATGCTTCCCATGTGGGATTTCATGCAGGCCAATGTTTTACTGGCTGAGATGGTATCTCACAAACTTTTTGCCAGGCTGGGCTCAAACTGTGACTCTCATAATTTCAGCCTTCTTAGTAGTTAGGATTATAGGCACAAGTTATAGTGTCTGGTTTAAATTAAAAAATTTTTTTTTGTTGGTCGTGGGGCTGAACTCTGGGCCTGGGCGCTGTCCCTCAGCTCTTTAGCTCAAGGCTAGCGCCCTACCACTTGAGCCATAGTGCCACTTCTGGTTTTCTTCTGCTTATTTGGTGCTGAGGAATTGAACCCAGGGCCTCATGCATGAGAGGCAAGCACTTTACCACTGAGCCAACTTCCCAGGCCTAAATTAAAATTTTTGAAGGTAGCAATGTGCTTGGAGATATAGTGGATAAAGAAGTATGCTTTAAAGAGTCCCTTTCCACAACTTCTACAATGCTTGGAAGAAGCATGAGCCAATGAACAAACACCACAGACTTATTTGCAAGCCAAAATTCAGGTAAGTCTCAGATGGCAAGTATATGGAAGTATTTAGGCCTTACTATAAATCTTGTTAATTACTCCACAATGACTAAATTCATACCCAGAATCAGATTTCTCCTTTTAATAATATTCCTAGACCTGAAAAGTTAAAATCCAAAAATGAAAATGTATCCTGTATCAGTAAATTATACTGTGATGAAGCAAGCAAGCTACCTATCCAGCTTCTGTAAGCAAACACTTCACCTGTATGCTAGACAATGTGTTAAGTGTAAAACATGTATGTTCGTATTTAATTATTTAAGCAAGAGTTCCAATTCCTAATTTTCTAGTGATCTGTAGTTCCTTTTCTCAGGTGGGATACAATGTCAAAAGTTAAAAGCATTCACACTCAATTGTAAAAGGACAATGTGACTGTCTTATCACGCTCATGAAAGATACTTAATCAAAAGAACCAAGACATATAGTCTCTTACCCATCTACGGCTCCTGCTGAAACCAACGTATTCTCATCTTGAAAGAGGACCACAGTAACACTTTGCTGGTAATCCTAATAGCACAAGAAAGAAAAAGAAGGAAATTCTGTCTTTGGTATTACAACTTTTATCATAAAGAGAACAGGTGTTTAAAAATGGCTCCCCTACAATTCTGAATATTCTCTTTTCAATAAACCTAAATATATTTGTAAGAAAATGAGCCAAACATTGTTATAGCATTTGTGTTAACTTTAAGAAATAAACTGGAGACAAAGATTTTACTTGTCTCAGTCTACTTAGAATTTCCCTACTAATGATCTGTGTTTATCTATAAAAAACTGATTTAAGCCAGGCATTAATGACCCATGCCTTTAATCCTAGCTACTCAGGAGGCGAAGATCTGAGGGTTGTGGTTTGAAACCAGTGGGAACAGGAAAGTGTAAGACTCTTATTCCAATAAACTACCCCAAAACTGGAAGTGGCTCAGGGGGAAGTGTTATCCTTGAGCAAAAAAAGCTAGAGACAGCTCCCAAGGCCTGAGTTCAAATTCCAGGACTGGTAAAAACAAAAAACAAGAAACCAACCTAACTTTTCTGTGCCTGTTTCATCTATAAAATGTTGCTGTACTCCTCTCTACTCAGGAATCTGAGATCTGAGTATCATGGTTCAAAGTCAACACTGGCAGGAAAGTCAGTAAGACTCTTATCTCCAATCAACCCCCAGAAAACAGGAAGTGGGGCGATAGTTCAAAGGGGTAGGGTGCTAGCCTTGAGAGAAAAACCTCAGGGATAGTGCCCAGGTCCTGAGTTAAAGCCCCAAGATACACACACACACACACACACACACACACGCACGCACGCACGCACGCACGCACGTGCACGCACACACACACACACACACACACACACACACACACACACACACACACACACACACACACACACACACGAGTGAAAAGACAGCATCCTCTAAAAGTTAAAGGGGCAACTTTTTGTTACTGCATAAGTAGTTCTAGATCTGAATCTCACTACATGACAAGAAGGTCATATACTATCTTCATCTGGACTCTATAAAGACCAGTCTGTTTCCATTCAAACTGTATCCTGTGTTTGGATACATTCTTATGTTGTAATAGTTTAGCAATTACATATTTCTTCAAATATTTACTTGGATGCTACAAAATAAGTAACATTAGAGAAATGTATTAAAGTGAAAGCAATGATGGTTTTTCCAAGAAAAAAAAAGATGCATCACAGGCATAGTCTGAGCCATTGATAAATAAAATAGTATTTCTTAAATACATTTAATATTTTGCTATATGTTTAGAAAGTATAAAAAAATGAACATCTTTTCTACAGCCTTTTATTATGCAGACAAGGATTTCTTCCCTCTAGGTACCTCTATCTTTCCTAATGAATCACATTATGCTGCAGTTATATGAATGTATGAAGATTTCTAAGGATAACTTTCAGAAAGCTGTATTTTTTTTGGTTGGTCATGGGGCTTGAACTATGGGCCTGGGTGCTATCCCTCAGTTCTTCAGCTCAAGGCTAACGCTCTACCACTTGAGCCACAGCACCACTTCTGTCTTTTTCTGCTTATGTGGTGCTGAGGAATCAAACTCAGGGCTTCATGCATGCGAGGCAAGCACTCTACCACTGAGCCACCTTCCTAGCCCCTAAAAAGCTAATTTTTTAAAATGTTCTCTAGATAACTCACTAGTTTGAGAGCCATCATAGTAGGTGCTGTGTAAGCTCTAAAGTACTGATATCAAATGGAAATTATTTTTATTTACCTAATCCAAAGTACCCATCTGTATGCATAACAAACTTCCTAGAAAAAAACACATAAGGTGTGGTGATGTATGTCTGTAATCCTTCAGAAGTAAATCTTAGTTGGGAAGCTAAATTTGAGGGGATCATGAGATTGAGTCCAGCCTCAACTACATCCTGACAATCTGTTAAAAAAAAAACAACAAAAACCTATTCGTATGTGTGTACATCTCTGAAACCTTACCACAGAAGGAGCAAGTCCTTTTGAATTCTGCTTCTTCTTGGGTTTTGAAGGGGTTTGCTTGTCTGAGGCATTGTGAGCGCCACTGATTTGATTCACTTGCCTATAAAACCCGTCTGAAAGATATTCCATCAAAACTGGTTTAGCTGTTTTCAATCTCATGCTGAATGTAACATCTTGAACATAAAGACCTCAATACTAAGTAATTTTTTTAAAAACCAGATCAATGAAATTAGAGAGCAGTTTTACCAGTGAGATTAAAAGCAAAACAAAACAAAAACACAATAGCCAGGAGCCAGAGGCTCACGCCTATATTCCTAGCTATTCAGGGGGCTGAGATCTGAGGATCATGGGTCAAAACCAGTTGGTACAGGAAGGTCTATGAGGTTCTTATCCCCAATTAACCACCAAAAAGCTGGAAGGGGAGCCGTGGCTCAATGGTAGAGTATTGATCTTGAACAAAAAACTAGGAGACAATGCCCAGGCTCTGGGTTTAAGCTCTAATACTGGTACAAAAACAAAACAACTAATGTTTATGGAAGCTTTATTTATAATGGTCAATACTTGGAAGCAACCAAAGTATCCTTAAGCAGGTGAGTGGATAAACTGTGATTTAGCAAGACAACAAGTTGCTATTCAGCAGTAAAACAAGGCTGGTAAGCCTTAAAGACTTGAAGAAAAAAGTTACATGAATATTACTAAATGAAAGAAGCCCACCTGAAAAAGCTATATACTGATTCCAAATACCTGCTGGCATTCTGAAAAAGGCAAAGCTATGGAGACAAAAAAAAAAAAAAAAAAAAAAAGTGGCGCCAGGCGCTGGTGGCTCACGCCTATAATCCTAGCTACTCAGGAGGCTGAGATCTGAGGATCGCGGTTCAAAGCCAGCCCGGGCGGGAGAGACTATGAGACTCCCATCTCCAATAAACCACCAGAAAACCGGAAGTGGCGCTGTAGCTCAAGTGGTAGAGTGCTCGCCTTGAGCTGAAGAGCTGAGGGACAGCGCCCAGGCCCAGAGTTCAAGCCCCACGACCGACAAAAAATAAAAAATAAATAAATCAGTGGCTGCTAGGATTGTTAGGAGGTAGGTCTGAATAGCAGTGAAACTATTCTGTAAGATTTATCATTATACATTTGTACATAAATGTACAAGAGCGAACCCTAAAGCAAACTATAGACTTGGGGTGATAATAATGTGGTGAGGTAGTGTGTAAATAAACCATTTAGGCATAGGATGGTTTATGTGAGCAGCTGTTATGTGTGTAGAGCTTTAGAGCATATGGAAACTACTTTCCGTTCAATGTTGCTGTGAAGCTAAAACTGCTTTACAAAATGAAGTCATATTAATGGTATCATAGGGAAATTTAAGCTTATATTTAACTTCATCTATTTCTTTAAAACTTAAAAAAGGAAAAGGTAAATAAGAGAGCCTATGTATATGTAAGTTTAATGCTGTCAATCATTTAGGTAAAGGACACTATAAATCAGATGATGCTATAAAGAAATGGAAAAGTGTAACTATACTTTCAATAATAAGTAGTATCCTGAGAATTGAACAGAGCAGAATGGAGGACTATGAACACATATGCCCCCTAGTGGTACGAGATAAAATCACTAACATTTTTGATTCAAAATAATTAAGTGTGGTTAATCTCTATCAAAATTAAAATACAACCAGATTAAAACTACCTTTTTTATTGCACCTGATGTCCCAGACCATAATGTTGCCATCTCTTCCACCTGTACAGAATACAGCTGTAAAGAAAATTTATCAAGATGTTAACAAAATTAGTCAATGACATATTTTAACTATATAAAGCATTCTTAGCTAGGTACTGAATTTGGAAATAGGGACTGAATTTAGCAATAACAACTAAAAAAAATAAAGTACAGGTAGGTGTTGGTGGCTCACATCTGTGATCCTAGCTGCTCAGGAGGCCGAGAGCAGGATTACAGTTTGAGGCCAGCATGGGGGGAAACGTTCTTCAGACTCTTAAATAACCAGCAAGCTGGGTACTGAAGGCTCATGTCAGGAATCTTAGCTACTCAGGAGGCTGAGTATTAACCACTAGAAAACTGTCGCACTGTGGCTCTAAGTACTAGTCTTGAGCAAGACCTCAGGGACAGTGTCCAGGCCCTTAGTTCAAGTCCACAACTGACAAAATAAATAAATATAAAAAAAAATCAGATTTATTAGAGGTGAGAGTCTCTGAGATTTGACTGCTTGGGTAGAGGACCAAACCACTATCCTCAGATCATAACCTCCCATGTAGCTAAAATTACAGGAGTAAACCACCAGCACCTGCTGTTTCCTAAATTCTATATACTTTACACAAACGATAGCAATCTGTGCTATCAACTTTATTAGGTAAGTGCTGCCCCTATTTTGGTGACAAATGTGAAGATAAGTAACTTGTAAAGGTTTTTTTTTTTTTGGGGGGGGGGTTGGTTATGGGGCTTGAACTCTGGGCTTGGGTGCTGTCGCTCAGCTCTTCAGCTCAAGGTGAGTTCTCTGCCACTTAAGTCACAGCACCACCTCTGGTTTTCTGGTGGTTAATTGGAGATGAGTCTCATGGACTTCCCAGCCAGGGCTGGCTTTGAATGGCAATCCTCAGATCTCAGCCTCCTGAGTAGATAGGATTATAGGTGTGAGCCATTGCCACCTGGTGTAAAGGTATACTCAGCAGTATAAATCCATAGCTGAGACTCTAATCCTTTTAGATGCATTGCTTCAGTAGAAACAACATAAAGTATCCACAAAATTGTATAAAGGTTCCTCTGGGTACAGGAGGAGAGCAATGGGATTGAAGAGAGGAACATAGGAGAACTTCAATGTATCTTTAATATTTTATCCTTTGAAATCAAGTAAAAGAGGATTGGGGTTATATAGCTCAGTGGGTGAGCAACTGCATAACACAACCAACCCCCCCCTCCCCACATACACACTCCATGCAATTTAGGGTAAAAGTAAGAAACTACCCTTTTGTTTTGCAGGAGGGTTAGGGGTTGGGGTTGATGGTCCTGAGGATTACACTGAGGCCTGGGTGCTGTCCCTGAGCTTTGTTTTGCTCAAGACTAGCACTCTTCCACTTGAATCACGGCCCCATTTCTGGCTTTTTGGTTAACTGGATGGTTAATTGTATATAAGAGTCTCATGGACTATCCTGCTCAGGCTGGCTTCAAACTGTAATCCTCAGATATCAGCCTCCTGAGTAGCTAGGATTACAGGTGTGAGCCACTAATATGATACTTCAGAATTTTTTTTTTTTTTTGCCAGTCATGGGGCCTAAACTCTGGGCCTGGGCACTGTCTCTCAGCTCTTCAGCTCCAGGCTAGTGCTCTACCACTTGAGCCATAGCACGACTTCCGGCTTTTTCTGCTTATGTGGTGCCGAGAAATCGAACCCAGGGCCTCATGCATGCAAGGCAAGCGCTCTACCACTGAGCTACCTTCCTAGCCCTTACTTCAGAATTTTTATACCTAATAGAAAATATGCTTCAAGAATAAAAGGTAGCTGGGTGTCGGTGGCTCACGCCTGTAATCCTAGTTACTCAGGAGGCTGAGATCTGAGGATGATGCATGTTCAAAGCCAACCCGGGCAGGAAAGTCTGTGAGACTCTTATCTCCAATAAATCACTAGAAAACTAGAAGTGGCGCTGGGGCCCAAGCAGTAAAAGAAAAGAATAAAGGGTAGCTTATTATTACTAGACTTGCACTTAAGGTAAGTTCTCCGGGACAAGGATAAAAATGACACTGACAGAGAGAAATCATGATTTCAGTTTTGGGAACTTAAGTGCTTGCAAAAATGCCAAGGATAGAAATACAGATCTACATCAATACAAGTAGAGTGAAAACAGAAACATAGCAAAATTTTTTAGATAAGAATCATAGCCATGGGTTGGAGGCATGGCCCAGGTAGTAAAGTACCAGCCAATGAGCAAGTGTAGGAGTCCTAGTGTTGGACCAAAACAGACAACAATCATAACCAGTTTATCATACCCAGTTTTCACTTCAATCTCATGTTCTATTTATCTTTTTGGGGGGAGGGGATGCCATACCAGGGTCTGAACAAAGGACCTTATACTTGTTTTACCTGCTTGCTCACACCTCCTGAGTCATGCTATAATCTGGCTTTTTGTTGGTGACTTGAAGACAGAACTCTTCAGCTCAAGGTTAGTGCTCTACCACTTGCGCCATAGCACCACTTCCGGTTTTTCTGCTTATGTGGTGCTGAGGCATCGAACCCAGGGCCTCATGCATGCAAGGCAAGCACTCTACCACTGAGCCACCTTCCCAGCCCAATCTTTCGTATTTTTTTTTTTTGCCCAGGTTGGCTCTGAATTGCAATCCGCCAGGTCTAAGCTTCTTGAGTAGCTAGGATCACAGAAATAAGCCAACCGAATGTGGCTTCCAACTAAATAGTTCGAGAGTTAATGAGTAACTAGTACAAAAGATTTGACTTCAATGGACCTTCAATGTTAAATAGAGGTATTGTAGCTGTTCATACCAGAAGATTCAGGCATTTAAAGATAAGTGGAAGAGAATGACCATAGAATGGGCCTAATATACTTGATTTCTTTAAGGTTTCCATTCATATCAGAATCTAAATTTCCCCACAACAAAAGCTTTTAAGGAGATAAAAGGATAAGCACAAACCTACCTTTCTCAAACTTAGAGAAGGCAACAGACTTGAGGCTGCATTGATGACCTTTGCATGTTCCAATCAGCTCACCAGCTTTTACATCCCAAAATTTGGCTGATTGATCACCTGATGCCGTAACCTTTCAATAATAAGGTAGTACACATTTTAAAAAGTAACCTTTCATCAATATTTATCCAGAGTCAAATGAAATGAAAGCTACTTACAAGTTTAAGTTCACCAGGGACCCAGGCCAAGTCAAAGACAGCATTCCAATGTGCCATCCATTCTAAATAAAGTATAAATATGAATCATCTAGATTGCTCTATTGGAGCCATTAAAAACAGCTTAAATGCTTTACACTAATAAAAACATCAATGCTCAGCACTGTAAAGTTTCTGGGCCAGGGAAAATCATATTACACATTTTCTTCATTACCACATAGGAGAATTTTCATCCCATGCCAAATTACTTTTATGAATAGACAAGAAGTACTCTCTAATATGGAATCTTTTTGAAACATTCTCCTGCTCAAAAACCTTTATAGAAAGTGCTCTCTAACTGGAACCATTTTAGTAACCACATTTCTCTATTATCTTATTCCAACCAAACCAAATCACTCCTTATTTTCTTATTATATTCATGCTTTTCAACCTCTAGGTCTTTGCTGGTGCTTTTCCCTCTACTTACCAGAGTGCCCTCTTCCATTGCCATATGTCTATATACCACAGATCAACTCAAATATTCTATCATTAAATTAAAAAAAAAATTCCTGATCTGATTTTGTATATCTACATTTATGGCCTTTGTTTTACTATAGTTAATTCCATACTATATATACTTTCTTGTTCTAAATGATAAGGTCAGAAATTAGTTTTATATGTGAAAATATATGATTCTCAATATTTAAAGCCTGTTTCCCCAACCGTGCTAAGTGTAAAAAATTTAAATTTGAAGACTGTAATCCCAGTTACTCAAGAGGCTAAGATCCTAGGATCGAGGTTCAAAGCAGGTCTGAGCAGAAAAGTCCGTGAAACTCAAATTTCCAACTAAGCACTAAAGAAGCTGGAATTGGAGGTATGGCTTAAATGGTAGAGCACAAAAGCTCAGAGATAGTGCCTAAGCCGAGTTCAAGCCCCAGGACGGGCACACACGTGCACACACACACAAAATGGGGAAATAAAACTACAGACTTACCTTTGCAGCACTTTTTTTTGCTAATTTGTGATTCTGTGTTATATAATCTAACAAAGCCTTCTTCGTTGGCAACTGCTAAAATGTGCTCCATGTTGGGGGCTAAATAAGAAATAAGAGAATACATGAAAAGTAACATAAAAGTTTTCAGTTGACTATCAAGGTATTAAGTGATTCAAAACTATCAAAATTATCTTCACATAGACTCAAGTAGACAAAGTAAATCAAAATCGGTACTGGCCAATAGCAAATAAAAACATATGATATACTTCTATTTCTGTCCATATTGTCCCAGTGAATCACAGAAAGATACATATTCAAACAAATCAAACAGATCTATAGGGCAAAACTATTTTCATGGTAGTTGAGCCTTAGTAACCTTTTTTCATGTAATTCTTTGAAAAACTAGTGTTATATTTTCCCTCTATGGTAGGAAATAAATTATTTCTGTCCAGGCTTAGCCTTGCTGGTAATTCTCTTACCAGAAGAAAAGGTGCATCCAAAAGGAGGAACTGGGGCTCCTGATTCTCCATAAGAAGTGTGTTCATCATTATAGCTGCACTGATAACCATTTAGAAGGGACTGCAGAGGGTAATATGAAGACCATCCTAAAACAAAAGAAAGCCTTTTCAATTTCTAAGTATTATCACATTTGAACACCTTTCACAAAGGCAGAGATAATTGTTTATGCTTAAGGAGGTTTTTTTCCCCCCATTGGTTGTGAGGCTTGAACTCTTGGCCTGGGAGCTATCCCTGAACTCTTCAGCTCAAGGCTAGTGCTCTATCACTTGAGCCACAGAGCCACGTCTGGTTTTCTGGTGGTTTATTGGAGATAAGGATCTCACAGATGTTCCTGCCCAGGGTTGGCTTTGAACTGTGATCCTCAGATCTCAAGCCTCCTGAGTAGTTAGGATTATAGGCATGAGCCACTGGTGCCCAGCAGAGTTTTAGATATCTAATATAGATCCATTTACTAACTATGGTCTCCTCTAGAATGCCATTTTTGATATTTTCTAAGAGAAAAATGAAAGTGCACTCCCAACTTTGAAGTAAGGCACAGTTTTGGGTTTACAATCTTAATTACCAATTCTCAGTATACTAAGATTAGAAGAAGCAAGTAGCCTTTATATATTAAAAAAGATCTTATCTGCTGGATGCAGTGGCTCAAGCCTATATAATCCTAGTTACTTAGTGGGTGGAGATTTGGTTCATCTCAAGTATCAATCAAATTCAGAGAAGCACCAAAAAGGAAGGTCATGGTCCAGGCTAGGCTGATCTTCAGTTTAAACCCTACTATGGCCACAAAAACAAAGACATCTTGTCCCTTGTCCCACAAAAGCATCATCATTAAACTATCAGTCTCTTGAGTGAAAACCTTGCTATGTCCTTGGAGTCTCTAAACCAACATTACTACAAACTCTAAAGTTACTAATGACTACCACACATAATCTAGCAGTCAAAAGTGAAATATATTTATGTGCTTATAACAGTAATATATTCACTAAGAAAATAATAAAAGTTTTATGAATGTTTTCTTTACTGTGCTGTAACTAAGGGCCAGTTATAGTATGCTAAAGAGTATTAGAACAATCTTGTTAATGTGTACCATGATCCTAAATGGTAAGCCCACCTTCAGAGATTTGTTTTTATGTTACCATGGAGGCTGACCTACCAAATTATGGGACCAAGAATGTTACAGGTCTGGGAAGGTGGCTCAGTGGTAGAGTACTTGCCTTGCATGCATGAGGCCCTGGGTTCAATTCCTCAGCACCACATAAGCAAAAAGTAAAAAAAGCCAGAAGAATGTTACAGATATCAGGAATATTTGCACATATTTCAGTTGGTAGGCATCCTTAATCTTATAAAACCCAAAACCTATTTTTCCCCCCAGTTGTACTGGGTCCTGGTGCTTGCTAGGCACTACTTCATAATTTCAATGTCAGACAATAAAAACAAAGCTGTTAAAACCACTAAAAGTATGCAATAACCATTTATGTTAGGTTCAAAAAAAAAATAAAAACAAAAACCTCCATTTTAAGTATAAATGTTCTTGTGTAGTGTTCATTTTTAAAAGTCTAATTAAAGAAATTTAAAAGTAGATCAAACTGATTATCATATGATACTCTGCAAAACTTAGTGTCTTACAATTAAATAGTAACTTTTCCACTACTCCTCATGGACTACAACTAATACCCAAACCAAGACTAACCCTGAAGTAACTTGCTGAGAGGTCCCTGCTTATTTTTCTATTTTTACAACTCCTTACAACACAATCTTGATAAGTTTCCTTAAGGTACTTTTGTTGTTTTTGTCTTTTTCTGGTACTGGAATCAAACCTAGAATGTTGTACTTGCTAGGCAAGCATGGGGCCATACATCCCAGCCTACTTTTGGACTTTTACCGTGTAATAAACCTAACTTGCAACCACCACAACACTCATTATTTACTCATTCTATAGCTTTAGACCCTGGGGTTTACATGTAAACTTCCCAAGAAGTATACAGGATATGAAAGTTTTTAGAGAACCAATTTCTAAATGCTCAATTTACACACTTACACACATACTTCCAAAACTGGTCTGTGAAGGTGAGAAGGTTGAGGTACTTCCCTTTCTCTTCCATCTTCATTACTTCCTTTCTTATACTTTACAGAAAGACATTCACACAACCCCATTTTATACCTTGCAAGGTATTTTAAAAATACACTTTCAAAATTATATTATTTCTACCAGTTGCATACAGATTACTGTAATTTAATCCAAGGGAAAATTTTAGCTCTTGAATTCTTTTTTTTTTTTTTGGTCCAGTCGTGGGGCCTGAACTCTGGACCTGGACACTATCCCTCAGCTCTTCAGCTCAAGGCTAGCGCTCTACCACTTGAGCCATAGCACCACTTCCGGCTATTTCCTTTTTGCTTATGTGGTGCTGAGAAATCGAACCCAGGGCCTCAGGCATGCAAGGCAAGCGCTCTACCACTGAGCCACCTTCCCAGCCCTTGAATTCTTAAGTTCATATTAAACAGAAATATATAGCTATATGTACATATGTATAAGTGTGTATGTGTAAACACAGACATATTGGACACAGAGGAGTTAATAGGAGAGATTAGTAAAAACTTTTTAACTATACAATTATATTGATTAGAATATATTCTATGAGAGAAATAAAATGGAAATAAGGGGAAAAGCAATGGATAAGGTTTGTTAAAAATAGATGACTTTATATAAATTCACTTTATTTATATTCTATTTAAAATGTAAATATTTACAATATGGTCAGAAATTCTATACATAAACTTGTAATATACACTTAAAAATACACATAAGAAGTAATCAAACTTCCACTGTGTAGAGATCACTGGGAACAATGAAGAATTAAACTGGAGAGAAGGAAACTAAGAACCCATTTAGGAGATATTTTGTAATCTAGATAAGAAGGTATTAAGACCTAGGCTAGAGAAATGGAATGGTAAATACAGTATAAAACAGACCCAATATGTGTAAAGATACAACATCAGCGGGGATAAAGAAGATGATCAGTTCAAGAAAATTTAAGGGAACTTTCTGAATATGTAATAAATAATGAGGCAGATAAAGTCATGGAGTGATCACTCACTAAAATAAGTAATATAACAGGTCTGGAGGAAAAGTGAGTTCACTTTTGCACATCTAAATTTGAGATGTCTGTCTGACTACCTGGGTGAAGATCAACCCACTCAGCTCTTATAGAAATGAATCTAAAATATAAGGAACAAAAGGTCGTAGGTAGAAGGAGCCTAATTTATGGATATAATTATGTATGGGAATAGGGAGAAGAAAGGGTGACACCAAAACTGAGGAAAAAGATGTCTGCATAGACTTCAGTAGGTAACATATAATAATGAATGGTTTTCAGTGCCTACCACATAGAATATTTGTGAATAGGAGGAAGAAGAAACCAGAGGAGCACAGAAAAAAAAATCAGTCATAAAGGATGAATAGCTTTCCAATTTATCAGAGCAGGGTGCAATAAAACTAAGGTGATTTAATGCTACAGACAGTTAACAATCACTGCACTGCTGCCATTCCTGACGAGGGCAAAGTTACTCAAAATTACAGAAGAGACAGAGAAAAAAGCCATTTTGAGTGTAATTACCAAGAGGGAAGTAAGGATGGTACAGTTTTAGACGGGGCACTAAAAGTTAAAAGACCAGTCAACATTTCAATATCCTTTTCTTACACCCACTCCCCAAACAACAAAATGTTCTCAGATTCTTTTCTTTTTGTTGTCCACGTGGTTTCAAGGGGGAAGGAAGACAATTGGGTATAACAGACCTTTAAACGTGCAAGATTTCATTTCTATCCACGTTAATCTAGATCGTTAACTTCTTTACTAGAGATTCAAGTTGGTGAAACCCAAACCCGAGCTCGTCTCTTGAACTGCCAAACGGTTTAACCTAAGAAGCCTAAGGGACTGTAGAAAATGAGTTTAATTTGTGTACAGCACCACGAGGCTGTCCAAAGACACTCCGTGAAGTAGAAAACAAAATACTTTGATTCCATTCCTCGACTACTTCTGGCAAGGAAAAACATCTGGAATAATTATAGTTCAATCTATTAACAATGGTCACGGGGGGGAGGGACGGGGAGAGGTTCTCAGCATCTGTCACTCTGTAATTGGGAAATTTTTTTTTATGACCAGTGGTGACGGGGGTGGGGGGGGGGGAAGATTTTGACGCTGCTAAAAGCAGATGTCTGGTCTTCTCCGCAGGAACTGAGTTCCTGAACAGCGAGGTCACGGTCACGGATGTGTGCAACAGCAAATAATAAGGATCACTAAGACTCTACATCGATCGCACGAATACAAGCCGACGATCTCACAGTTATTCCGAGAACGCATGCCTCCCCCCCCCCCCCCGCCCCAAACTCACACACCCCTCCATGCATTTTCTAGCTAACGCGCGATATTGACGTAAGCAGTGAGGGGCCCGGGAGGCCAGTCAACTCCACGTCCTTCCTTCGGCCTACACGACTAGTTTTAAAAGTCCGATTGCGATTAAAAAGTGTCCGGGGGGAATGGAGGAAGAACTTTTCCCAGTAGTTTCGCTAACATTAACTCTTGCCGCCCGAGAATTCGGAAGGGCCGGGAAATGGATGGGAGTCGGCCCGGATCCCAAGTGGTTTTTTTGGGGGGGGGGGGGTGAGGGTGGGGGAGGTGAATCCCGCCAGCCACGAGCATCATTTAAGACCGTTACTCACCATTCCTCGAGACGCCAAGCTGAGGCTGGCGGAGTACCGAGTTGAAGAGCATCTGGACCAGGAAAAAAAGGCTCAGCTGAGAAAAAAGCCGTGAAAATCGGCCGCCACGTTCGGTGGGAACCGTGGACTGAGCTCTCCGCGGCACGACCCGTTAAGAGCCTCCAACTCCCGCCACTGTAAGCCCCGGCCGCCAAACTCCGCGCCAAACTGACGTCACGCCCTCTGATTGGCTCCCACCGCTGCGTCCGGGCGCTTCTGAGTCACTTCCCCCTTTGCGTCCCCGCCTTCTTTTTGCTCAGCCGCGGGAACTCAGGGTTCAGAAGCTCCCTGAGCGCCTGCGCGGGGGGCCCGCGGAGGCGCCTGCGAGCGGCGGGGACACCATGACGCATGCGTAAGACAGCTTGACAAAGCGCGGAGGAAAAATCCGCGAGACGGCGCCTGGAGAAGATGGCGGTGTGGAGGGAGAGTTTGCAATCTTTCTGACTAGGCTAGTGGAGGAACTATTCGGGTCATGGCGTCGAACTCAACTAAGTCTTTCCTGGCAGATGCCGGGTATGGTGAACAGGAACTGGATGCCAACTCTGCGCTCATGGAATTGGACAAAGGTATTGGAAAGAGCGGGCTGAGCGGGCGGAACGCGTCGTGGGGGGGAATGGCGCCACCCCGTGGTGGTGGCCTCGGGAGGGTGCGGAGACGCATGCGCGGAGGTTGGCTGGGCGAGGAGGGTTTTGGCGGCTCCGGGAGGTTGCGGGCAGATTTCGGGATTGGTTCCCCACCAGCCGAACAAGTGGCGATCGCTCGTGAGGAGCCCGTTTTGACCACTGGAGGGCCCAGTACTCCAGTTTCGCAAACAGTGGCGAGTGGTTAGTTTTCTGAAATTGCTAGATGGTGAAATTATTTTTTCGGGACCTTCATTTGCGACGAAGTTTTCGACCAGTACCGAAGAATCGCTTGCACTTTATTGTGTGTTTTTGCTTTTCTTCTGTGTCTGTTAACCTGAGATGTACAAAACAGGTTAAATACGGTGGAGGCCATCCAAAAAGATGCGCATTTTACAGACGAGTTCCACGAGTTCGCCGTGTAGGGGCGGGGGGGGGGGGGGCGTGCGGGTAGAGCTGGGGAGTTAGAGAGAGGTAAATTTTAAGTTCTGCTGAGTTTGTCATCCATAGACAAGCAATCCAATTTCAGGCTTAGTGTCTACAACGTGAGTACAATACCGGGCTGGCAAGAGTTGTAAGTATTACATAGCATAATGGTATGCAAAAAATGTTATTTATTAAGTATTGAAGAGCTCGACCTTCCATGTCGGGTATAGGAAGCAAGCAGGGGTATTTATCAATAAAGAACTCAAGTGTTCATTGAAACCTTTTTTTCAATGTACTTAAAGGATCTTTATTGTATGAGCGGACCATTTTATCACCTAGTATACACTTAATTCTATAAAGCCGGTGTATGATGGCTTTCGTAATAAATAATGAAGAGCTGGACTAGAAGTCATAAGGATCTTTGAGCCACTTTTGGTTTTCTGACTTGGACAATGCCTGTTGATTTTTTTTTTTTTTTTTTTGGTCAGTCTTGGGGTCTGAACTCTGGGCCTGGGCGCTGTCTCTCAAAGCTAGCGCTCTACCACTTGAGCCACAGCACCACTTCCGGCTCTTCTGCTTATGTGGTGCTGAGGAATCGAACCCAGGACCTCATGCATCAAGGAAAGCACTCTACCACTGAGCCACCTTCCCAGTCTCTTGAGGTGTTTTTTGTTGTTGTTTTGGTTGTAATACTTGTATTGGGTTGGTCTAAGTAAGTGTTCCTGGGATTTTTTTTTTTTTTTGGGTCCGGTGGTGGGGCCTGAACTCTGGGCCTGGGCGCTGTCCCTCAGCTCTTCAGCTCAAGACTAGCGCTCTACCACTTGAGCCATAGCGCCACTTCCGGCTTTTTTCTTTTTGCTTATGTGGTGCTGAGGAATTGAACCCAGGGCCTCATGCATGCAAGGCAAGCACTCTACCACTGAGCCACCTTCTCAGCCCAATGTTCCTGGGATTTTGTCTTGTTTTAAGCACAAATATTTATTGACGGAACAAAGAATACAATATTAATGGGACAGTAGACACAACTGTGGATTAAAACAACTTGCTGTACATCTGAAGGGAAGGAAAACCATAATTTTAGGAATTTTGTATATGTAAAGCAAGAAACTTCTGAAGTACTCTCTAACTGATGAACATCAAACAGTTCTTTCCTTTTTTTTTTTTATTACTTTTTTTTGTGTGTGTGGGGGGTCCAGTCGTGGGGCCTGAATGCTGGGCCTGGGCGCTGTCCCTCAGCTCCTCAGCTCAAGGCTAGCGCTCTACTGCTTGAGCCACAGTGCCACTTCTGGCTTTTTTCTTTTTTGCTTATGTGGTGCTGAGGAATCGAACCCAGGGCCTCATGCATGCAAGGCAAGCGCTCTACCACTGAGCCACCTTCCCAGCCCCAGTTCTTTCCTTTTATACAATTCCCAAAATCAATGATATTCTTTCTTAAAGAATTTCTCATTCCTTTATACTTGAGACAGTCAGCCTATTTTTTTTGTACCTATATCTTTTCAGCCTGATTTTTTTTTCTTTATTTTGAGCAATTTCCTTCCTAAAAAATAGTTTAAACATCTTGGATAGCCTTCCAAAGCAAGGAAACAAGCAAGCAAACAAGCACTAAGTCAGAAAGTCAGTCAAGGTGAATATAGACTAGTAAACTAAACCAGCTTTGGCAAAACAGTTGCTCTGGCTCCCTCAAAGACCTGGAATACCACATTTAGGTTGCTCCACTAGTGCCAAATCTTGTTTGTTTCTTTTTCTTTCTTTCTTTCTTTCTTTTTTTTTTTTTTTTTTTTTTTTTGCTGGTCCTTGGGCTTGAACTCTGGGCCTAGGTACTGTCTCTGAGCCACTTTGTGTTTAAGGCCAACACTCTACCACTTGAGCCACAGCACCACTTCTGGCCTATTCTGAGTAGTTTATTGGAGATAAAGAGTCTCATGGACTTCCCTTCCCTGTCTGGCTTCAAACCAGGATCCTCAGATCTCAGCATCCTGTGTAGCTAGGGTTACACGTGCGAGCCACCAGCTCCTGGCTCCAAATCTTGTTTCTGAAGGATTTGCAGTGTTCTACACTAGGAACTAGGAAGGGAATGTAACCAGATATTTCATGATACAATACATACAATGCTTTAGACTTGCATTAGGACCTGACTGTGACTTCCACTATTAACATTTATCAAAGGTGAAATTCGTAAAGAATCTTGTATAAAATTCCAAGACAATCTTTAATTTTGGACTGGGATTAGTTAGGTACTTCTATAACACTAGTCATACTTACTTCATAGAGAAGTTTGGTTACTGAAAGCTGAAAATGCATCATTCCAGAGACATTAAGTGAGAATAGATAAAAATTGCCAAACTGCGAAACTACTCTTCCAAGTAAGAAGGATATTGATAGGCATAGCTTTGGTGCCAAGTAGAACATAAGAAATTTTGATAAGACAAAAGCTAGCTAGCCACAGATGTGGCTCATGCTTGTAATCCTAGCTGCTCAGGAGACTGAAATCTGGAAGCTTGAGTTTCAGAGTCAGCCCAGAAGAGTCCAAAAGACTACCATCTCATTCATTGGCAAGAAGCCAGACTGGAGGCATAACTCAAGTGGTGGACCTTCAACCATGAACAAGCAAGCCAGTTGAGAGTGTAAAGTTTTAAGTTTAAACCCAGGTTCAGGAGGAAAAAGAAGGCAGAGGGAGAGGGAAAGCGGAAAGGCTCAAGTGGGTGGTGGGTTGGGTGGCAAGGAAGTAGGAAGCAAAGGATAGATAATACCAGGAGTATGCAGGGAGCCTCACTGCTATATCCTGTAAGAGCTTTGCAGACTGGTTCTTGGCATGAGACCCTTTCTCACTTTCTCAAGACTAGATGGTGTCAGCAGGAGAGGGAAAGATGATATAAATGAACCCTGCTTATATATCAAAGGCAGCTTTGTATGGACAGAACAGGTTTGGGATTGTCATGCAATCGCAGTAGTACTTGGAGAAGGGGGAATGACAGAATGGAGGTAGAGGCTGCTATACGGGAAGACTTAGGATAGTTCTTAAATACTGAAAGCAAAGTGCAGTATGCTGCTTTAGCTATTGACTGGTGCTGGTCCATTCATGTCTGCTCTTTTTATTATCCTGAATGAGTTGGAAATGTCAGAGTTCTCAAGAACCCATGGATTCTGGTCCTTTTACTCTGAAAAAAAGTCATTGCTTATTTCCTTAAAAATGAAAGAAATAATTTGCCTAACTTCTGTGATTATAATGAAACATTAATATTAGTAAAGTGCTTCTGCTGACACAGAATAAGCATCTAAGGTGTATATATTATCATCATTTTGATTAACTGCCATTTTGACTTATTTTTATTTAAACTCATATATCATTTCTATTTTTTCCATACTTTCTACTTGCTTTTTTCTTTGTCATTTTGTTTTTACTTCTTTACATGGGGCATAGCCTCATCTCATTGGCTTCATTGTTATTATTTTTTAACTTTTAATTTTTTTGGTGCTGATCCTGAGGCTTAAACTCAGGGTCTTAGGGTTAGGGTGTTGTCCCTAGGCTTCTTTTGCTCAAAGGGTAGCGCTCTAACACTTGAGCCACAGCTCCACTTCTGTCCTTAAACTCATTTACCCTGATGGCCTTGAGAAACAAGAGTCTCTTTTAAGTAAAATTGACAACAGAAAAGCCAAAACATTTCTCTCACCACATTTAAAAATTATCTTGAGTGTATTTCTAATCATTGTTGAAACAAATCATTGTGGGTCTTTTTGTTTTTCAAGAGAAGGAAACACATTCTGTCAAGGAGCTCTTCTCTATACATGGTCTGTTTCCTACTTCACTTTTTTCATCCCAACTCAGATGAACTCACTACAAATAGAATTTTACTGTTTGTGTCTAATTGGTAGTAAGTGGGGGGGGAGGGGAATCAGTTATTGCAGAGTTTAGTCGAAAACCTCTTTTCCCAGCATATATACCTAAGCTACCTCTATTCCACTCACCTCCATCCTCAACCTTAACCTTCCTCTTCCCTATGTGCTTCACTGCCCTGTGTGAAGACTTTGATACTCCATTGGTAGTTACTTAGACTGTCTTTATTGGCACTATTTTTGGTAGGGAAAAAACTTTTGGAGCTTCCTTGGTAGTTCTTTTATGTGCGTATGGGAGTGAGTGAGGGAGGGATACGTTCTAAGCATCTCAATTAGAAATTAGAAATTAGAATTTTCCCACAGAAGCATTTATTGTTAAGTATTATTAGCTTTCAGATTACTGTCAGTGCTGATAGTACTATATTTTTTCTATGAGGAAGTATGTTCCAGATACCAAACAATGGAAGTTGCCTGCACAGATTTATTTAGTGCTTGTCTTTTGTACTGAAATATTGTGGCACCTGGGAAAAAGCCTTCAGATTTTCTTTGTCACTTTCTAACAATAAGCAGAGGGTACTGCACAGACATATTCTGTTATTTATTTTGTATGGAGATAGAATTAGCAGTTTGTGAATGGTGAACTACCAAAAGAAAGAAACATTTGAAAATGATGTGATTAAATCCTTAAGGTATTCATTTTAGTGTGTTTATTTGTTGGGTTTTATTTTTGTTCTTTGCTTCTTTAAAATCAGGCTTATTGAGGAATAATATATATATATATGTTAAAATTTGCCAGATGTATACAATCATGAAACTATGACCACAGTCAAGATATTTCCATTACCCTGGCAAGTTTCTTTTTGCCTCTTTGTAGTTATTTCTCTCTCTCCAGCCCCTGGACACCTTTGATCTGTTTTTGTCTCCGTAGTTTTACCTTTTCTAGAATGTTATATAGAATGCATTAAATATGTAGTCTTTGGACTGGCTTCTTTCATTTAGTCTAAAGATTTTTGAGATCTTATATGGTTAAAATAATATGATCAAAATAGGATTTTATGACTCATACAAAGAGATTTTTTCCCTCTTGTTTATGATACTTAAAAAGGGAGAGAATAAAAGAACAATTCTCAGGGAGAATACATTCAATAGATGGGGTATATTAACCATATACTGAATGACTGATTTGGCTTAAAGTCAATTATTGAGGTGTAGTTGTTGAATGAGGATGGAAGCAGAGCTATGTCTATATAAAAGGAATTCAAGTCTGAGATACACCTTTTTATAAAAGGTTCTTAAAGGAGATAATTTGACTAACACAATGGATAATATAGAATACTAGCAAGTGGTGCTGAAATTGGAGTTTTAGACTCCATACCCAAACTTTAAGCTTCCACATAGCAGGTCTAATCACTTGTCTCTTTATGACAAATAAAGAGACATGGCAAGTGAAAAAAAAAAAAAGGAGATTTATTATGGCCAACCCACGAGAGGACAATATGTAGGGTTTTTTTTTTTTCCAAGTCATTTTCAGGGTACAGACAAGTTTTAGCTTTAGATAGACAAAGAACTGGGGATAAAGAAGAGAGTTCTGTGTGAATATTAAATAGTCATAGAGGTCAGAGATAGTGGCAGGTAGTCTCCCAGTATTTTCTCTCACAATTGGTCTGGTGGCGCCTGGTTGACCATTTTCCTATACCTGAATTTTGAGGGTTCCTAAGGAGAATTAATAATTGACATCACTTAAGGGAAGTAATCTGGTTCCCCAAAGTGATTACTCCTGTTTGAGGATGCACCCACATCTTTATAGGAGCGCGTGTGCGTGCGTGTGTGTGTGTGTGTGTGTGTGTGTGTGTGTGTGTGTGTGTGTGTGTGTACATTATAGGTAATTGTTTCCATGGCATATGTGTGCACCTGTGCATCATCACCTTCAAAGTGAAACAATACCTTAGAGTAAAGACAAATTCGAAACGAAGGCAGAGATGATTTTTAGCTAATTTATGAGCCCATCTATAAGGAATCAGTGTTTTCAGCAAAAGCAACTTTTAAGCATCTTTGCTGGTGTTGGCTGGAGAGGATTCAGAGAATAGCTGGAAGGCTGGCAGAAAGTACATAGTCCTAGTATAGCTTGAGCAGTTGGTCCTTGGAAAAGGAGTGAACAGAGAACTTACCATAGTCTAAAATCTGTCAGATTCTTAAGTTCGTATGTTGTCAATTGCTTGAATATTAACAGTAATGCATATGCTGTTTATTTTGTGTGTATTTGGAATCATTTTAAAGCAGCTTAATAGATCTACCCATGTCGTTGTATGAATCAGTAATTCCATTAAAAAATTACTGAGTAGTACTAGTAGTTCATTATATAGATGTACAACAACTTGTTTGTTCATTCACCAGTTGATGAATGTTTGGGTTGTTTCAGTTCTGAGTTGTTATGAATGGGGTTACTGTGAGCATCTACATATCGATCTCTGTGTGTATATGTTTTCATTTCATTTGGGTAAATATCTAGGATTACTGACTGTATGGTAAGGGTGTGTTTATCTTTAGTTAAAAAAGTACTGGTATTTTCCAAAAGAACTATAGAGTTTTACATTCCCTTCACCAGTATATGAGGCTCACAGTCCACCTATATCTTCACCAGATATTGGTATTGCCAGCTTTCTTTTGAATTGTTTTTGTCATTATAGTGAGTATGTAGTGGTTTTTCATTTTTGTTTCTCTGGTGATTTAACAGTGTTAAGCATCTGTTTATGTGTTTTGGTCATCCATATTTCCTACTTAGTGAAATTTCTTTAGGCTTGAAAAATTGAACATTTTATTGTTGAGTTCTAATAAATGTACATGAAGTCCTGTATTAGATACATGTTTTATAATTTTTTTCTTCCCATATATGGCTTTTATTTCCTTGATACTATCTTTATTTTATTTTATTTTTTTTTGTCGGTCATGGGGCTTGAACTCTGGGCCTGGGCGCTGTCCCTCAGCTCTTCAGCTCAAGGCGAGCGCTCTGCCACTTGAGCTACAGTGCCACTTCTGGTTTTCTGGTGGTTTATTGGAGATAGGAGTCTCACGGTCTCTCCTGCCCGGGCTGGCTTTGAACCGCTATCCTCAGATCTCAGCCTCCTGAGTAGCTAGGATTACAGGCGTGAGCCACCAGCGCCCAGCTCCTTGATACTATCTTTAGAAGAGCATAAAGTCTATGCTCTTCAAAAGACATTAAGAAAATTTTATTTAGTAGAAGTTAATTTACGACTTTTTCTTTTTTTTTTTTTTAACCTTTTTTTATTGTGATACTGTACAGAGGGGTTACAATTACATGGGCAAGATAATGAGTACATTTCTTATCAAGCATTGCAGCCTCCTCCTTTGTTTACCCTTCACATCCCTTACCAGCCTCCCCCCTGCTCTCCCAAATTTACAACTTTTTCATTTTATGAGTCATTTTTAAAAATATTTTATAAGAATTCTTTGCCTAACCCAAGCTCGTACCTTCTTACATTTAGGTCTTTTAGGTTCAATTACAGTCAGTTTTTCTTTTTTTCTTTTTTTTTTTAAATTTTTTTTGGGGGGTCCGGTTGTGGGGCCTGAACTCAGGGCCTGGGTGCTGTCCCTCAGCTCTTCAGCTTAAGGCTAGCGCTCTACCACTTGAGCCATAGCGCCACTTCCGGCTTTTAAAAAAATTTTCTGCTTATGTGGTGCTGAGGAATCGAACCCAGAGCCTCATGCATGCAAGGTAAGCACTCTACCACTGAGCCACCTTCCCAGCCCTAGAGTCAGTTTTTATATGTAGTACAAAACTAAGGGTTGTAGTTCTTTTTTTTTCCTTATAGATATCTATTTTCCAGAATCGAAAATTAAAATTAACTATGTTGGCACTTTGTTAAGTCAATGATTTAATTCCTTTCTTCTCTCCTAATATATGTTTGGTGTTACAATTTTTTTTTTTGTCGGTCGTGGGGCTTGGGCGCTGTCCCTGTGCTTTTTAGTTCAAGGTGAGCACTCTACCGTTTAAGCCACAGTGCCACTTCTGGTTTTCTAGTGGTTTATTGGAGATAAGAGTCTCACGGACTTTCCTGACTTTACTGCCCGGCTGGCTTTGAACCGGGATCCTCAGATCTCAGCCTTCTGAGTAGCTAGGATTACAGGCATGAGCCACCCGCAACACTATTTTGATCTGTAGGCCATAGATTGTAATTTTATTTTCAGTCAACTGAGGATACTTTCCTAATTTTCTTTCTGATTTCTTCTTTCACCTTTGGATTAGTTAGAAGCGCATTGCTTAATCACTAAATATTAAGATATTTTTCTCTAGTGATTCTAATTTTATTGCATTATGGATTATATATGAGTGTTAGTTTATCAGCTTACTGATGTATATACCATTTTTCTTTTTTCTTTTTGTGAGCCATGGGAGCTGAACTCAGCCAGTGTGCTGTCCTTCAAGCTCTTCAGCTCAAGGCTAGCGCCCTACCACTTGAGCCACAGAGCTACTTCCAGCTTTTTTCTCCTTATGTGGTGCTGAGGAATTGAATGCACTGAGCCACCTTCCCAGCCTTCATTTTCTTTCTTCCTTTTTTTTGTCAGTTGTGAGGCTTGAACTCTGGGTCTGGGCACTGTCCCTCATCTCTTCAGCTCAAGTCTAGTGTTCTGACACTTGAGCCACAGTGCCACTTCTGCCTTTTTCTGCTTATGTGGTGCTGAGGAATTCAATCCAGGACCTCATGCATGTGAGGCAAGCACTCCACCACTGAGCCACCTTCCCAGCCCTCATTTTTCATTTTAAATGAGTTTTATTTGTATTGTTGAGAAAAATTTTACTTTGCCATATGATAAGTTAATATTTGCTATTTTACTTTGCAAGTGCAAATTTGTAAATTGTTCTCTCCTTGCCATTTTCGATAGGTTTAAGATCTGGCAAACTTGGTGAACAGTGTGAAGCAGTGGTTCGCTTTCCCAGGCTTTTCCAGAAGTATCCATTCCCTATTCTCATCAATTCTGCATTCCTAAAGTTAGCTGATGTTTTCAGAGTTGGGTAAGTCTTTGTAAAACCTTTCCTGAAGTACATATTCATGGATTTTTTTTTGTTTTGTATTGTTTGTGGTCTTTTTTTTTTTCTTGGTCCGTCGTGGGCCTTGAACTCTGGGCCTGGGCGCTGTCCCTCAGCTTTTCAGCTCAACTAGCACTCTACCACTTGAGCCACAGTACCACTTCTGGTTTTCTGAGTGGTTTATTGGAGATAAGAGTCTCAGGGTCTTTGCTGCCTGGGCTGGCTTTGAACCGTGATCCTTTGATCTCAGCCTCCTGAGTAGCTAGGATTACAGGTGTGAGCCACTGGTGCCCTTAAACCTTTCCACATGGGTATCATTTTAGTGAATTCATATTTCATTGTGTCACATTTTGGTGTCAAAGACTCTTAGTAAAAGTGAAGCAAATGCTTCTGAGGAACAAGATTCATTCCAAGATGAATCCCTTAATATATTAATGTGTATGTTGGAAAGTTTTTGCTTTGTGCAGATTGTTTTGAGAACTTTCTCACTTAATTTAGTGGCTTATAACATGAGATTTAAGTCTGTGAAGTTTCTGAAACACATAAGTTTGTGAATACTCATACATATTCCAAATCTGATTTGACAGAGAAAAGAAGTGATGGAATTTGCTGGAGAAAGGAGGAAGACCATTGAACCACTTGGCTTTGCTTATAATGTGATTGAGGAGATTTAGTTTGGCTCCAGGGTTTTTCCTTATGGCATAGCTAACTTACAGCAAGACTGTAGATCATATGTTACTGCTTTTACTCAGTATCCACCTGAAGTATAGACTTTAGGTAATTTTTTTAGTGGTGAGACAGAGTATAAGATTGAACCTGTTGTTAAAAGTTAATATCAGCATGACTAACCTCAAAGTAAATATTTCTTTCCTGAAGTGTCCTAATTTATTTATCTCTGGTTTTCCTAGAAACAATTTCCTAAGACTGTGTGTTCTTAAAGTTACCCAACAAAGCGAGAAGCATTTGGAGAAGATTTTAAATGTGGATGAATTTGTGAAGAGGATTTTTTCTGTGATTCACAGTAATGATCCTGTGGCAAGAGCTATCACACTCCGGTATAGCATTGCTATAGTAATTCACCTTATCATTCAGCTGTGATGTGTGTACCAAAAAGGCAATATATACTTCCTTTTGTCATTTTAAATATTAAAGATTGGTTTTTGTTTGAAAAAATGCTAATCATCCAGTAAATTCCAGTTAACATCTATTGTACTATTTGGGTTCTTAGTTGTTATCAAACTTGAGTTTGGGTAGGTAAGAATTCTGATATAATAGCTTGGTTAATTCCAATACAACTTAGTCTCAGCTTTTTTTGTTTTTTAAATAAATTTTGCTCTCTCATTCTTACTATTTTCTGTCAGTATTCCTTCCTGGTTATGTGCTCATATGTATGTGATAGTTTACATTTAAACTAATTGGGAAACACCAAATATCACTGTAGTTTCTTCAATCTTTCCTTTTTTTCTTGTCATTTAAAGGTATTTTGTTAAAATTTCTCTTTGTAAGCTTTTTTTTTTTTTTTTTTTTTGTCAGTTGTGGGGCTTGAACTCTAGGCCTGGGCACTGTCCCCCTGAGCTCTTCAGCTCAAGGTAAGCACTCTACCATTGAGCCACATTGCCACTTCTGGCTTTCTGGTGGTTAATTGGAGATAAGAGTCTCATAGACTTTCCTGTCTTGGCTGGCTTTGAACTGTGATCCTCGGATCTCAGCCTCCTAAGTAGCTAGGATTATAGGCATGAGCCACTGGTGCCTGGCTTTGTAAGCTTTTTATCATACTTGAATCATATTCTTTTTAGCTCTGCTGTTTATGCAATTATGTGTATAATTTGGGGGATATTTTTGAAATTTGCTAAATTATAGCTTTCATTTCTGGCTTTCAGAGCCTAGACAATCCTCTTTATAACCAGAAAGTCTAGGGTGTTATTTTTCCCCTGAGTTTCCTTTCTCCATGTCCACATCAGTTCTTCCTTGTTCAGAATTTAGTGACTTTTTAAAATCATTTCTATGCCCTTTGGATGAATAATTTCAGCACTGTGTAATATTTTAAAAGATCTTTTATTTTTCAAAAACTTTATCTAAAGCCAGGCAATGGTGGCTTGTGCCTGTAATACTAGCTACTCATAAGGCTAAGATCTGAGGATTGCATTTTGAAGCCAGCCCACGTTGGAAAGCCTGTAAGACTCTTATCTCCAATTAAACATCAAAAAGCTGAGAATGGAGCTGTGGCTCAAGTGGTTGAATGCTAACTTTGAACAAAAAAATATCAGGAATAGCAAATAGGCCCTGAATTCAAGCCCCAGGACTGGTATACACAAACAAAAAACCCGTAAAAACAGTATCCTATAGTAATAAGTATGCTTGAAACACTAGGTTCAATCTCCAGCACCACTGAAAATAAAATAGAAAAAATAATGATATACAATAGGACAATTTAAATTTAAGATGCACTTACCTCTAACAAGTTAATATATGCAAGATTTTTAAAAATTGGTGAAGATATATATATATTTATTTTATTTATTTATTTATTTATTTTTTGGGTCCTGTCGTGGGGCCTAAACTCTGGGCCTGGGCGCTGTCCCTCAGCTCTTCAGCTCAAGGCTAGTGCTCTACCACTTGAGCCACAACACCAATTCCAGCTTTTTTCTTTTTGCTTATGTGGTGCTGAGGAATCGAACCCAGTGCATGCAAGGCAAGCACTCTACCACTGAGCCACCTTCCCAGCCCGAAGATAAAATACATTGAGCATAGTATTTTTATAAAATGAAACATTAAGGATACTTACGTGTCTATGAGAATAGCTGATTTATAGGGTATTACATAATTGAGTGGCATAAGTCTAGAGGATATAAAAACAGAAAGATAATCAGTTAAACAAGTTATGAAAGTTATGGCATGCATTTAATTATTTCTGATGGATCATTGTTTTATGAATTATAAAAGTTTTCCATGAAATTTTGTAATTTTGAGTTATTTTCTACAAACAAGGGTTATTTAGGTTTATCAGAGTAATAAAGAAGAGGATTAATGGAATTTAAAGAATAAATGAATTTTATAAGTAACTTAGAGCTAGTCTGAATGTGTATATTAACATTTCAATTTCCATTTGCCCCTCAGTAAATTACAGCAGTTGAGCCTTGCTTCATTTCTTTTTTTTAAGAATTTATCAATTGGGGCTAGGAAAATGGCTCAGTGGTAGAGTGCTTGCCTTGTATGCATGAGGCCCTGGGTTCAATTCCTTAGCACCACATAAGCAGAAAAAGCCAGAAGTGGTGCTGCAGCTCAAGTGGTAGAGTGCTAGCCTTGAGCTGAATTGCTGAGGGACAGCACCCAGGCTCAGAGTTCAGCCCCCATGACTTCCTCCCCCCCCACACACAAAGAACTTATCAATAAAACTGGTAATTTCTAGGAATTTTTGAAATAAAGAACTTATAGGGGGAAGAGCCAAATTGGATTTTTAATAGTAACACTTGATGCAAAAAAGTTTTAAAGGAAATTTAAACTAATTTTTCTTTTTGGTGGTAGATCTTGAACTCAGGGCCTAGGTACTGTCCCTGAGCTCTTTAACTCAAGGCCAGCACTCTATTGCTTTGAGCTACTTTCTGGTTTTCTGGTGGTTAGTTGGAAATAAGAGTCTCATGAACTTTCCTGTCCAGGATGGCTTTGAACTGCAATCCTCTGATCTCAGCCTCCTGAATAGCTAGGATTACAGGTGTGAGCCACCAGTGCCTAGCTTAAACTAAAAAATTTTATATTCAGTCAGGTTGCCATTTAAAAGTTATAAGCCAGGCACTAGTGGGTTAGACTGTAATACTAGCTACTTAGGGGACTGAGATCTGAGGATCATGGTTTGAAGCTAGCTCCTGCAGGACAGTATGTGAGACTCTTACCTCCAGTAAACTACTCAGAAAAAGCCAGAAGTGCTGTGGCTTAAGTGGTAGTAGAGTGCTAGCCTTGAGCACAAAGAGCTCAGGGACATTGTGTAGGCCCAGAGTTCAAGCCCCAGGACAGGCAAATAAATAAAAGGTGAAAATAAGGAAGAAATAATTTAAAGATGTTCTGCTTTTTACCTGATATGTTAAACATGTAAATTAAAATAACAATGGAAAACAAGCTGGAAGATACCCATTTGAAATATAGTACTCTGAGTTACATTTCCAGGAATATTTTCAGTCACAAAGGATATTTTTCCCTGTGATATTACATAATAACACTATCAATAAGGATGTGTTAATATTAGTTTAGTCTGATAAAGAATATTAAATTAGTAACTTTGTTATTTCTTCCAAAATTAAATATAAATTAGATTGGTTCTAGGGTTTGAACTGAGGGCCTCATGCCTGCATTTTATGATTTTGACCACATCCTTAACCTGCTTTTTTGCTTTCATTACTTTTTTTTTTTTTTTTTCCCTGTTGTGGATCTTGACCCGGCCTGGATGCTGGCCTTGCGCCTCTTTGTGCTCAGGGCTAGCACTCTACCACTTAAGCCATACCTCCACTTCCGAAATTAAATATAAATTAGAAATTTAGACCTTTTTATTGTCTTGTTTATATGAGCTCAACTACAGTACTTATGTCTAGGTGATTATATCACTATAATGAGGTGAGAATATGTTGGAATCCTAGATTTTGTTTATTTCAGTGTTTTGCAGTTTTTCAAAATATATGCCTTCCTGTTGAAATTATTGCTCAAGCTTTGCTTTTTGTTTTGTTTTGTTTTGTTTTTTGGGTTTTTTTTGGTCCAGTTGTGGGGCCTGAACTCTGGGCCTGGGTACTGTCCCTCGGCTCTTCAGCTCAAGGCCAACGCTCTACCACTTGAGCCACAGTGCCACTTCTGGCTTTTTTTTTTTTTTTTTTCTACTTACATGGTGCTGAGCAATCAAACCCAGGGCCTCAAGCATGCAAGGCAAGCGCTCTACCACTGAGCCAACTTCCCAGCCCCAAGCTTTGCTTTTTGTAGTTGATATCACAATCATATTTTTGTTTCCAAACCTATACTTTTACGATATAGTGTATTGTTTTCCAAGTTTTACTTTCCTTTCTGTTCTTGATGTTGAGGGTAGATATGAAAAGTATATCAGTATAACTGTGGGGTATAAGACTGGGAAGACTTACTTATTTTACTTTGTAAATCTGCTCAGTGGTAAAAAAAAAAAAAAAAAAAGTCGTATTCTTGATTCTCTACTAAAACTTTTCCAGGCAGCATTGCAAATTGGTAGTTTCATGCTTTAATAATTTAACTTTGTTTTCTAGACCCTTCTTGGCACCTAATGTTTGTTTTTAGAAATTTAGCTTGTATTAGATAACCCATTTTATCATTTTGATACATTGAAATATATAGAAGTATTTAGGTTTTGAGCTACTGCTTGATTCCTGATTAGTTTAATTAAGATTTATTAACTCAAGATGTATGAATGATCTGCAAACTTGTAGTAGGATAATCTAGTTGCTTTGTGTTCTTTTTTCCTGCCTTGGAGTTCACTGTGTTTACATTCTTCTTGGGTTTCTCTGTTTCTTTAGGATGTTGGGAAGTCTGGCATCTATAATTCCTGAGAGGAAGAATGCTCATCATAGTATTCGTCAAAGTTTGGATTCACACGATAATGTCGAAGTGGAAGCTGCTGTGTTTGCTGCTGCGAACTTCTCTGCACAGTCAAAGTAAGCATAGGCCTTTTAATAATTCAGCTTCCCAAGAAGAGGTTTTGAAGAAATAACTGTATTTTTCAAGAGGTTTACTTGTTGGGGAAGTAAAACTTAAATACATAAGATAGAAAGGTTGCATCAAATATTGATTTCCAAAAGGACAAGATCAAAATGGATGAGTTTGGGAAAGCTTTATTGGATACAGCTTTGTCCATTGTGGAGTCATCCACACATATACACATCTATGATCCTAAATAGTTTCTTTCTTACCTCTGATATTCACCTGTTTTGCCCTTGAGCCATGAACAGTTTGATAAAGACAGTAACTTAAAACATATTCAGGATACCATGTCCTTAAAATCAGGGAAACTTTGAACATGACTTCATTGCTATTTTGACTTGCTTATTTATAATTAACTGTGGGTTTTTTGTTTTGTTTTTTGGCACCGGTCCCGGGGCTTGAACTCATGGCCGGGGTGCTGTCTCTGAGCTTTTTTGCTCATGGCTAGTGTTCTACCACTTGAACAACAGCTCCATTTCTGGCTTTTTAATGGTTAATTGAAGATACATGTCTCACCGACTTTCCTGCTCAGGCTGGCTTCAGATTGCAATCCCCAGATCTCAGCTTCCTTAGTAGCTAGGATAGAACTGTAAGCCTGGCTATTCAGACCCAGAAGATCCACTTCTGGAAACTTACCTGAGGTACTAGCAATTTATGTTGCTATTTTTTTTCAAAGATACTGGCTGTAATGGAAAAGAAACATACTGAAATGTGTCAGACTAGTAAAGTGGTATATAATTACTATTTTCTTTTTGTTTATTTTCTGCCAGGCTACATGGTCAGTTTTAGTTTATAATCAGGTGAATGAATGATCAATACCAATTTAAAAAGTTTAGGATACTTGATCAAATTTTTGAAATTTGATAAAACAAAATCAGCTTTTTTCTGATTTTAATTATACATATTTTTCTCTTCAGCTGATCTTATCTTTAGACTAATAAGATTATTCATTAAAAGAGTAAAGAATAAAAAACAAATATTTTGAGAAGACATCTGAATAAATACAATTCTTTGCTTTGAAAATTTTTCTTAGAGTTATTGATATTGAGAGAACTTTTTAAAACTGCTTTTATTGAGTTGGAGTGATTCCCATAAATAGTAGTTATGTGATTACTACTGTCAAGTTCTTTATAATCTGTTAGATTAAATATGTATATCCAGTCGTTATAAAAGCTTTTCTATGTTGAGTCCTAAATTTGGGTACATTTGTTTATTTTTTTATTTACTTATTTATTTATTGTGGGTTGTGGGACTTGAGCTCTGGGCCTGGGCGCTGTCCCTCAGCAATTCAGCTCAAGGCGAGAGCTCTACTACTTGAAGTCACAGCACCACTTCCAGCTTGCTGCTAGTTAATTGGAGAAGAGTCTCATGGACTTTTTTGCCTGTGCTGGCTTTGAACCACGATCCTCAGATCTCAGCCTCCTGAGTAGCTAGGATTACAGGCATGAGCTACTGGCCCTGGGCATTTATTTATAGCTTAGTAGTTAAACTCTGTGTGTGTGTGTGTGTGTGTGTGTGTGTGTGTGTGTGTGTGTGTGTGTGGAGTGTGTGTATGTGTATGTGTGTGTTGAGTGTGTGTGTGTGTGTGTGTGTGTGTGTGTGTGTGTGTGTGTGTGTGTGTGTGTGTGTGTGTGTGTGTGTGTGTGTCTTGGATCTTGAACTCAGGGTCTAGGCTCTGTCCCTGAGTTCTTTTGCTCAAGACTAGCACTCTGTTAATGATTATATATGAACATTTTTTAGTTTATTTTTTCTTTTGTGCTATCAAGAAATTATTTTATTTCTGATTTGTGTTGGAAGATGATTTAAGACTTAACATAGAACTTGGCTTATTGAACTTAGGACCAGTAAATATATTAACATTTATGTAGAAAGTGTTTTTATATTCCATGCTTCAATATGATGCACTTATATTTGTGATATTAAAAAGTACTGAATTACTGTAGTTCAAAAGAAAGCCTGAAGGGCTTATGTAAATATATTGAAGTAAGATTAATGAAGTGTTTGATTTTGAGACCAAGGTTTACTTACCTCGTCTAACCAATACTGGTGCATTTTTGTCTTAGTATTTTTTTCCCTTACATTTATTTTTTGTTTATGTGGTACTGAGGAAGCGAAACCAGGGCTTCATGCATGCTAGGCAAGCAGTCTACCACTAAGCCACATTTCTAGTCCCTGTCTTAGTGGGTTTTTTTTGTTGTTTTGTTTTTGGATTTTAGATCAGACTAGCCAAATAGAACATAAAGAATTTATCTTATTCTATTCTCTCTTTCTATACTCCCATAACCATACCTAATTTATTTTCCTAACTTACTATTTTAATAAGTTAAGATTTTATGCTTTTAAAGAGCTAGTCCTTGGGTTACAAAGCAAGAGTGGCAAGCCTCAGATGCCTTAAGAGACACAAAGCAGGCATTGTTAGTGAGAGTGGTGCCATCTAGTGGTGACTGGTGAACTGAGCTCTCTCCCTCAGAAAGGGTCGGCAGCTCTGTGGCACAAGCCAGTTGTTAGAATGCAGGAATGTCAGCCCAATGCTATCAAATCATATTTGGGTCAGGGGCTGGAGTGTAGGAAGGTACAACTGGAATATTATTTTGTCTAGTCTCATCGAGACTAGTCAAAAATAACAGGATTCTAATTTTTAGTTTATTGGCCCTAAATACTTGTATTAGATCTTTAAACTCTGAGTTATTACAAAAACTTTTGATACATTTAGCGAAGAAATATCCATCATGTCTAGGTACTGTTCAAAGAACCAGATATACAGAGTAATAAAGATCAGGTCCTAGGCAAGTGCAGTGGCTCAAACCTATAATCCAGCTACTCAGGAGGCCAGCCCAGACAGGAAAGTTCATGAGACTCTTATCTCCAGTTAGCTACCAAAAAGCTGAAAGTGGAGCTGTGGCTCAAGTGGTAAAGTGCTAGCCTTAAGCACAAAAGCTCAGAGACAGTACCCCAGCCCTGAGTTCAAGCTCCAAGACTGGCACACACACATACAAAGATCAGGTCCAATTAACACACAATAATTTCAAATGTTAGTATTAAGACAAAAGAAAATGATGCAGTTCGAATGGCCTCAATGCACTGTTTTAGCTGAGGTTGTTAGGGAAGTTTTCTCTGAAATTTTTTCCAGGGGCTGGGAAGTTGGCTCAGTGTTAGAGCGCTTGCTTGCATGCCTGAGGCCCTGGGTTCGATTCCTCAGCACCACATAAGCAAAAAGAAAAAAGCCAGAAGTGGCGCTGTTGCTCAAGTGGTAGAGCGCTAGCCTTGAGTTGAAGAGCTGAGGGACAGCGCCCAGGCCCAGAGTTCAGGCCCCACAACCGGACCCAAAAAAAAAATTTTTTTTTTCCAAAACTGAGTGAATGAATAATGCTCCTCATTTAGAAAGCTGAATGAGGGGCTGGGAAGGTGGCTCAGTGGTAGAGCGCTTGCCCTGCATGCCTGAGGCCCTGGGTTCGATTCCTCAGCACCAAATAAGCAAAAAGAAAAAAAAGCTGGAAGTGGCGCTGTGGCTCAAGTAGTAGAGTGCTAACCTGTGTTCAAAGCTTTTCATATAAATGAATGTGTATCTTAAAGTGTATTCTACAATAGTGACCTTGATTTTTCCAGACAGTATCACTAAGATACAATTTCAACAACATTCACAAATCAGGGAACCTTTCTTTAAAGATCATATTAGAGAGGCGTTCACGTGAGCCTATGTGGTGGTTGGAGGGTTGTGTATTTTTTGGTTTTTCCTGTCATGTGTTTCTGTTACTTGTCTGGCATATTCATTATGATTTAGAATATTGTATTTCTCCTGTGCTAATTGTATTCTATACCAAGTTCTTAGAAAAATTCAGCAACTTAAATTTTCTGGTTTCAATTTTTCTATTCTTTTTTTTCCCAAAGGGATTTTGCTGTTGGAATCTGTAACAAAATCAGTGAAATGATTCAAGGTATGTATGCTTCATTTAGTAATATGAAGCTACTTCATGGGATTTATATTAATAATACACTTGTTAAGTACTTAGCATATGTGAGTTATTATTCCTTCAACTAATATTAAACATCTTCTATATGTTAAAACTGTTCTAGGTACTTACGATACAGAATTGAGCCCTTACCATCATGTAACCAACATTCATTCTAGTTGAGAAAAGTAATGGGCAATAGACAAATATAGAGATGACATAGCAAACACTATGGAGAAAAAGGGAGATAGGAAGGGTAGAAAGTTCCAGTAGTCAGTACAGGGAAAGAAGGGAGATTTTTGTATTTTACATGAGTTTCTCAGTGAAACCCTCTGATACAGTGAGACATGAAAGAGGGAAGGAGTGAGACATGAAGATGAATAGGAAAATATTCTGATTTGGTAGAAAATAGTGTTACTTAGGAGTCTGGACTCTCTGCTAATGTCTCTCTAGTGTTTTCCAGCTGAAACTGGAACCAGATCCAAATCCCTTACCAAATAGGCTATATGGCCCTGTTTTTCTAATTTCACTTTCTAAATCCCTTGTGTTTTGACCCGATATGTCTTTATAATATTCATTATAGGCAGCTCTGGTCTACAGCATTGCACAACTCTAAAGAACACTATTTTTTTTTTTTTTTGTATTCTTACAAATGGCATTCTTTCCAATTATGTGATGTGGCTTCCTTGGATAGATACCCATTTTACAGCACAGGAAGTGGAGCCACAGTAAAATTCAGTAATATGTCCAAAGTCACACCACTTAGCATACTTTTAATCACTGCACTATTGTACCTTCCTGACATAGGAATTCCTTTAGGAGGGTAAGTTATATTTTACCTGCATTAAACTCTTTCAGTTGAAGAGAACTTGCTTACATTGCACAAGTAATAGAAATATCACTTAATTAAAGAGTAAGATGCTGTGATTGAGCCTTAATCTTGTTCTCTTTTATTCATTTGTGTGCTTTTCTTCTGCCAGAAATGCATTGTAGAAAGGGTTGTTACCTTCATGATAAAAGAAGGAAGCATCATTCATTCATTGAGAAGTTGTTTTGTTTTGTACCAGTACTGGGGCTTGAACTCAGGGCTTGGGCACAGGCTAGCACTCTTAACACTTGAGCTCCACTTCTGGCTTTTTTATTAGTTAATTGGAGATAAGAGTCACAGACATTTTTGCCAGAGCTGGCTGTGAACTGCAATGCTCATATCTCAGTCTTCTGCATAGCTAGGCCTATAGCATGCATGAGCCACCAGTGACCAGCTTAATTGAGCAGTTTGTTGTTGAGTATCTGCTATATTAGATAACATCTCATGGAGAAACATGCCACACTCTGCCATGAGAAAGGCCTAGAGTAAGGATAATACTTAGGAGACTCTTAGAACAATTTCAGAGAAGAGATGGTAGTAAAAATGGATCCGCATGATAACATAGTCAGATTTGGGTTATATTTTAAAGATATAACCATAAGATCTACTATAAATTTAGTAACTGGATCATAAGATGTGAAAATAGACTCGTCTGAGGAGCTATAATTACTGAGATGAGAAAAATTTTAAAGATGCACTTTTGGGGTAAGATCAGAAGTTCTCTTTATTAAGTATAAAATGCTTCTAAGACACCCCAGTAGAGATAGCCAGTAGATCATGGGTTATATATGTGTCTGAAGTTATGGTTGGAGAGGAGGGACGTGTCTTTAGTATTTAGTTAATAGTTAGTAGTTTAGTTGATAATGGATACCAAGGGATTATATCATCTTAAAAAAGGTACAAAGAATGAGAAGAGAATTTATTGCCTGTTTAAGGGAATGCCAAAAATCAAATATGGATAAGATGAGATTGTGAAAGAGATTCAGAAGGAAGAGCCAGAGAAAGAAGGAGAAACCTGGAAAAGAGTGAAAAGCAGAAGACAAGGGGAGAATTGTCAGCATGCGAAATGTGTTCAGTATCCTAACTATCAGAATAATATCACATGAGCATCATGTGACCCTGCAGGGAAGAAGCCAGGGAATAAACACTCTGATTTCATTCTTCTATTTCTTGTTGGAGCTCTCTGGTGAGGCCAAACCTAGATCATAAGGGAGAGCTTGTTAAATCAAACCAACATTATTTATTAAATGCCATCTTATGTTCATAACTAGTTATTTCACAGTGGGAAAACCAATGATCTGCAGAGTATAAATTAGCTTTGGCATCATTTGTAGTATATTACAGTTGACAAATTTTTGTTCTCTATCCCCACAAAGCTATGTTATAGAAGAAAAGTCTGTTTAGCTCCAATGTTGACAGGAAATGATACATTGATGTTAGACTTTGTGGTTTTCTAGCTGTATTATTTAATCAAGGAAAGACATTTCTACACAAAACTCAGAGGACTTCAAAGCTGTTCACACTGTCTGATCTTTATTAAGTTGTTAAGAAAAGTTAATATTGTTAATTTAATCAAATTGTAGCCACTGAGTGTTAAATGTTTATACATTTGTATGTGTTTCTAATGTTTTTAATGTGATAAGAAAAGAAATAAGAAGTAAATATGGCCACTTTCTGCTGTGCCTTTTTGGGGGTAATGTCTACTGTCAATATATACTGGGGTTGTTTTGTTTTGGGGGGGTTGAGTGTGTTTTTGTGTGTGGGGGGGGTACTGGAGTTTGAACTCAAGACTTCACACTTGCTAGATAGGTACGCTACTGCTTGAGCCAGGCTTCCAGCCTTTTTTGCTCTGCTTATTTTTGAGATAGTCTCATGCTTTTCCCTAGGCTGGCCTAGGTCACAATCATCCTATTTTCACTTTCAGCCACAGCTGTTAATGTGCTACCCATATGTAGCTTTTTCCTCTTGAGATGGAGTTGCAACAGAATTTTTTTTTTTTAAACCAAGACTGGCCTAGAATTCCAATACTCCCAATCTCAGCCTAGTAGCTAGGATGACAAGCATGTACCACTCTATCTAGCTACCAGTTTAAAATATCTTGAAGTCTTGCCTGAGCTGACCTCGAACTGTGATCCTCTTGATCTCTGCCTCCATAGTAGCTAGGATTCCAGGTGTGAACTATAGGTGCTTGGCCAACATGTAGTTTTATAATTATTAACGAATTAAGGTAATACTTGGGGGGGGGGCTTGAACTTTTTGATTAGCTGTAGCATAAGTATCTTTAATGATAGAAGCAATGTATTATGCTGTTTATTTTTAAATGGACATTTTGCTAAATCTGTACCATTGTTAAGAATGATAATCAGACCTCTGACAATTCTTTTTGTATCTAGGTTTAGCTACACCAGTAGACTTGAAGCTGAAGTTGATCCCCATCCTACAGCACATGCACCATGATGCTCTCTTGGCTTCCAGTGCGCGTCAGCTTTTACAACAACTAGTCACTTCCTATCCTTCCACCAAAATGGTGATTGTTTCTTTGCACACTTTTACTCTGCTTGCAGCTTCATCTTTGGTTGATACACCTAAGCAGGTAACCCCAATTTTCTTTGGCCTGCTTATTAAACTTCAGTAAACTTGCAAATACATATGATAAAAATGAGGAAGTAGCTCATGTATTTTGTGGCCTTAAGGTTCCTTTTTCTAATAAAAATCAGTTGAGCCAGGTGCTGGTGGCTCATGCTTATAATCCTACCTGCTTAGAAAGTGGAGATCTGAGGATCACAGTTTGAAGCTAGCCTGGGCAGGAAAGTCCGTGAGACTCTTATCTCCAATTAACCATCAGAAAACTGGAAGTGGCACTGTGGCTTTGAGTGGTAGAGCACTAGCCCTGAGCAAAAGAGCTCAAGGACAGTGTACAGGCCCTGAGTTCAAGCCTTGTGACTCATTTAAAAAGAAAAACAAAAAAAGATTAGTTGAATTTTTTTTCTTTTTTAAATTCATATTACTGATTCTTGGAAGCCCTGGAGAAAAATGAGATGTTGGGGAGTAAGTGACAGGATGTATAGTTTGGCAATAAAGGAATATGTCTTAAATGATAGTCACTATGTTAGAATCTTACATAAATGGTAGTATTTTCAACACAAGAAGAAAGAGGCCCAAATTTGGCTACACCACTAATATGACAAAAAGACAGCTTTGATTTGAATGGAGTTCTTTGTCAACTATAAGTTTTACTAAACAGTACTTCATCCCTAATGAAAATTCCAGATTTTTTTTCTTAGCATATATCAGTTGTACAAATGAGACGATTTCATTGTGCATAATAATAATCTTAGTGGCAGTATTATTTATGGCAGTATTACTATGGAGTGATATAACTTCCTTTATAGATTCAGCTTTTGCTGCAATATTTGAAAAATGATCCCAGGAAAGCAGTAAAGAGACTTGCTATTCAAGATTTGAAATTACTTGCCAATAAAACACCACATACTTGGAACAAGGACAATATTCAGGTATGTAGATCTTTGAACATGAATATTTTATATAGGAAAATATAACATTACAATAAAATAAATCATTTTTGGCTGGCTGTGATTGTATACACAGATAATCCTAGCTTCTTCAGAGGTGGAAAACCTATTATCTCAGCTAGAAGGGAGGCATAGGAATTATAGGTAAGAGGATCATGGTTCAAAGCCAGTCCCAGGCAAAAAGAGAGAACTAAAACCAAGAAGGACTTACCTCAAACTACCATTTGCCTGATTCCAGCCTCTTGAGTAGCTCAGATTACAGGTGTGAGTCCTTAGCACGAGGTGTCACATTACAATTTTATATTACGTTTCTCCCAAGTGGTTGAATATGAAAAACTTCTAAATATTGTCAATGTATGTGATAGAACTTATTATTATTATTGTTGTTGTTGTTGTTCTGGCGCTTGGACTCACTGTCCCTGAGCTTCTTTTGTTCAAGGCTGGCACTCTACCACTTGAGCCACAGTGCCACTTCTGGCCTTTTCTGTTTATGTAGTACTGAGGAATTGAGTCTAGGGCTTCATATATGCTCACTAAGTCACATTTCCAGCCCAGAAATTACTTTGTTGAAAAATAGCCAAGTGTAGTGGCACATGCCTATAATTCTACAATTAGGAGAAATAATCCTAGTACTAAGGATTGCAGAAGGATTACAAATTTGAAGCCATCCGGGCTACAAAAAAGCCAAAATTAAACAAAATAAGTAAAAATCTTATGTGTTTGTGTTTGTTTTAATGAATGAAGCTTCTCTCTATATTCTTTCCTTTCTTCTTTCCTTCCTTCCTTCCTTCCCTCCTTCTTTTCCTCCCTCTCTCCCTCTCCCTTTCCTTCTTCCTCCCTTTTCTCCCTCCCCTGGCCTCCTTCTTCCTCCCCCTCTTTCCCCCAGGGCTTGAACTCAGTAACTGAGTGTTGTCTTTGAGCTTTTTTGCTCAAAGCTAGCACTCTACCACTTGAGCCACAGCTCTACTTCTGGCTTTTTGGTAGTTAATTGGAGATGAGTATTTCACAAACTTTTCTATCTACGCTGGCTTATAGGCTAGAAGGCAGACCCTAATGAGCATGGTCCAGTCACTTCTCAAAAGCTCAACTCTAAAAAATGGAAGGAGTGGCATTGATCAAGACCCATTGTATTCATAAACTGGCATATTAAATTAAAGCCCCTTTGTACAAGTATTTGAAGATAATAATATGTTTTTAAAGCCACAGTTCTAAATACTGTTTCAATACACTTTTTGTGCAAATCTTTATATCCAAATTATAACGCTGGGTTTTTTTTTTTAATTTTCTCAGCCTATTTACATCATGATTTGATAGTTACAAATATCCCAAGAGTTAGGACAGTTATTAGTATTTGCATTTAATAGATAAACAATTAGGGTTCAAGAGACTGACTAAACTTACAAGAGTTGCTTACGACAACTTTGTCATTTAATTAAGAGACTGTGTCCTCTAGTCCCTTATATAGTGATTTTTCTACTAAACTGTACTGTCTTTTCAAGTAGAAAATGTGCTGAATTATGTTAGTCATTTACTGAAATTCATGTATGGAGCCAGACCTATTTATTTAAAACGATCAGTTAGGGAGTACTATATTGCTCCTTAGCATTTTTCCTTATTATGCAATAGATTGTGAAAAGAGAAAAGGGTACAAAGTGAACAGTTTTAATAATAATCTTAAATGAAAATTTATGTAAGTCACTGTATAGAACATTTCAGGGTTACCGACCTTTTGTTTTCCTCTAATGTCTGTTCCTAATCAAAACTCAAAGGAAACATGCTTCTAACCTTTTTTATGTATTTTCATCATACATTTTAATAGTCTTTTCATATAGTTCTGTTACTGTTTTATAAGTGGAGTATTCATTTGAACCTTGTACTACCTTCTTTCATCTCACTTTTTTCCCCCCTTTGGGATACTTTTCTTCTGTCTTTGGGAAGTCCTTCACTGAATAGGTAGGAATAAACTCCTCCAATACTTGCATGTCTGAAAAGGTCTTCATTTTATCCTCAGTTTTGAGTTCTAGTGATAGAATTCCAAGGACCTTAAGGATGTCCCACTGAGAAGTAGCAGTACTCTTTTGATGGCTTTCTCTTCTTTTCCCTACTTTAAAATTTCCTTTGAAGAATGATGGAGTACAAACAATACTGGAATACATGGTATATGATTTGCTTTATAGCCTGTATGATCTATTTTAGAGGAAGTTACTGCAAAAATGCATAGTTTGCAGTTGTTGGATGAAACATTCTGTGATACCTGTTAGATCTATTTTGTGGTTTAACACTGAAGTTCCTTTGTTGACTTTTTTGTTCAGAGTTCTATTTTTGGAATTAAGTATTGAGCTCACCTACTGTTGTACTAAGTACTACACACACACATATAAACACGCACGCATGCTTACACAGTCTCTTTTTGTTGATACTGATGTTGGAACTCAGGACTTTGTTTTCTACAACTTAAACCATATGCTCAGCATTTATGGTATCTTTCTGATGTGTTTCCACTGTGTAGTCTATTAATGACTAATATTGACTTGAAACCTTTTTCAGATGTCAGAAAACATATCTGCTTGCTTACATGTTCTGTTTGCTTGAAACACCATTTTCCATCCTTGTTTTCAATCTGTGTATGTCTTTGCCACTGAGATGTGTTTCTTGTAGGCAAAACAAAAACAAAAAAACTTGGATCTTGTAGCGGTTTTTTTTGGCGGGGGAGGGGAGTAACTTTGTTGTTGTTGTTTTGAGTGCTGGTCGTGGGGCATGAACTCAGGGCCTGGATGCTATCCCTGAGCTTTTGTGCTCAAGGCTAGTACTCTACCATTTGAGCCACAGCTCTGCTTCTACTTCAAGCTTTTGGTTGTTGTTGTTTTTTGTTTTGTTGTTATAGCTTATTGGTTATAAGAATCTCAGGGACTTTCCTGCCTAAGCTGGCTTTGAACCACAATCCTTAGATCTCAGCCTCCTGAGTAGCTAAGATTACAGGCATAAGCCATCCATGCCCAGTTGGATCTTGTTTGTAATCCAGTCTACCACACTGTTCTTTTCATTGGAGAATTTGGACCATTTACGTTTATGGCAAGAATGTAAAAGTGTTATGTATCAATCGATATTTGATTTGTTCATAATTCTCATTTGCTTATCTACACTTCTAGTCAGATTTGTTCTTTCCTCTTGTGGTTGTGTTTTAACTTCTCCTGTAGAATTCCTTTAAGTATCTTCTATAGTTCTAGCTTAGTGGTCCTTTAGTTTATGTTTGTGGTAGAAGGTCTTTATTTCTCCTTCAATTCTGAAGGGTCACCACTGGATATAGTAACCTAGGTTTACAGTTATTTTCTTGAAATATACCATTTAAGATCAGTTGGCCTTTCTGTTGAGAAATTGGCTTTTATTCACATGGACTTGCTCTTATAAATGGCTTGATTGTTTCCCTTTTGTAGCATTTCTATATTCTTTGTTCTGTGCTCATGGCATTTTAACCATAATATATAAGGGAGTGGTTCTTTTCTAATCATGTTTATTTGGAGTTCTAAATATCATTTATACCTGGTTATTTCTTAAGATTTAGGGGATTTTCTACTATTTTACTCCACGAGTTTTCTGTTCCTGTAGTATATATCTTATTGCCTTCTTTGACACAGAATATATATATACACACACACACACACACACACACACACACACACACACACACACACACACACACACACACACACACACACACACACACACACACACACACACACACACACACACACACACACACACACACACACACACTCTTTTAACATGTTCCAAGGGTCTTGCATGACATCTTTCTTCTTATTACTGTCTGAATGTTGTAATTCATTAACCTTATTTTCAAGGCCTGGACTTCTCTCTTCTCCTTAAAGTAGTTTTTCAGTGATGTTTTCCAGTGAGTTTTTAATATGATTTCAGGACTTTTGTTTCCAATGTTTTGAGTTTTTTTCCCCTTGCAAAGTTATATTTTTATTGAATTTCTGATTTATATCCTGTATTGTCTTCTTAATTCATTCAACTGGGTTTTTTATTTTCTTGGAATCACTGACCTTTTTAAAAATCAGTCTTTTGAATTCTTTGTCAGGCTTTTAGCTTCTTCAACATCTTTGGAGTCAGTTGCTAAAGAATTACGAACTTTCGCTGGGCACTGGTGGCTCATCCCTGTAAACCTAGCTACTCAGGAGGCTGAGATCTGAGGATTGTTTTCTATGACCCAGTCCCTTCACTCAGTTGTTAGTGCCTGTTCACTCTTCTGATCTTGTTTTGCTGCCTGCTTGAGCCACCAGTCTTGAAGGGACAGCAGACCCTACTCGGATCCATGTCTACACCTTAAATCCAACTGCAGTATTTTTCAATTAGCTTGTTTCAGTGGCATTCTGCTGAGGCCACACCATGTTCCAAGGTAGACACTGGGCCAGTGTGACTTCAAGGAAGAGGACTTCTCATAATCTCATTAAAATAGTCATTTACCCTTCAACCTTGGCTGAAAGTGCTTGCTTTCTTCTAGTCCACCATCCTGCCTCCATTTGAACACATATTCTTTTAATGTGTGTTTCTCCCACAAAGAATTATTTTTACCATTGTGACAGAAATTTGGGAATAGTTTTTAACTAAGTAGAAGTAGTCAAGCAATCATTTTTAAAGTATATGTTCCAAAATATACCTACATAAACTAATAGTATGCTTGCTTTAAATTAGAATTTTATTCTTCAAGGACTTCCTTTCCTGATTTTTTTCTTCCTTACATTCTGTCTTCCTCTTAGCTAATGTTATTACTGTTGATTGATTTGTGTGTGTGGGCGGGGGGGGGCTGAGGCTTGATATCAGAACTGATATCAAGCTTACTGATTTTTTTTTTTGTCAGTCATGGGGGCTGAACTCTGGGCCTGGGCGCTGTCCCTCAGCTCTTCAGCTCAAGGCTAGTACCCTAACACTTGAGCCACGGCACCACTTCTGGCTTTTTTCTGCTTATGTAGTGCTGAGCAATAGAGCCCAGGGCCTCATGCATGCAAGGCAAGCACTCTACCACTAAGCCAACTTCTCAGCCCTTTACCAATTGATTTTTAATTTTTAATATTTCTAGTTCAAGTTGTATCCATTCAGTTACTATTTTTTTATCAGTTTATTAGTTTAAAAAATTCCATGTGAAGCCAAATATCCCAAGTTTAGGTGAAAAAATTTAGGAATGTTTTAAGAACAGAAAAAGGGAAATACCTAAATCAGGGCCCTAGTACATTATTAATACAGTCACAGTAATAATATCAGAACCAAAGATTTTTAGTGTATAGATTTTCCTTTGGATTTTTGAGTGCCTTGCTAACATAGACAATATTAAGCTTCACTAACAGGGTTTTTTTTTGTTGTTGTTTTGTTTTGTTTTTCTGGTCGTGGGGCTTGAACTGGGGCTTGGATGCTGTCCTTCAGCTCTTCAGCTCAAGGCAAGCGCTCTACCACTTGAGCCACAGTTTTCTAGTGGTTTATTGGAGATAAGAGTCTCATGGACTTTCCTGCCTGGGCTGGCTTTGAACTGCAATCCTCAGATCTCAGCCTCCTGAGTAGCTAGGATTACAGGCATGAGCCACCAGCGCCCGGCTGTACTAACAGTTTATAATATTCTGATACTTCTGCTTTGAATTTTTTGTTTTTCGCAGTTCTAGGGATTGAAGCCAGGGCCATGCATATACTGATCAATTGTTTTCCACTGATCTACACCCCCAGCTCACAGCATTATCTGAAGAGATAGTTGACTTCTCTTACTTAAAGCAAAAGATTTGATCAGGATACCTGTACAGACAAAATTTTTTTTTAACATTAACTATTCTAAAGACTGATTTGTACCTCACCCCGTACTAAGGAAGGACAAATGAAGCCCGAGAGTTAGCTCTTTTAACAAATGTTTTTAGTAAAATGGAGACATAGAAAATTTAAAAAGCCTTTCACTGTTCTTTTTTTGGAACAAATTCCTGGTGGTCATTTCCATTCCAGGGCAGGAAAGCTGCCCCTCTTCAGAAACTGAACTGGGAAACACTAACTCAGAATATGGCATCTAGTTGAACAGTAAGGTGAGCCAGCATAGAGGGAGAGATTCACACCCCATAGTCAGTGAGGTGACGGCCAGTGAGACAGGGACTCCATTTGAAGAGATGGTTGTTATTGTTATTGTTGATATTAAAACAGTCCTGGTAAGAACCATTGTGGGAGCTGGGAAGGTGGCTCAGTGGTAGAGCACTTGCCTTGCATGCATGAGGCCCTGGGTTCGATTCCTCAGCACCACATAAGCAAAAAGAAAAAAATCCGGAAGTGGTGCTGTGGCTCAAGTGGTAGAGCGCTAACCTTGAGCTGAAGAGCTGAGGGACAGGGCCCAGGCCCAGAGTTCAGGCCCCACGACCAGACCCCCCCAAAAAAAGAAGAAGAAGAACCATTGTGTACCATGTAATGTCCTTGAAACAGAAACTTGAACCAGATTTCATCATTGAAATATGATTGATGTGCTATCCCTAGGGAACTTCCATTTGCTCTGTTAAGCTTTCTTACTTTAATCACTGAGCTTTTAAATCATTTTATACTTATGGCTATTTTAGGTATCCAATAATGTGTTGTATGACAGAAATCAGAAGATAACATTGTAAATAATTTATCATAGATTTTCTAATGTTTAGTTTTTCAAATGGTAAATTTCCTCTTGTTGAAAATTATTAATATCTTTATTCAAAATTACCGAATTCTTCTTGTTGAAAATTCTCCTTATTTAAAATACGGAATTTAACCACATTCACTGGTACTTAAAAGTTATAAAAGGGTCTGTAGTGAAATATTCCTCCTGTTCTACTGTGTACGTAACTTTGTTTTTTAACATAGTAGCAAGCAATTAATTTTATGCATGTCTTTTACAGATTTTTTTTTTTTGTGAAAACCATTTTTTTTTAAACAGGCAAAGATAATTTATTTTCATAGAAACTCAGTGGGTAAAGACACTACAAGGAATTTATGTAGACAGAAATAGATTATTGAATTAACCAGAATATCTCCATTGCCCACAACTTAACCATCTGATGAAGCATCCTTAAAAGATGCATTTCTCAAAAAATTAATAAATAAAGCAAAGCAAGTCATCTACACAAAGCACTTACAAAATATAAACCAGGTTTTCAGCAACTCTCAATAGTGGTCGAAAACCAGCAATTTTTTAATAAATATTTACTCCAATTGTTTATACAAAGAAGTTGAGTCACAAAGATTTCAGTAATTGGCTCAGATCACAGAAGTGGCAAGTGAGATGGCCAGAATTCTCCTATGAGTTTTCCTGCTAAAAATCTACTGCATCTCAGATTTCAAAAGCCTAATGAATATTTCTTAGACTTCGTATCTCTTATTTTCTGTCTTTCCTCCAAAATTGGCTTCTACTACAATAATTCTCAGTCTGCATAATTGGAATAAATATTATATGGTCAGCAGACTTACATTTTTTATTAAGCAGTTATACAGAGAGATTACATACAATTCCATAAGTCAGGTTATGAATACAGTACTGCTTGATTCAACATCACTCCATCCATTGTTCCTATTTTCCTTTTTTCATCCGTATGTAACCTCAAGTTATGTAGTTCAGTTTTAAAATTTCTTAAGGATTATTGAATCCTTCTTGTATATTCTGTCTCATCTATGTTAAAATATTATGGTCTAGTCAGGTGCCAGTGGCTCACACCTGTAATCCTAGCTACTCAGGAGGCTGAGATCTGAGGATCATGATTCAAAGCCAGCCTGGCCAGGAAAGTCTGTGGGACTCTTATCTCCAATAAACCACCAGAAAACCAGAAGTGGCACTGTGGCTCAAGTGATAGAGTGCTTGCCTTGAGCTGAAGAGCTGAGGGACAGCACCTAGGCCCAGAGTTCAAGCCCCACAACTGACAAAAAATAAAAATTTAAAAAAAAAACTATGATCTAGGAGTGTTGCTCAGGGGTATATGCCCAAGGCCCTGAGTTCAATTATTAGCACTCCTTTTAACCCAAAAGAAAGCCCAAAATATCTCTCATTTTTGTCTGCTACCACAAAACTCAAAGTCTGGTTCAGGCTGTCTTCACCACCTACCTCAGTAATTCCCTTTGGCTGTAGGATGGCCTCCTTAGCACTCAGCTCCCATTGTTAACTGATTTCACCATCACTGGAACAATCTTCTCTAACTTGTCACATGTCATTCTTCCCTATGGCTTTCTTCTACCTGTTTCATCAGGTTAAAATTACTCAACGTAACTTTCAAGGCTCTTGATAATCTGAAGTAGCTCTCCTTGTCTCTTTTAGTTTTCATCCATTTGAACATTTCTTCTCTTACCCCACAAATAATGCTTCATATTGTGACCTAATTACTCAAGTTTCTGTTTGTGTTACCTGGACTTTCTTCTCCTTCCATTACCAAAACCTATGGGTATCTTTCTGTTCCATCCCTGAGAATATTTTCTGCTGTTGCTCTTTTTTATGTAGTTCACCTGTAATTCTAGCTACTTGTTAGAATTGCCGTTGGAGCCCAGGCAGAAAAACTTTACAAGACCCCTTCTCAACAAAGAATTAGATGCAGTGGCACGTGCCTATCATCCTAACTACTGGGGAGCCTAACACAGGTGAACTGCACCCAAGAGTGCGACCAGGCAGATGATAATACCCTGTCTCAAAAATGACCAGCAACAAACAGACTAGAAGCATGGTTCAGCAGTGAGAATGCCTGTTTAGTAAGCATGAGACCCTAAGTTCAAGCCGTATGACCAATAAAGAAAGGTGTACAGTGAGTGAAATGTAAGTCTTTCTTCCATCTCTTCCCACAGGTATTCTCTGCAGAGGTGATCACAGTTACCTAGTTTCTTAAGTATTTTTCATAAACTTTTTCATCCATGTGCAAGGATATATATATATATATATATATATATATATATATATATATATATTATACTTTTTCTATGCAAATGAAAATATACTCTCTGCATTTTCTGAACCCTTTACTTAAACTTCATCTTGGAGAGCATCTCATATTAAGCAGGTAGAGCTACTGCATTCTTTATAAGCTGTGTGGTCCTTCCTGTGTATTCATAGACCCCCTACTGAAAAAGTCATTTCAAATACTTTCACTGGGGACTAGGAAGGTGGCTCAGTGGTAGAGTGCTTGCCTTGCATGCATCAGGTCCTGGTTCGATTCCTTAGCACCACATAGGCAGAAAAATCCATTAAAAAGTGTCATTGTGGCTCAAGTGGTGGAGCACTCGCCTTGAGCTGAAATACTGAAGAACAGCACCTAGGCCCAGAGTTTGAGCCCCACAACCACCACCAGTAACAAATATATGTATGTGTATATATGTATTACTTTCACTGTTATTGTTGACAGTGCTACATTGAATAGTTTGTAAACATCACTTCTATGACCATAATTTTCCAAAAGAGGAATTGGGGGTCCTATGGCACATATTTAAAATTTGGCGGGAATACCAAAATCATTCATTATTATTACAGTTTATACCATTTTTCTTTCTTTCTTTTTTTTTTGGGGGGGGGGAGGGGGTCCGGTCGTGGGTCCTGAACTCTGGGCCTGGGCGCTGTCCCTCAGCTCTTCAGCTCAAGTCTAGCGCTCTACCACTTGAGCCACAGCGCCACTTCTGGCTTTTTTTCTTTTTGCTTATGTGGTGCTGAGGAATTGAACCCAGGGCCTCAGGCATGCAAGGCAAGCGCTCTATCACTGAGCCACCTTCCCAGCCCAGAAGTTCCTTTTTTTTTTTTTTTTGGTGGTCGTGGGGCTTGAAATCTGGGCCTGAGCACTGTCCCTCAGCTCTTCAGCTCAGGGTGAACGCTCTACCACTTGAGCTACAGCGCCACTTATTACTGACATTTTATACTATTATGCTAATATTTGTTGTAAGAGAACCAGTTGGGGTGAGGGGATGTAACTCAGTGTAGAGTACTTGCCTGGCATATATTAGGCCTTAGGTTTGATTCTTAGCACCACGAAATAGTAACAACAGCCACAAGAGAGAAATGAGCCAACACTGATTCATTATTAACTGAAGTATATACTTTATCCAGGTTTCTTTGCTTTTTACTTAGTGTTCTTTTTCTGAACCAGGAGATCACTTTACATTTAGTAATCATGTTGTCTTAGGCTCCTTTAAGAAGTTTGACAATTTGGCCGAGTGCTGGTGGCTCACACCTATAATCCTAGCTACTCTGAGGATATGAGGGTCTTGGTTTGAAGCCAGCCTGGGCAGAAAACTCCCTGTCGGCCTCTTATCTCCAAATAACCACTCAAAAATGGGAAGTGGTGCTATGGCTCAAGTGGTAGAGCTCTAGCTTTAGTACAGATGAGGATCAGGGACAATGCCCAAGCCCAGAGTTCAAGCCCCACACAAAAAAAAGTTTGACAATTTGACCATAATATATCATTTTTCTAAGAGCTAGAAAATTTAAAGTCAACAGCTCAATAGATTGATGTTTTAAATTCATTTCTCCTCTGCATTTCAGGCCCTCTGTGAATGTGCTCTCCAAACTCCTTATGACAGCTTAAAACTAGGGATGCTGTCTGTCCTTTCCACACTATCAGGGACCATTGCCATCAAACATTACTTCAGCACAGCTCCAGGTAAGTAGAGATCATGTGCTAAATCCTTTATCTGTGTTGATGTCAAGTTGTTTCCTCTCTTAAGCTTTAAACCTAGAGAAGGTTATAATTTCATTATATGCTAATGATATATCTGAAGATGAGTTTTTAATTTATTTTTTATTAGCATACATTAGTTACACAAAGGGCAATTTAATTGTAACATTTCTGTGCATGTATACAACAGTGGGTTCCAATCAATCCTGCCAACCCCTTTATGATACAATTTGGGGCAGTTTCATTGTTCTATTATTTGCTGACAATCTATTGAAGGTGATTTTTTTTCCTCTCTTTCTCTCTCTCTTTTTTTTTTTTTTTTTTTTTTGCCAGTCCTGGGGCTTGAACTAGGGAACTGGGCACTGTCCCTAAGCTTCTTTTTGCTCAAGGCTAGCACTCTACAACTTGAACCATAGTGCCACTTTTATGTGGGTCTGAGGAATCAAACCCAGGGCTTCATGCATGCAAGGCAAGCATTCTATCACTAAGCCACATTCCCAGCCCTGAAAGTGATTTCTTAACTCAAGAATATTATTCTTAGGATTTGTCCTTTTTTAAACATATCTGAATGAAACATTTTTTAGAATGTTTAAAAAACTGGTTAGAAGCCAGGTGCTGGTAGCTTATGCCTGTAATCTTAACTACTCAGAAGGCTGAGATCTGAGGATCGCACTACAAAGCCAGCCGGGCAGGAGGTTCATATCTGCAGTTAACCAGCTAAAATCCAGAAGTGGAACTGTGGCTCAAAGTGGTAGAGTGCTAGCCTTAAGCAAAGAAGTTCAGAGACAGTGCCAGGCCCTGAGTTTAAGCCCCATGTCCAACAACAACAACAAGATTAAATTGATTTGCTGCCAAGCACCTACCTATAGCTTAAGCTTGTAATCCTAGCTACTGGGGAGACTGATATCTGAAGATTGTGGTTTGAAGCCAGCCCTGACAGGGAAGCCTATGAGATTATTATCTCCACTTAGTGACCAAAAAAGTTGGAAGTAGAGCTGTGTCTCAAGTGATAGAGCAGTAGCCTTAAGCAAAAATGCTCAAAGACAACACCTAGACCCTGAATTCAAGCCCCAGGACTGGCATCCCCTCCCCACAAAAGAAAACAAACCACAAAAATAAACTGGTTAGGTTTTATGTATCTGATTCAAAGTTTCCCTTGAATTTAATCTTTCAAGGGTACTTTCAACCAAGTTTTGTTGATTTTAAAAGAAAATGTTATATATTTCTTTTTATAAATTATCTCTCTGGAACATAATGAACACTTTATCCCAGATCAGTAATGCTTTCCAAAAATGATTGATTCAGAAAAGCCTTTATTAATGCCAACTGAAGAGCTTGTTTATATAACAGACTTAAGGCAAAGTTTTGGGTGGTTTTTTTTTTTTTTCCTCCTGGGGCTTGAACTCAGGGCCTAGATACTGTCCCTGAGCCACTTTATTCAGTCCATAACTCCATTTCCCATTTTTGGTGTTTGGGGGTGTTTTTGGTAGTTAATTGGAAATAAAATTCTCAAGGACTTTACTATCCCAGCTGACTTTGAATCATGATTTTTCAGATCTTAGCCTCCTTGAGTAGCTAGAATTACAGTAATTAATCAAAGTTTTATTGAATCTCCATTGCCACTTTTTCTAGTCACTCAATATTAACTGAATATGCATTTATTTGACTTCTTAAAAAAATGTTATAGCATGAGTTTATTGGGTAAGGGAAATTCCCTGCCATGTAAATTTTGATAGGAAGACCTGATATTCTCGTCATAATTCCTTTATGGCTAGGATACAATTACATGCCCTGGACTCAAATAATCATGTCCATGCCACAGACTTAATTAAGAACCAGTAACAATAAGTGGGCACCAATAGTAGTCATAGTGTTGCAGTGACCATAGCAACATCCACTTTACAGAATACATTAACAGTGGATGTTGGCCATGTCTGGTACCTGTGATAGCTGTGTAAACAAGTAATGAGTAACAAGGGATTCAGCTTCTTCATTGCACTAATCATGTGCATGGTTTGGGGCTGTGAACTTTTACTCACAGGCCTCTCCTTTTTTCCCATTTTCTGACCTTAATATTTCAGTCTTTCTAGTGATTCTTTTTTTTTTTTTTTTTTGGATCCAGTTGTGGGGCCTGAACTCTGGGCCTGGGCGCTGTCCCTCAGCTCTTCAGCTCAAAGCTAGCACTCTACCACTTGAGCCACAGCGCCACTTCTGGCCTTTTTTCCTTTTTGCTTATGTGGTGCTGAGGAATCGAACCCAGGGCCTCAGGCATGCAAGGCAAGTACTCTACCACTGAGCCACCTTCCCACCCTCTAGTGATTCTTTAAGGTACTTTCTATCAGTTACTGGTTGATACATAATAAATTATCCCAAAACTCAGTAGCTTAAATATATGACCATTTTATTTGCACTTATTCCATGAGTCAGCTGTTTTGATTGAACTTGGCTTTTCTATTGATCTCTCTTTGAGGTCACTTATGACATCTGGAACTTTAATCAGGATGGTCAAAGATGGCCTCTATTTATAGAAGAGATACCTTAATTCTTCATGTAACTTCATGTACAGAGAGACAGCTTGGGCTTATTCTCAGTATGCTAGCTGCAACCAGAAAAAAAGCAAACCACCAGTATACAGCTCTTTTCAATCTTTTGTTTGCATCATGTTTTCATTTATTGTCTTGTTGACTAAAGCAAGTCACATGACCAAGTACAGATAGGTGGGGAAATAATAATTCTTGATGTGTTGGGAATGTCTATTTGGAGTATAAGAGAGATTTTCACAGCCTTTTTTTTTTTTAAATAAATAAGCTATTATATATATCCAGTGTTCTTTCAGTGAATTATTTTTCTGCATAAATGAGAGCCAGTCATTCATCTCCTTAGCTTATAATATTCTTAACTAACATCACACTTTAAAAGAGCTGTTTAGCTAAGTCTTGATAGTATCTTAAAATTTATAAGAACCTTCTCATGCAGGTACATACAAGGGAGCTTGGCTTACAAAAGTTTAGAGATGCATCCAAAGTCATATATAAATATGTTTGTGTGGATATATATTTACATGTATACATATGTATGTATGCGCATATATATATATATATATATATATGTTTTGACTCCATTTTTTAAAAATACCAGACTAACCTGAATACATGATGGCTTTCAAAATTTTTTTAATCTAAGTATTTGTGTGAGCTTATAATACATACTCTTAAAGCAAGAAATATGTCCTTCCATTGAAATTTGTTAAAATGTAGTTTGTATAGAATTAAGCAAAAGATAAGTGCTAAACTAGGTAATGTTCATAGGAGATTAAAAGCCAAAGATTATTCCTATAAATTTGTAGCTATTGATGAGCACTTTATCATTATAACCAGAAATAGTATATTAAATAAAATAAAATTTAATATTTCTAAATTGTCAGTAATATATTTTATGTATTTAAGATGTTCAGTATCATATATATCTAAAAATGTACATTAAAACACTAAAATAATATTGATCCATCATACTAGCAAAGATTCAGAAGTGTGATGATGTGCTATGATGACAAGCGTGTGGGTAGCAGTCACTTTGTTTCATTGCTGATGTGGGTGTAAATTACTAAACTCTGCATAGGCAGTTTGGAAATATTCATTAAATTACAATTGATTCTGAAATTCCATTTCTGGGAATTTGTCTTACTTATATTCACAAATTGAGTAATGATATGTGTACAGGATTACCGATAGCATCAATTTATGTAATAGCAAATATTGTTCATTAATGGAGGGTGTCATAGCATCATAATAAGGTCCATTGACAGGGAGCTCATTAAATAAATTATGATAGATCACTGCATTAGGAATTGGTGCAATCTATTAAAATAAATGACATGGAACAATCTCCATAAAGAAATATTTAAAGAAAATTATAACAAGGTGTAAAATCAGATATAAAAAAGGGGAACAAAAGGAAAAAATGAAAGAAGTTCTGCTCACCTTTTCCTACACTGTCTGGAATAATCTTGGTTTATGTCTGTTGTAATTATTGGTAGTGTTCCCTTTATTCTCGAAAGAAATGTGGTCACTCATGGAGTTAAAGACAGGGTTGAGCCGGGCGCTGGTGGCTCACGCCTGTAATCCTAGCTACTCAGGAGGCTGAGATCTGAGGATCGCGGTTCAAAGCCAGCCCGGGCAGGAGAGACCGTGAGACTCCTATCTCCAATAAAACCACCAAAAAACCGGAAGTGGCGCTGTAGCTCAAGTGGTAGAGCGCTCGCTTTGAGCTGAAGAGCTGAGGGACAGCGCCCAGGCCCAGAGTTCAAGCCCCACGACTGACAAAAAAAAAAAAAAAGACAGGGTTGACAGGAATTATCAGAGGAAATTGAAGACAGAAATGAAGAAAGACTTTCTAAGAAACTGAACAAGCTTAATTGTCCTGATTGTTCTTGAAGCTCTCCCAGTTGTAACTGAAAACTTCTCTCTTATAAATTAAAATCCACACTATAGAATTTCAAATGTGAATTTGAAAAAGTGCTATACTCTGTAGCACCCTTACCTTTAAAGTATAAAGTATAGGAGTAACGTATAACTAACTAGGTTTATGACCTTAATGGAAGGATATTGAAAGTCTTTGAACTGATTTCTTCTGTAAAAAGAGTATTATATTACATGATCCCCAAATCGTTCCAGTTCTATAATCATGAATTCTTATGTAAACTTTTTAAGGTATAATATATCAACAATTCGGAGGTGAAGAAAAACAAACAAATAATTCTTTTTTATCTCTCTTGAAGGAGTGGTTTTACCTGACAAGAAGATGACAAGGACATCCATTTTTATCAGAATCCATTAGCACTCCCAGGATAGCCAATGGTTGTTTTGGCTTTGATTTCAAAACTGTAATGATGGCATAGGCATGTACTGTGTTACTGTAATAGGCATGTGCCTATGTTAAGTACTTTTGACAGAGGAAACAAATGATGATATATATTGGTAATAGGGTTAAGGTAGAAAATTTTATTTATTCGTTTGTTTGTTTATTTTGGTCATGGGGCTTGAACTCAGGGCCTGGGTGCTGCCCCTCAGCTCTTTTGTTCAAGGCTAGCACTCTATCAGTTTGAGACACAGTGCCCTTCCAGTTTTCTGATGGTTAATTGGAGATAAGTGTCTCACCTACTTTCTGGCCCCGACTGGCTTTGAACCAGGACCCTCAGATCTTAGCTTCCTGAGTAGCTAGAATTACAGGCATGAGCTACCAGCACTGGGCTAAAATAAAAAATTTTATTAAAAATTCATGTTAGAGATTTTCTCAAAACTAAAGAACACTAAACTATGAACCAATTATTTTGGAACTACATAATTCAGTTATAACCTAATCTATATTTGTTTTTCTCTTGTTTAGGAAATGTAGGTTCTTCCCCCAGATCCTCTGATTTAGTCAAATTAGCCCAAGAGTGCTGTTACCATAATAACAGAGGCATTGCAGTACATGGAGTTAGAGTCCTAACTAACATAACCGTCTCTTGTCAAGAAAAAGGTGAGCTTGGCCAGTACCAACATGTATGGACTTTTAATTGGAATTTGGACAGCATTCTATGTGTATTTGTGGGGTTTTTTTGTTTGTTTGTTTGGTTTTTGTTTTGCCTATGGGCAGTTACCTCCTAAAATAGTCTTAGAGTCTAAGCTTTTTAACCTTGTAAAAAAAAAAATCTGAGGTCATGGGATTGGGGTTGTGAATTTGAGAGATTTTATAAAAAATTTGACCATTCCCTCCCACCACTTAACCTTTACATGTGGGTATTGTGGATAGGGACTACCTAGAACTCTATCCTCAGGTTATAATACATCCATTTATACTATTCATCAGTATAGAAAAATTACTTAGGTTATCAGGGTACTCAAATAGCAACTAGTTTAATTTAGAACCATTTGGACTAGCATAGCAATGCAAATTTAGTTTTTCTAGAATTTCCATGTCTAGATAGATGTAAAGATTTGCATCATCAAGATGGCTCTGCAAAGAAAACAATGTACATATTTTATTGTATTTCTGATATATTTTGCCTATTGATTTGAAAAAAATTTTTTATGTTCAGGAATAGAAAGTGCATTTTGGACAATCCATCTGTTTCAGTACTTACTTGTTCTTCTTGAAGATCACAAGCTCCCTACCAGCCTTCAGCACTGCTTGGACCCTGACCTTTTTTTGGTCTTTACACTGTTACAAGGCTCCTACTAACCCAGGAAACATTTCTCAAAGTTATATGTTGATTCTCATTTGAATAGTTAAGCCTATTTTATCTAGAACATAGTAAGGATATTTCTTCCATGTAATATAAGTAACTGCTATATGTTCTCAGTGCTGGCATATATTAACCTAAATATAGACAACTAAGGCATTTCATAATGTTCTAGACCCTACAGAGAAATTATCACTCTGTGGTAGTGAAAAGATGGTATAATACTGCTATTATATCAACCACCTAAAGGACTCTTAATATTAAATTTTAAACATTAATAAGAGTATATAAAGTCTTCATTACTTTCTAAAAGTGGATAGCTTCCATTAGAAGCAGAAAAATATTATCTCCAAGGTGAAAGTGGACCTGTATAGCTTATGTATCATCAGAATATTAACATATACTACATAGTTTTCTGTTCCTTATATTTTTTTTAGTTGAGCTGATACTGCTGTTTCCATTCTGCTTTTTTTTTTAGCTTTGTGACTTAAGCTTATGATTTTATGTATATATTTTTATAATATTCAATACAGTGGTAGAAATAAGAAATCTTTACATTTCAGAACAAATGTTCCCCCTGTTTTTTCAAGGAAGGTTAGCCTTACACATTTGTTTCCTAGATCTTTTCTTTGTTTTAGTTTTGCTTTGTTTTGTGCCAGTCATGGGGCTTGAACTCTGGGGCCTGGTCACTGTCTCTGAGCTGCTTTTGCTCAAGGCTAGCACTGTACCACTTGAGCCACAGCGCCAATTCTGGCTTTTTCTGTTTATATAGTGCTGAGGAATCGAACCCAGGGCTTCATGCATGCTAGGCAAGCATTCTACCACTAAGCCACATTCCCAGCCAATTTCCTAGATCTTAGACTCCTTAATGTTTTTCCCTTGCATGAATGTTTATGTTTTACTCCTCTATTTGGTCACCCTAAAACTTAGTATTTCTCTTCTAGATCTTTTGGCACTGGAGCAAGATGCTGTCTTTGGCCTAGAATCTCTTCTGGTACTTTGTAGTCAAGATGATAGCCCAGGTGCTCAAGCCACTTTAAAGGTGAAAACATCACTTAGTATAATGCCTGGTTTCATGGCCTAAACTAGGGAGTGGCAAACACTAGTTTGTAGGCCGTCTACTATCCATGGTATCTACTACATCCTAACATCATAGGGCAAAAATAACATGGACAAATGTTTAAGGTAAAGGGAGGATGATTTCCATATTTCAATAAGACTATTAACAAAAATAAGCAGCAGGCTAAATTTGACCCTGAGGCCAAATTACCCGGGACTACATCTACCCTTGATCTTCACTTTGGAAAGATTCCCTTAAGACCACAATATATTTACTTTTTTAATTTTTTTAAAAGCAAAAACATACTTTTTTGCCAACAGTTGTAAGTTTTCACAAAACATTAGACTCTATGCATTAGGACATTAGTAGATGATCAAGGAAATTCCTATATGAGAGACACTTCCTTCAAGGAGTAAGATACTGACATATAAATAAAGGTGTAATTCTAAGGAGAAGATAAGAATTGGGAGTGAATAATTTCAACCAAGATTATTAGGAGAGATTTCCACAGGTAGATGTTAATATGAGGTGAGCCTTGAAAAATTTATTAATTAGAATTTCAGTAGTAAGTCTTGCCCATGTAATTGTAACCCCTCTGTATGGTATTTTCACAATTTAAAAAAAAGAATTTCAGTAGTGAGAAAAGATTGAACCCAGAGGGACACTGTTGTAAAAGATCTGAAAGCAGGAATGTGCCTTTTATATTGGAACAATGGAGAGTAGCCTCATGTGACTAGATAATATTATAGAAGATTGGAAAAGTAATCATGGGAGATAACATACACCATGTTTAAAAAGAACATGGACTTGATCCTGTATATAGTGAAAAGATATTTAAAAATTTAAGTAATAGGTGTGTTCTAATCTTTGTTGTAATTAGCATTATTTGTTAAGAGTGTTAATGTGCCCAACATTTGAAGGCTTGAAGGCTTACATCTATGTATGGCTTTATGAAATTGTTCTTGTTCTCCCTCCTAATACTTACCAGAAAATTAAGGCTCAGAGATATAAAGAACTCATTCAAAGCCATCCATCTAGTTAACAAGGGGTGAGATGAGCCTCAGCCCTTTGAGTGTCAGACTCTCACACTTGTGATATGTTGGACACCACACAGATGACAACCAGTGGTGGTGTGTAGGATAATTGTTGGGATCATCTCTTCAAGAAATTAGATAAGAAACATTTATATTGTGATAGAAGAATGGAAAGGAGTTAATAGTGGATATAAGAGACTTGACAAAAGATTCAGCTGTGAAAAAGTAAAGGGATTTCTAATTTTCTGGTTTTGTTAGCTGTGTGATTAGCCACGTCATAAAGTGGGCCTGAGGGGAATGGTTATACAATAAATAGTTGGTTTTTAGACTTCAGTTGAAAAATGGAAAAATAGTCACCAAGGGCTACTGTGAATGCTCACAAAAGTTAATTCATTACATTTGGAATCATCTAGGAATCTGGGGGCGGGGGGTTGTTGTTTTGGTTTTTTTGGTGCCAGTACTGGGGTTTAAACTCAGGACCTGAGCTCTATCCTTTAGCTTTTTTGCTCAAGATTGGCACTCTACCACTTGAGCTACAGTTCTACTTCTGACTTTCGATGGTTTCTGCCCAGGCTGGCTCTGAACCACATCCTCAAATCTCAGCTTCCTGAGCAGTGAGATTACAGATATAAGTCACCAATGCCCAACTGAGTATGTGCAGCTTTTAAATCATCCTGAGAGATGCTGGCATTCTGAACCACTTCAGCGGCACTTCCTGAAAAGTAGTAAAAGTATACTGTGTTGACATTTTATTTGGCATACATTTGACTCTTTAGCATTAATTTGTATGATTTTCATCTTTAATAGTCTTAGGTTGAAATGAGTAGTTGAAATGCTGATGTACAGTTCTAACTTCACAACCCTAATGTAGGATTCAATATGCCATGTTTGTTATGAAGAAAAACATTACTGCTTGATGCTTGTTTTTTGTCTTCACTAACTTATATACTGTTCTTTGTAAGTTTCACTTAATATCTTCAAAGTGTAACTAGTCCATTTTCTTCTTGGTGTGCAGATTGCTTTAAATTGTATGGTGAACTTGGCCAAGGGCCGGCCCCATCTTAGCCAGTCAGTTGTGGAAACTTTGCTGACTCAGTTACACAGTGCTCAGGATGCCCATCGGATCCTGATGTGCCATTGCCTGGCAGCCATTGCCATGCAGCTGCCAGTGTTGGGTGATGGAATGCTTGGTGACCTCATGGAACTCTACAAGGTCATTGGGCGATCAGCCACAGACAAACAACAGGAACTTCTGGTATTGTTTTAAACCTGCTTCAAATGACTAGAATCTGGTTTAATGGGAGATGTTTAGAGAAGTCATTACTACTGTTGATGTTACTTAAAAAGCCAAACTAGTCCCATGCTGGTGTTTCATACCTGTAATCAGAGTAACTCAGGAGGTTGAGATCTGATGATCAATGTTCAAAGCCAGCCTGGGCAGGAAAGTCTGTGAGATGCTTCTTTCCAGTTAACCAGCAAATGTCAAAAATAGCAGTGGCTCAAGTGAGAGAGTGCTAGCCTTGTGGAAAAAAGCTCAGGGACAGCACAGGCCCCCGAGCTCAAGCTTTAGGACTATCACAAACAAAAGCAAATAAGCAGACCAAAAGCATGCTGAAGTTAAAATAAAATTGGTGCACTTCGATCTAGCTCAGTAATAGAATGCTTGTTAGAATCTGCAAGGTCCTGAGTTGGATCCCCAATGACACACACACACACACACACACACACACACACACACACACACACACACACACACACACACACACACACACACACACACACACACACACACACACACACACACACACACACACACACACACACACACACACACACACACACACACACACACACACACACACACACACGAGATAAACTAGTACCAGGATTTTTTTTTTAAACTACAAATTCTTCTTTTAACCTAGCTTAATAGTGTTAGCAGTACAGTTGAAGCCCTAGTGTATCTTCTTAATTATTTTCTCTTCCCTTCTCCCAAGAACCAACCAGCCTGAGTTTGGTGTTTTTTATTATCCCATGCATACATCCTTTATTTTATTTTATTTTTTGGGGGGGGTCCAATCGTGGTGCCTGAACTCTGGTCCTGGGTGCTGTTCCTCAGCTGTTCAGCTCAAGGCTAGCACTCTACCACTTGAGCCACAGCACCACTTTTGGATTTTTTTGCTTATGTGGTGCTGAGGAATCAAACCCAGGGCCTTATGCATGCAAGGCAAACGCTCTACCACTGAGCCACCTTCCCAGCCCCACATACATCCTTTAGTAATATACAGTATTACTTTGTTCATTTTAGCTTTAAATAAATGTTAAGCTACAAGTAATCTTTTATAGCTTATCTGTTTTGTAATCTGTATTATCTCTATCAATTTCATTGATAAATTATCTCACTATATATTATCATTTATCCTAATTTATGAGAGTTCTTTCTAATTATCTACTTTTATAAACAGCCTTTTTAGACAGTGGAATAAGTTACTTAATGATGTCAAAATGGAAAATTAAATATCAATGGAAAACAAATGGTTCCTTTTTTAGGACCGTAATTCATTTCTCTTTTGGGTAGGTTATCTAACTATTGGATAAAGTTATGTTATTTTCTTTTTGCCCAATGTTAGGTGAGTTTGGCCACTGTGATTTTTGTAGCTAGCCAGAAAGCATTATCTCCTGAAGTAAAGGCAGTAATTAAGCAGCAGCTTGAAAGTGTCTCCAATGGATGGACTGTGTACCGAATTGCCAGACAGGCTTCCAGAATGGTATGTATGTCCCTTCTGAATGACCAGGATTCATGGAAATTTCTCATCATGTACCATAAGCCATAAATTCTAAATATATAGGAGAAAAGAGTCTAATTTTTTAACCTTTCTCATAAAAAATGGTGTGTTGTTACGAGTAAGTGAAAGTGTGAGCGCTGTCTGACTGTTGTGTGTTAGTACCACTCTCATTTTGCCCTGTGTCATTTGACCTGAGGCTGTTTCTATTCCTTTATCAACATAGAACATCTTTCTTCATTTTTTCCTCCCCAAACTGATCTTGCTTTAGTAGAAATGGGAAAGTTTTAGTATGTTGTAATCTTCTGAGTCATGTGAAAAGCCTAACGATTTTTATTAACTATCTACTACAAAGCATGGCTAGTACAGAAATGCTCCGAGGATAAGTCTAGACAACAAAATTTAAAACAACTTTACTCTGGGTGTTCTCTGTTTTAGTTTTCTCAATAGGGGAGGGGCCTTATTGGCAGCCAATTCTTCATTGTAACAAACTATCCCAAGCACTTCAGGACATTGACCTTCCCCTACCTGGAGGCATCAAATAACACCCCAGTAAATTAGCTCATCTAGAATGATAGACAATGCATTTTAAACTAAAATTCTAGACTTGGATTATAGTTAATTCTAGTAATTTCTCTTTGGAACTGTTTTAGTAAAAGAACCTTAGGTATTATGTTACATAAAAGCAGCTCAGTATATGTTCTCTGAAGAAATTTAGAATGAGTCTCAAAGAATTATGTAATATGAAGAGTGATTGTACAAGAGTATGGGCTTAATCTTTTACCTGCTACATCAACTCTTTTACATATAAGAACTTCATCATGTGCTTCTTCAATTTCGGTTTTTTTAGGGTAATCATGACATGGCCCGAGAGCTTTATCAGAGTCTGCTGACTCAGGTGGCCTCAGAACACTTCTACTTCTGGCTGAATAGTTTGAAGGAGTTCTCACATGCAGAGCAGTGTCTCGCTGGGTTGCAGGAAGAGAATTACAGTTCAGCACTTTCTTGCATTGCTGACTCTTTAAAATTCTACCATAAAGGGATTGCTTCCTTAACCGTGAGTACTCTTACTTAATTCCACCTTGGGAGTAATAATTTGTATAAATCTCCCCCTTTTCTTCAGTTAATCCAGTTTTAACTATTTGGAAACCTGCTAGCAGGTATAGTTATCAACATCAGTATAATAAATAGGAATAAAGTAATAAATTGGTCATGGATATAAGTCTTAACCCTTCCACCCTAACCTTTTTAATATTCATAGACTGTTGAAAGTTTTCATGTTGTTTTTCAATAAAGTTCTGGGTACATATGTGAGGAAAATTGAATTCATGCAGAAAGGACACATGGCATGGAGATATCTTTTTTCTCCGGGTATCCATTAGTCATCTCCCAACCTAGCCCAGTGTCATCCTCAGACATAAACCTCTGACCTTATTTCATACATTGCTGTTCATCATGAAGTAAAACAGAGCTTCTGGCCCTCCCCCCCCCCCCCCCCTTCCCTTCCTCCCAGTAGTCAGGATTGAACCCAGGGCCTTATGCATGCTGGGTAAACACTTTACCACTGAGTGTCATCTCCAGCACATTTCTGAGCTTTTTAAAGCAAAGATTCTAGTGGACTGCTTTTTCACCCTTCTGATATCCAGATTAACAATCAGCCATCTACAACTTTTATTTTCACTGTCATCAAGAAGATGAGAGAAAAATAGAGGTGGTAGATTCTTAACATTCTTAACTTTTGAAAATTATACTAATTTCTTGGAGTTATATCCCTAAATAAGAATCTGTTTCCCTAAAATGAACACTTTCTACATTAATCAAAAGGCATTTTCCCCTAATAGTAAAGAGGTTTTATAATCAACATCCAGCTTTTGTTTTAGTACTGGGTTTCAACTCAAGGCCTCATACTTGCTAGGCAAGTGTTCTACCATATGTGCCATTCTTCCTGCCTTTTTTTCTTTTTTCTTTTTTTTGGGTCCGGTCGCAGGCCTGGACACTGTCCCTCAGCTCTTCACCTCAAGGCTAGTGCTCTACCACTTGAGCCACAACGCCACTTCCGGCTTTTTTTTTCTGCTTATGTGGTGCTGAGGAATTGAACCCAGGGCCTCATGAATGCAAGGCAAGCGCTCTACCACTGAGCCACCTTCCCAGCCCTCTTCCTGCCTTTTTGTGTTGTCTTTAAGGTAGTCTTTCTTTCTATGCAAGCTGGCCTGGACTGTGATCATCCTCCCTGTGCTTCCCCACACCTCTAGAATGACTGGTATGGATCAAGTGCCCAGCCCGTCTTGTGAACTTTTTTTTTTTTTCTCCCCAGGCTGTCTTTAAACCATGATTTTCCAATCCCCCAAATAGCTAGGATTACAGACTAGAGGGAGCCACATGCCTGGCAACATAGAACATTTTAAAAGTGTTTCAACACAACTTTAAAAACGGTATATGGGAGACACAAACTTTAATACTTGTGTATATGCATTTATATCATACCTAAAGTAATGGTGGGCTATCGCAAAAGTAGTACTTCGAGTGAGAGCAAAAAATAGATAGCATAAAATAGACAAATATAGACTTCTATAGGGAGCATATATTTTGAGTTGATTTTTTTTTTTTTGGACAGTCATGGGGCTTGAACCTGAGGCTTGGGTGCTGTCCCAGAGCTTTTTTTCTCAAGGCTAGCACTCTACCACTTTGAGCCACAGTACCACTTCCAGTTTTCTGGTGATTCATTGGAGATAAGAGTCTCACTGCCTTTCCTGCCTGGTCCGGCTTTGAACTGCAATCCTCAGATCTCTAGACTCTTGAGTAGCATGGATTATAGGCATCAGCCAGTAGCACCCAGCTTGAATTGATTCTTATTAGAATTGATTCATAGCTCTTTAAAACAGGAATTCATAAAGGTTCCTGTTTTTGTTGTTTGTTTTTAGTTGGGTGGGCAATCAGAACTCATTCTGAGCTCATGCCTCACTGGGAACTATATTCCTAGTCCTCTCCATTTTAAAGGGTAGCATTGACTACTATGATTCTTATTATTATCTTACTACTCTGAGAATATTGTTGTTTTCTATATTAGGATAATAAATATCACAGAAAAATTTAAAGGTGTAATTTTTGGTTCAGATCAATAAAAGCATTTCATTATCTGGCTTATGTGGAACAGAAAACTATTAATCATTCACTGTAATAAGGATAAAAATTGTCAAGCAGTTAAGATTCACGAAACAGTGGAATATCTGGAATTAATTTTTGAAAAGTATTGAATAGTATTCTTTGTGTGTGTGTGTGTGTGTATATATATATATATATATTTGAAGAGTGTTAATAGTAATTAAAGACTATTCGGGCATAGGCAGTACTGACAGATGAGCCACTGAGAGTTAGTCTGGTTCTGCTATTCATACAGTGTGACTTGAGGTAGATCATTGGATCTCAGATTTTTCTCCTTTTGAAATGGGAGTTCTATCCACCAAATCATAAGAACTTTCTGTACACCAAGCTCTGTGCTTTGAGGATTAAATAAATAACAAGAGCCATGCATTATGACATGTACCTGTTGTCTCAACTACTTGGGACTAAAGATGAAACAAGCACGTGAAGCCAGGTTTAAGGCCAACCTGGGAGACATAGTGAGACTCTGATCTCAAGAATTTAAAAAAAAAAATAAATGTTTTCTTCTTGTGAGTTTTCTTAGAGAGGAAAGCAGTATGATCCTTACTGTCCTTGGAAACTTCTAGCATTTTTAGTTGTACTGTACTTCTTAGGACTATTTTGTGTGAGGAGGAGGTTGAGCATTTTTGTTTGATCTGTTTACTTGACAAGACTTGAAGAAGGTAGCTTTCTATCTTTTTAACTAGATATAAGCATCGACTGCCCCTTAGCTTCCTGACATAAATTATTTTGACCCAAGATCATATGGCTTTAAGACTCAAGCTTCTCATCTGCTTCAGTTCAGGATTCTGTACCTAGAGGACCCCATAACAACATTAGATGTTTAATTTGCTCATATAGTGACTTAACTAGAGTTATCTTCCTTCTTAGAAATAAAACAACTGTAAAAATAAAAAACTGGGAGGTAGGGCTTTGACTCAGTGGCAAAGCACTTGCTTAAAATGGGCACAACTCTGGGTTCAGCCCTCAGCACACTATGAAAAAAATTTTTTTAAAAAACAAAGGGTCTAGCCCATAGAAATAGCTACCAGCCTCAAAGTCAGAAGTCTTTGACCCTTATGAAAGATGTCTTTTTTCTATTTTCTTTTTAGTTGTAAATCAGAATAGCAACAATTTTCTCTCAAACTGTATCTTGCTTTTCTTTTAATATTCTAATTTATGTTAGAACACTATTGCCAGTGTTTTTATATATCAATGTATTCATATATATTTACTTGTACCCTCGTCACTTATGAAGTTAATAAGCAATAAATTAAATATAGCATGTACTAACTCAAAAGGGGAAGAAGAAGGGGTAGGGGAATTTGTTTTCATACAAGAACAGTTCAGCTCTCATCTAAGAAATTTAAGACAGTTGAATTGGTAGGGTGCCAGTGGCTCATGCCTATAATCTTAACTACTCAGAAGGCTGAGATATGACATTTGCAGTTAAAAGCCAGTCTGGGCAGAAAGTCTATGAGTCTCTTCCCATTTAACCACCAAAAATCTAGAAGTAGAGCTGTGACTCAAGTGGTAGAATTCCCATCTTGAAGGAGAAAGAGCTAAGGGACACTGCCCGAGCCCTGAGTTCAAACCCCAGTACTGGCATCAAAATTGATTGATTGATAGATTGAATTAATAAAACAATTAAACTGTTAATCATTAATATCTTAGGATGTACTGTTTTTTAATTAGATCACAACCTTCTAAAGGTTGAAAACCATAAAGTAAATATATTAAGTATAGTTACTATCTTTACATTATATAAAGGCTTTTTGCACTTTGAGAGGTATATTAGGCAAGTAGACATTTTTATAAATAGTCTTTGCATGTTCAGTGCAAATCTGGGATACTGATATGGGGGGGTGAGGGGTGGTTGTTTTTTGCTAGAATCAGGATTTTAAGTAAGAGCCTTGCACTTATTTGGCTTGTTTGATGGCTGGACTTCTACCACTAGAGCCACACCTCCAGCCCTATTTTTTTTGCTGACTATTTTGGAGATGAAATCTCCAGATTCTACCTGGGCTGACCTGAAACATCAACCTCCAGAACTCAGCCTCCTGTGTAGCTAGGATTATAGGTGTAAGCCACCAGCATCTGGCTTCCTGTGAACCAGGATTGGGTAAATACATGCAAACCCTCCAAATTTATAAGGCCAACTTTACTTCTCACTCTCCCATCTTCTTATTGTTTTTACTTTATCCTAAATATATATATATATATATATATATTTTTTTTTTTTTTTTTTTTTTTTATTCCAGGCTGCCAGTACACCACTGAATCCTTTAAGTTTTCAGTGCGAATTTGTAAAACTCAGGATTGATCTTCTCCAAGCCTTCTCTCAACTTATCTGTACTTGTAATAGTCTCAAGACAAGCCCTCCACCTGCAATTGCCACAACAATTGCCATGACCTTAGGAAATGACCTTCAGAGATGTGGTCGAATCTCCAATCAGGCATGTCTTAACTCTCTCTTCAGTGCAATTTTCATTTATCCTCTTGGGGCTTCTGAGGTTGGGAAATGAAAAAAAATCTGTAAAGTTAAAAATCAGTGGTTTGACTCAGACATAGTGTCAAATATTTTAACTCTCTCATCTTGCCAAATAGACTGATGTGTTTTGGGATTAATGATGCCTTGGTGGGTACTACATGTTATATGAAGAGATTGGAATTACAACGAGGAAGTTTGGAATGCTTATAACTATTCTAGTGGAAGTTACAAATGTAACTAAAGATAATATATAAATTATAATCTTGTGAACATTTGTAGTTTCACTTATGAAAATGAACAATGATATATGATTTTTCTTTGAATTTTTGTTGAAGATTTTTCTGTTTTTATATTTTTAATGTAATAACAGGTAGATGTTTATTGTTGTTGATTTCTTTTCCTTCTTTATAGATGAAGCAATCCATGGAAGAATTCCGAAGTCTTGCTTCAAGATATGGGGATCTTTATCAGGCATCTTTTGATGCTGATTCAGCAACTCTGAGGAATGTAGAATTGTATCCTAACTTGCTTCATTCTTATTCTTGGGAACTATCTTTTAAATGTAGACCATAACCAAAATATATATTGATAACTTTCAAGTTTATTATAATTTCATATTTTGAAATTTAGAATTTTTACTTTTTTAGCATATACCAGGATTTTAAAACAAAATGGTGATTCAGTGGTAGTCTTTTTCCCCCTCAAGGAAAAACATCCACAGCCTGAATTCTTCCAGGCACTGAGGTATATATCTATAGTCCCAGCTACTTAGGTGGCAATGTAAGAGGATCACTTGAAGCTAGGAGTTTCAGTCCAACCTGAAGAACATAGAAAGACCTCATCTCCAAAATAGCAACAAAAAACAAAGCAAGCCTGTGTTCTATTAATGTATTGTTTGTGCTGATTTGAGCTGCAAATCACCACACATTTTCCCACCAGAAAAACTTCGCCTCAGCATGCTTTCTTTGTGGCTACCAAGACCTAGTTATCATTGCCTTTATTTACTTACGATCTATTCAGTACTTTCGGTCATCATTTTAGTCCCCTAAGTCCTCTTTAAGTTCTTCATATATCCTTATTAGCAACTTCAGATCACTTGTGAAGGAAGAAAGAAATACTTTGAAGTTGTAGGACCTGCCAGTCAGTAGTTCTTGGCTTTTGTTTTACTGACTGAAACCATACATGCTTTGCACTCTCCACCCTATAAAATGCAAATGTTGCCAGGTGCCAGTGTCTGATGCCTGTAATCCTGGCCACTCAGGAGGTCGAGATGTGAGGGTTGTGGTTTGAAGCCAGCCTGGGCAGGAAAGTCCCATGAGACATTTTTTATCTCCAGTTAATCACCAAAAAGCCAGAAATTGGGCTGTGGCTCAAGTGGTAAGAACAACAACTAGGCCCTGAGTTCAAGTACCAGTACACACACAGAATTTGTCCATATATACTCCAAAATAATTTTAAGACAGTTGACAGATCCCTTGAGCCCCTACTTAGGAACTATCAAGATAAAGACACTATAGATAATAGGGTTTTTTTTCTTTTGGTTTTAAAAATCTGCCCATGAAACTTCTGTTGTTTCTCTGCTTCAAATTCTTATGAAGAACTGCTGTAATTAATACATAAGAACAAAGTTTCTGTGAATGAATTTCACATTTAGCAACCTCTGAAATATTCTTCCTGGAACAGAATTTGAGGATCACTAGTATAAGCAATATACATCATTTGAAAGGAAAAAATACAGCTCCACACTATTTGAGCTTGTAACATGATCACTTTCTCTAAAAGCTGTCCTCCTCTTGACTTTAATATTCAGGTAATATAAAATATAAAATGGATTTCCGTGTTTTCATGTCTAACTTAACATTAATTTAGACAGCAGCAGAGCTGTTTGCTGATATCTCATGCAATAGAAGCCCTAATTTTGGATCCAGAATCGGCAAGGTAATTTCCATAATAGTTTGTATTATAATTTTTTTTGGGGGGGGGTCCAGTTGTAGGGCCTGAACTCTGGGCCTGGATGCTGTGTCTCAGCTCTTCAGCTCACAGCTAGTGCTCTACCACTTGAACCAAAGTGCTACTTCCGGCCTTTTCTGTTTATGTGGCGCTGAGGAATCGAATCCAGGGCCTCATGCATGCGAGGCAAGCGCTCTACCACTAAGACACCTTCCTAACCCTAAAATATTTTCAAATGTTATTTTGCCTTTCTTTCACAGCAGTGTCTTAGAAAAGGAATTTTAGAAGAAAAAGCAAAAAGGATGTAGTCTTCTTAACACTTGCCCAGGGTCATATAATTAGGAGAAAACATAAATTTTCTGACTCCAGATGGTCTAGGGAAATATCCTGCCTTTTATTTGCAAAACACTGATTTGGATAAATAATTGAGCAGTTTCTTGTATAATTGAGCTTTATTGTGAAAGATTGTGAGGTAATAATACTACTAAGCTTGAACTGGAAATTTTATTCTTTGGTTTCACAAACCAAAAGATATTCCTGGTTTTTCTATATTAAAATTCTTATCCCTGCCAGGATCAGTGGCACACAACTGTAATCCTAACTACTCAGGAAGCTGAGCTCTGAGGATTGTGGTTCAAAGCCAGCCTGGGCAGGAAAGTCTGTGAGTCTTATCTCCAAATGAACTACCAGAAATCTGAAAGTGGTACTGTGGCTCAAGTGGTAGAGTGCTGGCTTTGAGCTGAAGAGCTCAGCTCAGGGAGAGCGCCCAGGCCCAGAGTTCAAGCCCCATGACCGACAAAAAAAAAAAAAAAAAGTAGTAGTTTAGGCATTTGTAGCAGTAGAGGAAAAAAGAAGAAACGAAGGTGAAACATTTCCTTGAATGATCTGTATACTAACTCTCTTTGCACAGTCCTGGTTGTTTTTATTATTATTATTTCTGTGCTTTAGATTAATTTCCTAGCTATTTATTTTCTATTGTAAGTTATATCCATCATGCTTATCCAGTGATTTGTTCAAGACCATTTTGTTCTATGGCATTCCTCAATTCACTCTGTTTTTAGCTGTTACTCGTATGTCTTTATTGGTAATTTGGCAATTGTCTATGAATTTATTGTAATCTTTACAAATATCTTCTGTTTCACTTTATGGCTGTGACTGCTTTACACTTTTTCATACTACCTAACAACTGGAGTGGCTAAGATTTCCATCATTTGAAGTCAGTTCTGTGTTTAAATTCCAGCTTGCCATTTCATTTACTGGTTATCTGAGTATAGGCAAATTAACCTGTCTAAGCCTCAGTTTTTTTTAATCTACAACTTTGTGTTACTGTTATTTGTTTTGTTTTGTTTTTGTGCCTATACTGGGGCTTGAACTCAGAACCTGATGTTCTCACTTGGCTTTTTGCTTTACCACTTGAGCCATATCTCCACTTCCAGACATAACTTCATTGTTTTTAAAATTAACATGAGCCGGGCGCTGGTGGCTCACGCCTGTAATCCTAGCTACTCAGGAGGCTGAGATTTGAGGATCGCGGTTCAAAGCCAGCCCGGGCAGGAGAGACCGTGAGACTCCTATCTCCAATAAACCACCAGAAAACCGGAAGTGGCGCTGTAGCTCAAGTGGTAGAGCGCTGGCCTTGAGCTGAAGAGCTGAGGGACAGCGCCCAGGCCCAGAGTTCAAGCCCCACGACCGACAAAAAAATAAAATAAAATTAAATTAAATTAACATGAATGTAGACTGTGCTTAACATTTAACCATTGAAGTTACTGTTTTATTTGATTATTTGATATTGATCTTCACTTCAGTTTTCAGGAATATGGATCTACCGGAGCAGCCCATGCTGATAGTGAATATGAGAGAAGAATGATGTCTGTATATAATCATGTCTTGGAGGAGGTAGAATCACTCAATCGGAAATATACTCCCGTTTCTTATATGGCAAGTTACATTCATTCTGTTGAATTTTTGTTACTCTAAGGTTTCTTTTTTTTTAAATTAATCTTTGATAATTATTAGGTGAGCCTAACAAGTTAACATTTTGCCTGTTTAATTATCAGGAGAACAGGGTTGACATAACACCTGCCTCATAGCATTAAAGGATTAAATGGGATGGTCTATTATACAACTAGGTATATCTCTGTTACAAAGCCACAGTGACATTTAAAATCTCTACTCAAATGGAGGCAAGCTTTTTAAAAATAAAATACATCAAGTCAGGTACCGGTGGCTCTTCACTAGTCATCCTAGATGTATGTGTGTGAGGCTGAGATCAAGGTCACAATTTCAGACTGGCCTAGGCATTAAAATCCACAAGACCCAAGCTGGTCTGATATCTGCCAGTCATTCCTAGCTACATCAAGAAATGAAAAGCAGGAAGATAACAGTCTAGGTGTAACAAGTGCTAAAAGTGGCTGGAGGCATGCATCAGTGGTGGAGAACCTTGGGAGAGTAGAGAAAGGGGGTAGGAGGAGGAGAGAGAGAGAAGAGGCAGAGGCAAGAAATCTGGTTTCTTTTCCTCTTCTACAATAACTCTAATCCCTTCTTTTTTTTTTTTTTTTGGTTGGTCATGGGGCTTGAACTCTGGGCCTGGGTGCTGTCCATCAGCTCTTCAGCTCAAAGCTAGTGCTCTACCACTTGAGCCACAGCACCACTTCTGTCTTTTTCTGAGTGGTTTATTAGAGATAAGGGTCTCATGGATTTTCCTGCACAGGCGGCTTTGAATCTGGATCCTCAGATCTCAGCCTCCTGAGTAGCTATGATTACAGGTGTGAGCCCTCAGCACCCAGCTCTAATCCCTTCTTAACAGCCTGTCCTCTACATACCATGTTGGAGGTTAGAGCTTCAACACTGTATATGAATTTAAGAGGATACAGAAATTCAATCTATAATAGCCATTCTTTGAACTTTGGGGCCTGGAGAGTTTCTCTTTCTGCTCATACATTAGCTCTCCTGGCTTCTGCTCTTTTTTCTGTACTCTCATCCTTAGTCATGCATTTTAGAAGAAAGTAGAAAAGTTGTTTCTACCCTAAAGAGATAGATTAGATCTAGGAGTGAATATCCTCCTTGACATTATGCTTTTCATGTAAAAGTTGTTGTAGTATTTGTTGAATTGATACAGCCTATTTGACATTGAGATTGGTTGCTAGGGGAGATTGTGAAACTAAGTGCTATCCTGAGAAATTAAATAGATGCTGAACAATAACTTCCTTTTGTAGTTGAATATAATGGAGAGAATGAGACGTTTCTGTCCAGGATGAAATAGAGAAAAGAACCCTGGTTCACACAGATCTAGGTTCAGATCTCCCCCTCCTCCCAATTTTTTTTTTTTTTTTTGACTGGGGAAGGGGAAGGAGTACTGGGGTTTGAACTTGGGCTTCTGGGTTGTTCAGCTGTTGTTCTACCACTTGAACCATATCTCTACGCCTGATTTTTGCTGATTATTTTGGAGATGGAATCGCAGACTTTTCTTCCCTGACTGACTTAGAACCTCAGTCCTCTAATCTGAATAGCTAAGACTTGTGGGTATGAGCCACCAATATGTAGTCTCGGTTCAGATTCTTGCTCAGCCAAGCTCTATGACTTTGGGTAAATTACTTAATGTTCATTTATATGAGATGGGAAAACCTACCTCATAAGATTATTAGGAAATAATGAAATAATTCTTAATGTCTAACAGTGCTTGGTATAATTGTAGCTACTAATTAATAAAATATTAACTTCCTTCTCTCTTTCTAAACTGCGTTTTATATTCTGAGCCCCCAAATGTAGCTCAGACAGGTATTTATTGAGTCTTAGGAATAGGAAAATGACAAAGACACAACCTTTCCTCAAGTTGCCTGTGATCTTAAGAAGGAACAACACATGTACCTAAGTAGAGTTTTTGTATAAGGTAGAGATATAACACAAAAGAGAAGTTTGCTGGTTTAGTGTGGAAATAATTGACCAGCACTGCCAAAAAAGAAAGAGAGAAGCAAAAGTAATTCTTGTGAAAGATTGGTTCCACCAGAGCTATGATGAATCCACCACATGCTTCCCAGAATCTTAGTTCAGGAGGATGTGTAGTGCTGCTTTAGCAATAAAACTCACCTGCCTGAAACCAGTAACAAATGGATTTTTCCATCTTTTTGCCATAATGCCCAATTTTTTAAAGCCATGTTACAGCATGAGCAGCTAGAGGGCCTTTACTGTCTAGTGGTTTTCAATCTGCAGTGGTTCTGGGGGTGGGAACAGGGCATAGAGATTGCAGTAGACTGAGGAAGGCATCGTACACAGAATGGTACTGATTTATCCCAAGTTAAAAACATTCTGATGTGGCTTTAATTTACTTTTGTCTATTTTTAAATCACTGATGGAATAGCACATAGTCACTAAGAAGTCAGGCAGCCCAAGTTCTAGTCCCACTTTGTTCCATTTCATAGCTGTGATCTTTTTCATTAATAAACTGGAAAGTTAGCCTGCGTAACCTTCCTTTTTATTTTATTTATTTATTTTTGAGACAGGATCTCAAGACTGAGCTCATAATCCTTCTGCCTCAGCCTCTTGAGTGCTGTAATTATAGGCATGCACCACCACACCAGGCTTTCTTTGAACTCTTGAGTTATATGACCTCTTTCACTTAAATTCAGTGGTTCTGTTCCTCTGAGATTATCAAAACCCACATGAGTGAAATCAGTTTTAGAAATAAAGTATTTTATGAAAGTTTCACAATCCCATGAAAGCATAACTACAAATAGCAACTAAAGATTAAAATTATCTTTAATCTGAATTCTAGTCAGTTTGTACCATTGCTTACTCTGGGCATCATAGCTATTAGGACAAAGAAGCTAACTTGTAGAGATGAGATGAAAGAATAAACTCTCTCAAAGCCAAGATTCTGTAGGGATCTGGTTCCTTTACCATACTCTTTGTTATACTCTGCTTTATGATAGTTGTTCTATATTTTAGTATCTAAAATGATCCAGTAATACTATGTTTAAGCTGGCTCATGCCTGTAGTCCTAGCTAAGATCTGAGGACTGGTTCAAAGCCAGCCTGGACAAGAAAGTTTGTGAAACTCTTATCACCAGTTAACAACCAAAAAAACCAGAAGTGGGGGCTGGGAAGGTGGCTCAGTGCTAAAGTGCTTGCCTTGCATGCATGAGGCCCTGGATTTGGTTCCTCAGCACCATATAAGCAGAAAAAAGCCAGAAGTGGCACTGTGGCTCAAGTGGTAGAGCGCTAGCCTTGAGCTGAAGAGCTGAGGACAGCTCCCAGGCCCAGAGTTCAGACCCCAAAACAAACAACAACAAAAAGCCAGAAGTGGATTTGGCTCAAGTGGTAGAGTGCTAGCCTTGAGCACAAAAGCTCAGGGACAGCACCCAGGTCCTAAATTCATGCCAGAACTGCTTGGCCTTGAGCAATGTGGATTTCTTCCCATTTGTGATTTATTTCTTATGGAATACAGTTCAAGATAATGTAATAATCTATAATTCTTGACATGAATGAGTGAACTGGTATATATCCTGAATGTTGTGCATATTGCTTATTGATAGGAACTTTTATGATAATTTCCAGCATACACAATTTTACATACCTTCCTGAATGTACGATTTGTTGATGAAATTCGAAAACTTACTCTATTTTTGTTTTCCTCAGCATACAGCATGCCTCTGCAATGCCATCATTGCCTTGCTGAAAGTACCCCTTTCATTTCAGAGATATTTTTTCCAGAAACTGCAGTCTACCAGCATCAAGGTAATATAGGAAGACGATTAACGTTAACATATGTTGAGGGTGGGAAGGTGGCTCAGTGGTAGAGCGCTTGCCTTGCATGCATGAGGCCCTGGGTTTGATTCCTCAGCACCACATAAGCAAAAAGAAAAAAGCCAGAAGTGGCGCTGTGGCTCAAGTGGTAGAGCGCTAGCCTTGAGCTGAAGAGCTGAGGGACAGCGCCCAGGCCCAGAGTTCAGGCCCCACGACTGGACCTAAAAAAAAAAACAAAAAAACGTTGAAATTATATAGGACATAGCTATACTTCAGGATCTTAACTTGGGTTTTAACAAAATTTGTAAGTTTAGTTGTATGCTTTTCTTCCCTTTAACAAATGATTTGGTGAAGGCAGTGGTATTTGAGAGCTAAACTCCCTTTTAAACTTTTGGTGATAAATATATGGGGACATACATTTGAGTAACTGGAGATAGTCCATTGTCACTTACCTCTAGCAGTAAGTTGGTGATTTTATCATAATCATCCAGAAAAATCTTGAACTGAGACTGTCTGACCAAGCTATTCAGACCGAACTTAGACTGAAGCAAGTCCAATAAAATATTACCAGTCCTGCCTTCAAAGTCCTTTTGTCTTTTGAGTCACAAGTTTTGAAGAACTGGCCAATAACTAGAGTTACTTTTTGAAATCATTTAAACCACTGGTGGCTCTTGCTACTTAGGAGGCTGAGAGCTGAGGATTGAAGCCAGCTGGGGCAGGAAAGTCTGTGAGACTCCTATCTTCAGTTAACTACCAAAAAGCTGGAAATGGAGCTGTGGCTCAAGTGGTAGAGCACTAGACTTGAGTGGAAAAAGTTCAAGGACAGCACCCAGTTCAAACCCCATTTAAAAAAAAAAAAACTCAGAAGGACTGAAAGGTATAGCCCAAATATTAGAATGTTTGAGAACCAGAGTTCAACCTCCAAAAAAGCTGTTTTTGAATCTTAGAATGTTGGGAAAGGAGTGGATTTTCACTTCTAAGAGATTTCCTGAATTATCCTTGTCACTTGCTGTCTTCAGTGAACTTTTGCCCTCATTTAGATGTTTTTGGTAACAAATAACCGAATTCCATTTCAAAATGACTAATCAGGAAAATTAGTTATCTAGACAAGAATTCCTCCTAAAGCATATTGACTCCAGGGTTGATTAGTTCGGTGGCTCAACAATATTATCAGTAACTCAATTTTTTTTTTCATCTAGCAAGACTTGAGCTTTCTGCAATTGAAATATATTTGGGACTTTAAATATTTTCTTTTTAAATTTAATTTTTTTAAGAACAGTTGTATTTGTTTAACATACAGAAGGCCTTAGGTTCAGTTCTCAGTGCCACTGACCAAAACTCATGGAAACTTACTTTGTGGAAATTTACATTTTTATATCATGACTTCATTATGCAAGTAATCCTAGCATTTAATGTTCATTTGCATTTGAACTTAATCTGTTCTAAATTACCTAAGAGTATAGAGACAGCAGCTAGACATGAACATTTCAGTACATTTCCTACTAAAAGAGATTCATTGTCAGTGAAAGTTCTGCCATAAACCCTGACAGAGCAGTGCCTTAGCTTGTCTCTAATTCTGTTGCCCTTGAACAAAACTGAAATCTGGGATAAAAAGCTCTATAGTATTTAAGAGACAAAAGGCATAAGGAAGTTGGGCTTTGAAGGTCTTTCTGCCTAGTTATCCCAACATGGGTATAGTAGGGTGCTTAGGCCAATGTGTTAGTTATTACCAGTGGTTAGCAGAAGGAAGCTTGCTCTAGGTTATTGGCCATTTATTTGATGTTTGCATTCCAGCTTGCACTGTCTCCATCCCCTCGGAATCCTGCAGAACCCATTGCTGTACAGAATAACCAGCAGCTGGCATTAAAGGTAGAGGGAGTTGTTCAGCATGGATCTAAACCAGGACTCTTCCGCAAAATTCAGTCCGTCTGTTTGAATGTTTCTTCGACACTTCAGAGTAAATCAGGACAAGACTACAAGGTAATTTCAAAAACCGGCAAAATTGTGATGCAGGTTTTACCAGCTTAGTTTGCCAGTGTTCTTTTGTGATTAAGCAGGTGGCAATTTTGCCTCCAGAGGGATCAGATGAACATAAAAGCAGATATTGGGGTTTGAGGAGACTTCCCTTTCCTCTGCCCAGATAATCTAGGCAGACAAGAGATCCAATAATGATTTTAATTACTTTTAGAGCTATAGAGGCTAACTCAGGTGTGTAACTTTACAGAATAAAGATGGGAATTGGGATGTAGGGAAGAGAGAACATGGAGAGAGGCCAGCCTGTGAGGGGGTTGAAAGGCTCTGGGAGCTTATTCTGATCAAGGAGAGATAAGTGGCAATGTCACTTAATTGTTGGGCCAGTAGACCCAAGTGAGCCCACCTGAGTGCACATTCCAGCTCTGCTTTATTATCACCTTGGGCAGCTTACTTAACCTCTCTGTCTTAGCCTGCTCATCTAAACAGCAAGGATGATTGATAATAGTACCTTGTATCTTGGTTGTTTGCAAGGACTAAACCAAGTACCTAGAACAGGAGCCTCTGAATGAATGTAGCTACTGTTATTCAACATTCATTCATTGCAGATACCCATTGACAATATGACCAATGAGATGGAGCAGAAAGTTGAGCCTCATAATGATTACTTCAGTACCCAGTTCCTGTTGAACTTTGCTATCCTTGGAACACATAACATCACAGTGGAATCCTCAGTGAAAGACGCCAATGGCATCGTATGGAAGACTGGCCCCAGAACTACCATATTTGTCAAATCTCTGGAAGATCCTTACTCCCAGCAGATTCGCCTACAACAGCAGCAAGCCCAGCAACCCTTACAGCAGCAGCAGCGCAATGCCTACACGCGGTTTTAACCATGCCATGCGCACACTGCAGACTTCCAAGGGATTGACCAAACTGACTGAAAAGGTTTGCTTTTTCATATTAAGTATGAAAATTATCATGTGAAATCCACTTACTCATTAATTTCTGCAGTGTAACATTCTGGGGGGGAAATTCTCCTTTAAATTTTTTTTTTTTTTTTGTCGGTCATGGGGCTTGAACTCTGGGCTTGGGCGCTGTCCCTGTGCTCTTCAGCTTAAGGTGAACACTCTACCACTTGAGCTACAGCGTCACTTCCGGTTTTCCAGTGGTTTATTGGAGATAAGAGTCTCATAGGCTTTCCTGCCCGGGCTGGCTTTGAACCGTGATCCTCAGATCTCAGCCTCCTGAATAGCTAGGATTACAGGCATGAGCCACCAGTGCCCGGCTTCCTTAAAAAAAAATTTTGGGGGGGGGGTCTGGTTGTGGGGCCTGAACTCTGGGCCTGGGTGCTGTCCCTCAGCTCTTCAGCTCAAGGCTAGCGCTCTACCACTAGAGCCACAGCACCACTCCAGCTTTTTTCTTTTTGCTTATGTGGTGCTGAAGAATTGAACCCAGGGCCTCAGGCATGCAAGGCAAGCTCTCTACCACTGAGCCACCTTCCCAGGCTCCTTAAAATTTTTTGAGAAATTATTTTGAGAAATAATTGGTTTCCTATCCCAGAAGATTTTATTTTCTTGTTTCCTTCTAAAGGAAGTCCTTTATTTTATATTTAACATTTTTATTTTATTGCTGTTCCTTTGTTTTTGGGTTTTTTTGGGTGGTGGTGGTTGTTACTGAGTGTGTACTTTCTCTTCTCCTTTTAAGAATAGTCACATATTGAGGTGACTGGATTAGTAATTTGATTGCCTCACTACCAAACTACAAGGCTTGCTGCTTGACATCAACCTGGAATGCTAAGCTAGGCATTGGGAAATGTGACCAGTCCACACAGGGTTTGCTATGGTAGTAGTCATGCCATAGGCTCCAGAGCATGAGGCCTGCAGTCTAGCAGGATTGAAACATGCTACTGCATTGTTTTAACCACTTACCTGTCTCTTCCTGTACTACACCAATCTTAATTTATTTATGTTTAGTATTTAATAGACTCACAGAGCAGCTAGCAATTACATAGAAAAATTGCAAGTTAATTTGCTGTATTTTCTGATATTTGTGTGGTTAATATATACTTTTTCCATTGTTTCTACAAGTGGGAAAAAATCACGTTTATTCTCTTAATGTTTTAAGTTAAAAGGGACAACTCTTTAGTTATTACTTGACAAGGTATGTGATGTTAGATTGGATTGTGTGGAAGGAACAATCTCTTTAACCTCAAACTGTTGGGATGCTCAGGGAATATAATTTTCTGGCTAGCCAGAAAACCCCTTTTTTTCTATTACAATATTGGTTGAAAACCATATAATAACATACTTTCTTGTCTTAACACACTATAGTAGGTATTAACATAACTGTTTCTGAAGATCATTAAGTGCTAGGGCATCATGAATTCTGAACTTTAGGGTGCTGGCTGGATTGCAGATATTGATAATAGTTAATTGGGCTGGATGCAGCTGCTAATATGAAGAAGACACATTCCCTGGAATTTCCCCCTTTTAAATAAATCTCCCAATTTCTTTGCTTGTGTTTTAACTTTTTCTTATCAAGGTCACGTGGATTCAAAGGAGGTCTAGAGTTCAAGTTTTAACAAAAGGAGTTGTTTGTTTTTGTATTTTTGTTTTTCAAAAACTTGTCTTTTAACCTCTAGGAACAGGAGGTAATGGCAATTCTGGTCCCTTCAAGATCACTTGGGTTGATGAACAATATATGGCCCCATTGTGAATAATAGTACACTATGCTGTCCTGTCCAGACATCTTCATAAGCAAGTCTTTTTGGGGTCCAATGTAGATCACATCTCTATAGAAGCCCACCAGTATCTTTGGTGAGCATCTAGGAACATAAGATTTGGGGAAAATAACCAGAATGGTAGGGAAGAAGCACAGAATTCCTTGTCCTTTTTGGTATGGAAAGAGCTGAATCAAAAGCCTGGGTTCTTGGGGCTGGGAAGGTGGCTCAGTGGTAAAGCACTTGCCTTGCATGCTTGAGGCCCTGGGTTCGATTCCTCAGCACCACATAAACAAAAAGAAAAAGCCAGAAGTGGTAGAGTGCTAGCCTTGAGCTGAAGAGCTGAGGGGCAGCGCCCAGACCCAGGGTTCAGGTCCATGACCGGACCCAAAAAAATAAAAAATTAAAAAAAAAAAAAAAAGCCTGGGTTCTTTTGGCTTTGATGATTTAACTCTTTGATCTAGGGCAAGTCACTCTATCACTATCTAAAATTATTTTCTTTGTAAATCACTGAGTTAGACTAGATTTCTTCGAGCATTGCAGTATCAGGTAGCCCAAGTACTAAAAATGAAAAATTGGAAAAAGTTTTTTTGAAGCTTTTTTTTTTCTGTCAGTCGTGGGCCTTGAAATCAGGGCCTGGGTGCTGCCCCTAAGGTTTTTCACTCAAGGCTAGCACTCTACCACTCCACCACTTTGAGCCACAGCTCCACTTCCAGTTTTCTAGTGGTTAATTGGAAATAAGAGTGTCACAGACTTTCTGCCTGGGCTGCCTTGAAACTGTGATCCTAAGCTTCCTGAGTAGCTAAGATTATGGGCATGAGCCACCAGCACCTGGCTTTTTTTGTAGCTTTTAGTGCTGGTGATTAAACCTAGAGCCTTCCACATGCTAAGCATCCACTCTGCCACTGAGCTATACTTTGACATCAGTTCCTGGAAAGTCTTTATTTTTTAATTAAGTAGCTAATATTATAGTGTGGATTTCAGGTTTCTGGAACTTTCAAAGTAGAATTATCTAAAAAAGGAACAAATTTAGAAAGCCACCAATTCCTTTGAGACCTTCCCAGATTTTGTGTCCTTAAAAGACTTTTGTTAAGGATGAAAATTCTGACTTAGTGTACTACAGGACCCTTGGCACAAATTTGGGAGTGAATTATTAAGAACAAATTCAAATATTTCAGAGTATGAAAGTAACCATGGAGCAAACAAAAAAAAAGTATGTTATTTAGACACAAAGACAGAATTCTGGTTTTATATTCAGTATATTTACAGTATTCTTTTTGCATCAGTTTTTTTCTTGAGGGGGAGGAGCTGTTTATCATTTCAATACCATAATTAATGAAAAGAAAACTTACTCAAGGAAAGACAAAAGATAAACATTTTATATTATGAAATAAGCATGTTCCAAAAATTTAGAAATATGGATTACAAAAAGCACGTTGAATCTAAGAAGACAGGGCTATTTGTTCTTTTTTTTTTTATTGTGAAAATACTGTACAGAGGGGTTACAATTACATGAGCAAGATAGTGAGTACATTTCTTATCAAGCATTGTAGCCTGCTCCTTTGAGGGCTATTTGTTTTTAATGTGTAGTGACTTTAATGTAGCCTGAAAGCTGATGGGACAGCCTTTGAAGCCACACTACCCAGGTCAAATTTTAGCTCTACCTAATTTTGTGAGGTTGGACAAGCTACTTAAAGGGCATCCTTTCCTTACTGTATCTCAATAATAGGAAAATAGTGTTTCAAGGGTAGGTATAACACACAAATCCTTCCTGCCCAGCAGACAAATGTATTTGCTGTTATAATTATTGCTATTATTATTATCCTATTTTTCAGTCTTAGGTCAGTTCTTAAACTTAGCATTTTATCTCTTCCAAATAAAAAGTTACTTTTCCCCTGCTACTAAATATATTCAAACTATCTTTCTCTATGCTCAGTCTTAGTGTAAAATAGCAAAAATAATGCTGACCTAACAAAAACACAATTTTTATTAGAAATCATTAAAATATTTCAAGGTAAACATACAAAGAAAATTATGTAAAATATTTTATGCTGGTTTCCTTCAATGATGATAGCAATAGTGTATTGACCATATAGAGATTAAAATACTGTTGCACTTCACCTCACACCAAGAGATCTTCTGATGTGCCCTATCTAAGCTCCAACTAACCAAGATGCAGATAATTTATAGTTGGAGGCTATATCTAAGTCACTCTTCTGTGAAGAACTAACCAACCAAAGAAGATCTGCATATCCTTGCAATGACCTCGTAAATTCTGTTTATAAGAATTAATGCACCATGGATCCTTAAGTAGGTCACTGGTTTAATAAATGCCAGCAGAATATTGGGGGATATGACTCAAGCAGGAGAATGCCCAAGGGCCCTGAGTTCAAGTTCCAGTATTCCCTCTCCCCATCGCCCCCCACAAGAAAAGATAATTCCAGAACTATAGTTTGATTCAAAGAAGGGATTGTTGAAAAAGAAGATGAGCTGCCACTTGGTATATGGAGTATAAGCAGTACTGGCCAATAGAACTTCCTGCGGTAATGAAAACATTCGTAAGACTACACTGTCCAATAGAGCCCCTAACTTTTTTTTTTTTTTTTTTTTTGTCGGTCGTGGGGCTTGAACTCTGGGCCTGGGCGCTGTCCCTGTGCTCTGCAGCTCAAGGCAAGCGCTCTACCGCACCACTTCTGGTTTTCTAGTGGTTTGTTGGAGATAAGTCTCACGGAGTTTCCTGCCCGGGCTGGCTTTGAGTGGTGATCCTCAGATCTCAGCCTCCTGAGTAGCTAGGATTACAGGCGTGAGCCACTGTTGCCCGGCTAGCCCCTAACTTCTGTGTACAGTACTCACTTTTTAAGACATGGCTAGTATGGTGAAAATGGAATCTTTCATTTACTGTTAGTTCCGTTGAATACCTTTGTGTAGCTACTGCCTATAATATGGGATGGCATAGGGAATGAAAGAAGAAGCAATGAGGACTTTTACTTTAAGACCTAGATAAAACCCGCAAATAGGCCACTAGATGAGGCATTGAAATCGTTTGATGTACTACAGGTTCCACATGGAAGCGTATAGCTGACAGTGGATTGGGTAACGCAATCCTGTGTGGCCCAACAAAACCCTGTTCTACAGTGCTGGATTTAGCTTCTATCAATCAAACTGAAAGTACACAATGGGATGTGTGAAAGTCTGAAGGTCTGGTGAGTTGGCTTAGATTTCCTACCAGCAGCACCTTACAGGAGCTTATCACCTGCTCTTTCAATTCTTGCCCAAGAGTACCTTTAACATCAGAAGCTGTGCTTTACTGTCCCTGCTGAAACCAGTCCACTTGCCTATGGTAGATCTCAGTACAGTAAACTATGAGCAACTGAGTTTTGAATTACAGTTATGATTAAAACAAAGCAAGACACATTTCTAAGGGTAAGGAAACAACCCCAAATGAATTAGAAAAATCAGGAAAATGAGAAAACTCAGGAAATTCCCAGAGGTCAGGATGTCAAAGAAAGCAGGTTTGTAAAGAAGAAATAGTACTTTCCTCAACTCCCTTTAGGTTTCTTTTTTTCTTTTCTTTCTTTCTTTTTTTTTTTTTTTTTTTTTTTTTGTCGGTCTGGGGCTTGAACTCTGGGCCTGAGCGCTGTCCCTCAGCTCTTCAGCTCAAGGCTAGCGCTCTATCAATTGAGCCACTGCGCCACTTCCGGTTTTCTGGTGGTTTGTTGGAGATAAGAGTTTCACGGACTTTCCTGCCCGGGTGGGCTGGCTTTGAACCAAGATCCTCAGATCTCAGCCTCCGAAGTAGCTAGGATTACAGGCGTGAGCCACCAGTGCCCGGCAAGTTTCTTAGAGATGTTATTTGTGATGTGTGTATGTGTCTGTTTGTGCATGTATCTGTGTGTGTGCACATGCACATGAACCACAGCTCTGCTTCCACGTTTTGAGTAGTAGATTGGTAATAGTCTCACGGACTCCTACATGGGCTGGCTTCAAAAACTGTAACCCACAAATCTCAGGCTCCTGAGTAGCTAGGATTATAAGCATGAGCCACCAGCATCCAGTGTCATTTGTGAATTTTAATGAAGCTTATTTGTGAAAGTGAATCAAGTGTTTAGATGATTAAGAACCCTCACAATAGGACTAAATTAGATTGAGAATTAGGAAAGGTTACCAGTGCCTAGAGCCTCTGTGTCCTAAGATCTGTCTGAGAAGTGAAACAGTGGAGCTGATGAGGCTTTCTGCTTCCATCACCTCCTGATGACATGGAAGGAGTGAGCTGAGCAGGGTGAAGTGTTAACACTTGTATCCCCACACCCTTGTTTTTTTGTCCCTACCCACCAGCAAGTGCAGATGCCATGTAATAGGGAAAGCAGCTCCCATCCTGCTGTGAGCTGCGTATACCCAGGCTTGATCTGAAGATGGGAGAATCCACAGAAGACCCCTCAAAGTTGTGTAGTGTCCTGATGGAATCGGCCCTCTCATGTCAGAGAACATAGAGAACGTTTTTATAATAAAAGCTGAGAAATGAAGCACAAAAACATGCCACCTCTGGGTTTTCTTTTTTGTACTAGGAATTGAACTTGGGCTCGCTAGACAGGTCCTCTGTCACCTCAGACATAATCCCGCACATGTTCTAAACAGTTTTTTTTTTTTTTTCAGTAGTTCTTGGGATTTAAGATCAGGGCATTGTACTTGCTCGCCAGGCGCTCTATCCTTGTCTTCTGAATCTTGATATTATCCTTTAGTAACAAGCAGAAGGGAAATAGAGTAATTAGGAAAACAGACTTTTTGCAACACTTAAAATGCCTATGTCCCAGCCTGCCAGTGGTGGCTCACACCTGAAATCATAGCTGCTCAGGAAGCTGAGATCTGAGGATCAGGGTTTGAAGCCTGCCTGGTCAGAAAAGGCCCTGTGAGACTATCTCCAATTAACCACTCAAAAAATGGAAGTGGTGCTGTGGCTCAAGTGGTAGAGCCCTAACCCTGAGCACGAAGAGGGTCAGGGACGAGCGCCCAGGCCCTGAATTCAAGTCCCACAACTGACAAAACAGACACAAAAACACACCGATGTCCCTTCTTGGTCTCTACTAGGCATGATCAGAGAGGGGAGAAGGGAAAAAAGGCAAGTTCCTGAAGAATAAGCTACGTGACCTCAAGGAACTGGAGTTCATACTCAAAACTTAACATGTATTGCTGCTGCTTTGGCCGGGCCATTGCGTGACTCAAAATGCCTCAGTATCACATTCCAAGAGACCAGGGACATTGAGAAAGAACTGTAATCACGGAATCACTTAAGCAGCATCAGCTCTTTCCTACTCAGTGGTTATCTTGTCCCCTGGGATGCTCAAAAGTGTATTAGTCCTGGCTAGGTTTGCCGTCTCGGCAAAGGAGTACCTCTGGACTCTCCTTGAGAGCCCTTGACATAGGAGAACACAAAGTCTCGAGCGCTACCCCAACCTCCACACCCACATCCACCCCTGCCCAAGTGGCTGATGGAAAACATTTCCTCATCCTGAGCGCTCAAGGTAAGTCAGCTGACATTACAGCCCTGCGGCTCTTCATCATTTGTCTGAGCCGGAGCCAGATCCATGCCAAAGGCACAGCCAGCAAGGCCACACAGTTTAGACTCCCATCAGGTGACTTACCAGGCACTGGGAATGGAGATGGCACATTCTTTGTGTGCCACTGGTTCTCACAGAGACTGGGGTGAAGGCTGATGATGAAACCCTGCTGGATGAGCCTGAGCTGATTCGGTGTCTGATGAGTTTCACCAGGGAAGAAAGAAGAAACAGGCTTTTCCATGGCCGCCTTAAACCTGCTACAGGTCTCTGTTGGAGGGAGATGGAAAACTCAAAACCCTGTCAGAGAGAAATAGCTCTGATCAGAGCGTGGTCGTTTATAACTGAACTGTTCCACAATGAAAAAGGCACTTGACCTTCCAGCCCTGCAGAAACACCCTCAGACCAGTCCATCCAATTGTCTGTGCCCTTTGTGTACCTCTGACCAAATACACATTCAATATCGCGTACAGCGACCTAGATACGTGATGGAAGATGTCACCATGTCCTACTCATAGGAACAGATTGCTCCTTCTAATATCCCCTGCTCCACGGCAAACCCCTGGTTATTTTCTGTGTCAGTACTGGGGATTGAGCTCAGGGCTTGACACTCACCATGCCTTAGCATTTTGGTTCAAGGTTAGCACTCTACCCCTTGAGCCACAGCTCTACTTCCATCCCTGTTTTCTGAGCATTCCTCATACCTCTGAGCTGTGGTTTCATCTGTCAAGAGGAGCTAGTAAGTGCCCTGTTCAAGAGTGGTGAAGACTAAAGATAACACATACAGACTGGTACCTGACTGGTACCCACCAAATGTTGGTCAGATCCTTTAGAGGTGAAGTGTGTGGGCCCAGACAGCATCTGGGCAAGAAATGTCCTTTTAAGACAGGTTTGTGGTCAGCTCTTGCCTCTGAGAAGAGTAATAACGTTCCAGGTCATTGGAGGACCAAAAGTTCACAGACTCAAGAACTCCTTTTGGTGTCTGTCACACAGTCTTCCTGACCAACACAAGTCTAGAGCTGAGCTGAGGCTGGAAGAAGTAAGGGAAGCAAAACCAGCACAGTGAGCCACCTGCTACCTGATCAGAACTTGTTCCCTACTTATTGGGTATTGGAGAGTCAGCCATGCCCCTCACCTTCCAACCACAGAACTGGGGTTTAGGAGGGGTATAAGGAAGGACTTGGTGAAATAGGAAAATAACCATATGCTAAAGGAAAGAGGTGGTATGAGAACTGTTAAGGGCCTTAGAACAGGAGGTCTGTCCAGCCACGGGGGGGGGGGGGGGGAAGGGGGGCATTGCCAGAGGGCCTCTGGAGGCAGTTGGATGGGTCATATGACCTCTTGGCGCCATTCCCTTAGAATCACATGGTGGTCACAGCTGCAGGCTCCCTACTGAGGGCTTTGCCTGGGAGATGGGGTGTGGGCCTGCTCCCCACTGAACACAATTCCTCTGATAGAAGACTCTGGCTGTGCAGCTGCAGATATAAATAACCCCTGTCCTTTGAGCAAATGCCTCCAGCATGGCCTAGAATGGGATGGAGGGAAGAGAAGGGCTCAGAGAAGTGTTGGGGTAGACTGGGGTCAAAGCTGACAGCTGAGAACGGAATGAGGGTGAAGAGGCTGTGTTTCTCTCACCTCATACGTGTCTGCGTGTTTCTGAGATATGTGTCCAGGCAGAAGCTGCCCTACTTTGGAGGCCAGGAGGCCCTGTCCTTCCCAGCATTATCCCTTGCTGTTCCCACGACCGACATCCTAGCTCACAACCTACGATCTTCCTGGAATATTGCTTCCACTTCCTGGTTTCCTTGCTACTCCTTTTGGTCTCCTCAGAATAAACTACTTCCATTGTTTCCCAGTTTTTTTTAAAACAAAAACCATGCTCACTTTGATCCTGATAGAGTCTACGTCCTTCCATCTGCCACTGAAGACCCTGCCCACTGACACCCCAGCCTCATCTTGCCCACTGACACCCCAGCCTAACAGCCAAGCTCATCCCTGGATACCCCTATGTGAATAACCCAGACTGCAGGCAAGTTAGTTTCCTGGACATTCTGCGAGCTTGGGTTGCACATTCTCACCTTTGTGGCTTTGTTTTTCCTTCCACCGAAATGCTCTTTCCTACAGCACACACACACACACACACACACACTTTTTCTATCCCTCTGTATGCTGGTTCTTTAGCCAGGTAGAATAGCTTGCATCACATTCAACCTTGTCTGAAGTGGCCAGGCTTGCCAGCCCTTAAGATTGGCATCACTGTGGACCACTGGTGGCCAACATTACTATATCCTGTCAGTGGGATCAAAGAGCTCCCTCCACTGTCCCATGTCCCTCCGTTGGCCAGGAAACTCTGCCTCCAACCCTTGCTTTCATCCCTGCTCGCAGTGGCCCTGACTGATCAGCCTACTGATGGTAGGCTCAGCCAGGCAGAGACTACACTGCCTCCAGGTTCTGAGTGTTGAACAGAGATATGGTAGAAGCGTGGCCCATGGTATCACAGAGGCCCAGTGGAGCTCTAGAGTCACCAAGCTTGCGATCTGAGGTCTGAGGTCTGAGGTGAAAAGGACTGGTTAAGGCTTGGAAGAAAATTATTTTTTAAGAGACTTTACTATCTTTTGAGTCTTCCTCGCCATCTCCAGCAACAGAATCACCATAAGAATTTTGAGAACACTTTTTGGGGTGATTTGGGCTTCAATGTCCAGCTAGGTCTTCCTCATTCATCCTTCACCTCTCCTTCCCTTTCTCTCTGGTTCTTCATGGGTCAATGGGTTATCTGTTACATGCAGGGCCCAGCAGAGTCCCTGCCTGAAGTTCCCTGCTGCCCTGGGTGAAACACTCATTTTTGTGCATTCCTTTTGAGCCCTCCTGGCACTTGATCTTCCCTAGTCAGATCCTCAGCTCCATGGAGAGAAGTACAAGGTTAAAGCAACAAGGCAAAAACAAAAGCAACAACAGTCCACCTTCTTAACGTCCAAAATAAAATACAGAGAATCGGAAGGTTTAGACTAAAGTTGGCTGACTATACCCATTTAGGACATGTTAGATTCCTTGTTCCCTGGGCCTGAGAGGCCTTCGCCAAAGTACAGCCATTTTGATCTTAGACTCCATTGTGAAGGCCTTTACCAAAAGTGCCCATTGTAAAGACTTTTACCAAAAATAAGAACTCAGGTTCCTGGAAAGAACTGGGAAATGTCCCAATAACATCCTGCCCATAACTCCCCTAGCAATAGCCATCAGTGGATGACAGGAAGGTACCTAAAGCTCCAGATGCGTAGTTAACATAGTTTGCTGCTTAACCGCTTAGCCCATGCACACTAGCCAATAAGACTGTTACAAGATTCACTCACTAAGTGTCAACCAATCATGTAAGTTGGAAACCCCCTACCCTTGCTGTAACCATAAAATAACCCTGCTAAACTGGAAGAGTCCAGGCTCAAGCTTGCAATAAATGATTCTTGTGTGCTTGCAGCATCAGAATTGACTCCTTGGTGGTCTTTGGGGATCCTTATCTGGGCATAACAAGCCTAGGACATTGCATGCCTCTATCATCCTCACATCCTTCATCTCAAACTCAGAACATGAAACAAGGAGACTTAAAATTGAAGAAAGTAATATAACTGCTATAAGGAAGAGACATGGGGCTTTTCTTGTGCTGCAGGAGCATTTGGAAGTTGTGTCTTTGTGTTCTTCACGTCCAGCATGGTTCCTGGCACATAATAAGTAGTCAATAAAGTTTACTTAAGGCAGAATTCACTTTCAAATAGCCTACTGTCCGTGTAATTGCTTGTCCTAGAAGCCTGGCCCCGGAGAACTGATCGTAAACATTACAGTTATTAATCAATTCCTGCGTCCTCAATCCAATAGCAGATGGCACTGGGCAGGACTGCAAAGACCCAGACCCAGAATTCCCTGCCATGAACCTAAGCAGCCAAATTCTGTTTATACTGCTAGAAACACTAGCCTGGGCCCACCCACCCCCAAGTAGGGGCCACAGTTGGTCTTGGCTCCTTTGTGACCAAGGTGAGGCTTTGTCATCCCTGCTTCTGGGCTTCAGATTCTCCCTCTGTCTTGAGGTTGTGGGTCCTAATTAGAAAGCTCTTACAGATTCCTGAAAGGACTGTTATTGTGCCGCAGTACAAAGGGTATTATGTCACAGTGGTATAAGAGCAAGGCAATTAATGTGAACTAGGAAATAATAAGGGCACTTATTCCCAGAAGCACATTGATTTAAACCACAAAAGCTCCTTGGAACACAGCTTGAGAATTGTAAAAGCCTGAGCAATCAGCAGCCCCTGAGGGAGAGGGGCCCATGCCAGGCATTGCTGGAGAGTTCATTTGGTGGATCTTAGCAGCCAGTCTTGTCCCTCAGGTGTTCCCACTTCGGTGAGATTTCCCCACTGTAATGAGTCTGGCCCGCAGCTATGTTCTTGGAAGGAGAGGCCATGACTCCCACCTCTCTTGCATAACAAGGGAAGAATTGTCCTTACCACAGCTCACTCCATTTTTCATTCTCCAAGTGTTGCCAGTGGGTCTAGATAATGGGAACTCTTTTGCCACCACTTTTCACTTCTAAAACCTGCAAAGCAGAAATCTGATCTGAGTCATCCCTCCTCTGGTCAGCAACTTGGGAAAAACACCCCCATGTCTACGGAAAAAAAAAAGTCACCATGAGGGTAGGGCATTGTGGAGAAGAACACCATCTTCAATCATGGCTCTGAGAACAGGTAGGGCAGAACTTATAGCAAAGAAAATATGGCTCCTATTGTACAAATACTTAAAAGGCTTTTGAATATGAAAAAGCATAGAAACAACTCTACAAGGGAAATATACTTAGAACTGTTAGGTTTTTAAAAAGAGGTAGCCGAGTAAGAACAGCACCAGCACGCACGTGGTATTCAGGTAAGGGGTAGGTTTATTCAGTAGACCTGCTGGGACCAGGCAAGGTTGGCACTCCACGTGGCTGGGAAAGGCCTGGGAATGAGAGAGAGCTGGGAAGAGAGGAAAGAGAGAGAAAAGAGCCAGAAAAGAGCAGAGAGAGGGGTAAGAACAGTAGCACTCACGTGGTATTCAGGTAAGGGGTAGACCTGCTGGGACCAAGCAAGGTTGGCACTCCACGTGGCTGGGAAAGAGAGAGAGCAAGAAAAGAACAGAGAGAGAGCTAGAATAGAACAGAGAGAGCAAGAAAAGAGCAGCAAGAGCGTCTGGGCCTGGGCTAGGCCTTATCCAGGGTATGGGCAGGGAAAGGTGTGGCCACATCAAATTCAGATGTGACCTCAGCGGATGCAGATGTGACCTCTTCCAGGTGTCCCAGTTGCCTAGGTAACACAGGTAATGGGTGGAGACTTTGCTGTGAGGAGGGTGGAGTCTGCTCGCCATCCAGGAGCGGACCTTACAAGAACATTCATAACAAAGAAGTAGAATCTTTAACATAAGTCACTTGCACTCAGGATCTCAAGTTCAAGGCCAACCAACCTGGGCTGTGTCAGAAAATAAAAAGAACAACAAAAAAAAATACTAACCTCACCTGGCACTGGTGGCTCGTGTCTGTAATGCTAGCTAGATGCCTGGGAGGCTGAGATTGGAAGGATCATATGAGGCCAGCCTAGGCAGAAAAGTTTGTTAAGACCTCATTTCAATTAAGAGCTGAAAGCAAGGAAAAGCATAAGATAGATGGATGGTGGTAAGGAAGTAAGACCCCATCTCAATGTCCAGTGCAAAAAGGACTAGAAGCGTGGCTCCATGAGGGCCCCTGTCTAAGCAAGCACAAGGCCCCAAGTTCAAGCCTCTATACCACCAAAGAAAGAAAAAGAAGAAAAAAAAAGGAAAAAATTAAGTTTGATTGCAAAATAGTATAATTATGGTCCCTCCCTTCCCCTTCTCTCAGCAGGATCTGTCTATATATCCCAGGTCAATGTTTTTTTAATGATACATTTTTCTATACAGGTACATGAAAATATAGGAAGGAGTCTGGGAAGTATATCAAAATAAAGTTGATTCAATATACTACTTAAGAAAACTATTAGTTTTAATTTAATTTTTTTTGCTGGTCCTGGAGCTTAAGCTGAAAGCCGCACACTGCCCCTGAGCCTCTCTGTGCTCAAGCCTAGCACTCTACCACTTAGCCAAAGCACCGCGGCCAGCTTTTTCTGTTTATGTGGTACTGAGGATTCAAACCCAACGTTCATACAGGCTAGGCAAGCACTAAGCCACATTCCCAGCCTCGTTTTAATTTTTTGATGGATCTGCAATAGTAAACATAAAACAACCATAACTGATTAGATTCCAAGATACACAGGCATGGGGGTGTGTGTGGAAAGAGTATAAATGCATATTTTCTTATCGGTAAAATCCTAAAACACAAATGGAAGCCCTGTGAAGTCTAAGGGCACTTTACATTGTGAATGATATTTACATACTTAGGTAAAGCAGGTTTAGTAGTTGTTTTCATATGCCAGCTCCACCCTCTTCTTTGTCCAGCTCCTTCCCAAGATGATGTCAGGCAAGGACTCTGAATGTCTAGCATCCTCAGCCATACCAACAGTCTCACCTCTGTCAACAGCCTTACTGCTGTCACATAGGCCAAGTACTCAAGAGGCAGAGGAGGGCCTGGGACAGAGGCATTGACTGTTGAAGGCATACTCTGTGCATGAGACTGCTTTTCTTGACTCTGAATCTCTCCCATCCATCCAAAACCATCACCTGGACCTATATGAATGTGTTTAAGGGACAGATGGAATGACCAATGGGTCCCCAAGAAAAGTCCTCCAACAAGGAGGCTGCTTGCCCAAAGGACTGTACAGAAAGTTTCCTAGTAGTTTTACTACAGCCCTCAAGCTCACCAGTGTATTTGTAGTTTTCTAGCTCCACCTGCTTCTCAGCCCTCCCCTGAGCTCCACTCGCCATGCCCTCTTGTGGTTATACATCTCAGCAGGGCTGCTGGGGCCTTGGCCAGGTGTGGTGATATGTCTGGAATGGCAGCCCAGGGCTGTCATCTGTACCCTCTGAACAGGGCCTAAGACACACTCAGAGTACCTGCGATAGACAGGGACAGGGAGGAAGCTCCTAGAGAGGGCACAGCCCAGAGCTGGGCATCTGCGACAGGGACAGGGCAGAGAAAAGGCATGAGGGTAGAATATGGAGACGGAATCTCACCAAAGAAGAAATGGGAAGTGTCCCACAGGAATTGCCTCTCATCCCTCCCTCCTTTCCCAGGGATGGATGCGCGCTAAGCCCTTGCTCAACCACTGAGCATTGTTCATTTAAACAAAGAATTTATTTAGTGGTTGCCTACTTATTAAATCAGCACAGTATTTAAATGAAGGACAAGTGACTAAGTCTGAGTGTAGTTCTAATATTGGTTACCCCAGAAATGGTCAAACTCATCATTTTTTTCAGTCAATCTAACAACTACAATATTCATGAGGGCCAATGAGAGTCAGGGATTGGTTAGGCCTATGGGGTTCCACAAGTAAGGCATGGCCTTGCCTTCTGTGAGCCCTACTATGCATGGGCTTATATTAATCTCTGAAGCAGGAAATAAAACTGCAAGCTGTGATGATGCCACAGAATGGCAGAGAGAGAGCAACAGGGAAAAGGTGGACTCGTTTCCTAATTCTATACACAGCCTTGTCACCCACTGACTGAGACACACAGTACAATTTCATCATTGTGTGTATGTTCACAAACCTACATGATGGAGGTCATCCACTACTCTGGCTTCCTGATGCAATCAGGATGGTTGCTAAAACGGATGGGCTGCTCAGGCATTGACATGGCCAACTGTCTTATAGTAAATGTTTTAAAGTAGAAGGAATGCATCCTAAAATGATAATAAAAGTATAGTAGAGCTGAGCACTGGTGGCTCATGTCTGTAACCTTAGCTACTCAGGAGACAGATCTGAGGATGGAGGTTCAAAACCAGCCCAGACAGGAAAGTCCATGAGTCTCTTACCTTTAATTAACCACCAAAAGAATAAAAGCTCAGTGTGGCCTTGAGTTCAAGCCCCACTGCCCCCAAAAAGTATAGTATAGTAGACACATAACTCACAAGTTAGGCATTTATTGTTGTTATCAAGTATTATATTCTATACATAGTGTATGCTCTATACTTTTTTCCTTACAAAAGTGTTCAATATAAATATAGTCTAACTTGAAGTTTGCAGAAGACATAACAGATGGACGTCCAGTTAACACCATGAGAAAAGAAATCAGACAAACAGAGAATATGAAAACATTGCTCTTCATGGGCTGGGAAGGTGGCTCAGTGGTAGAGCACTTGCCTTGCATGCATGAGGTCCTGGGTTCAATTCCTCAGCACCACATAAGCAAAAAGAAAAAAGCTGGAAGTGGCACTGTGGCTCAAGTGGTAGAGCACTAGCCTTGAGGTGAAGAGCTGAGGGACAGCACCCAGGCCCAGAGTTCAGGCCCCACGACCGGACCTCCCCCCCCAAAAAAAGAAAACATTGCTCTTCAAAAAAAGTCACTCATAGCCAGGTGCTGATGGCTCACACCTGTAATCCTAGCTACTCAGGAGGCTGAGATCTGAGGACCATGGTTCAAAGCCAGCCCGGGCAAGAAAGTCCATGAGACTTATCTCTAGATAACCATCAGGAAACCAGAAGTGCACTGTGGCTCAAGTGATAGAGCTCTATCCTTGAGCTGAAGAGTTGAGGACAGTGCCCAAGCTCAGAGTTCAGGCCCCACAAGAGACCAAAAAAAAAAAGTCACTCAGACATAAATTAATATTTTTTTCAGGATAGAACAGAGTTGTTGTAGATAAAAGGATATTAGAGCAATAGTATAATTTAATGAGAAGCATGAATTTTGTCTGGTTCTTTGGGAAAATTTGAACATGGATCCTTTTTAGATAATATAGATAGTATAGAATTAATTTTACTATGGGCTGGGAAGGTGGCTTAGTGGTAGAGTGCTTGCCTTGCATGCCTGAGGTCCTGGGTTCAATTCCTCAGCACCACATAAGCAAAAAGAAAAAAGCCAGAGTAGTGTTGTGGCTCAAGTGGTAGAGCGCTAGCCTTGAGCTGAAGAGCTGAGGGACAGCGCCCAGGCCCAGAGTTCAGGCCCCATGACCGGACCCCCCCCCAAAAAAAAGAATTAATTTTACTAGTTGTTAATAACGTTACTGGGGTTTTATGGCATCCCCACCCAAAAACACACAGGTAATGTGTTCCCTTACCATGTGAGGACAGCTATGATGTCACTAGGTTATAAGAACTCTTGATCTCCATTAAAAACTTAGGGGACTACCATTGTATATATGGTCTGTGGTTATCCAAAATGTCACTGTGTGATGCATAACTCTATTTGTGTGCACATGCGACTTGTGTGTGTGTGTGTGTGTGTGTATGTGTGTGTGTGTGTGGTCAAGTGATCTTCAGGCTGTAATTTTGTTTTTTTGTTTTTTGTTTTTTGGTCAGTTGTGAGGCTTGAATTCTGGGCCTGGGCGCTGTCCCTCAGCTCTTCAGCTCAAGGCTAGCGCTCTACCACTGAGCCTGAGCCACAGCGCCACTTCTGGTTTTCTGGTGGTTTACTGGAGATAAGAGTCTTATGGACTTTCCTGCCTGGGTGGCTTTGAACCAAGATCCTCAGATCTCAGCCTCCTGCGTAGCTAGGATTACAGGCGTGAGCCACCAGCACCATACTTTTCTGTGTCTTTTATCAATCAGTGCTCCTCAGCAACAGGTTGTGATCAACTTCCCCTGAAGGGTGCTATCACAAAGGGCCTGCCTCCCTAGATGACCCCTTTATTTGGGGCTTTATGTAAAAAATTCCAATTTCCTGAAAGTGGGAATCTGGGCAGGTTATAGCACTTTCACTACCTAGAACCATCCAAGGATCCACTGGTGATTGTGTGTGTGTGTGTGTGTGTGTGTGTGTGTGTGTGTGTGTGTGTGTGTGTGTGTGTGTCCAGAGAAGTACAGCTGAGCAAATGACCCAGTGAGTATCCATTGAAATGTGGAATATGCACTGTTGTTTCTTACAAGTGGGTTAAACCATACATGGATATGACCATTGATTACCTTCACATCTTAGGATGTGAACATGGAGGGCAGAGTGTAGTTGCAAACAATTGTGCAAATATGAATTTAGGCCTTTACTGATCTTTCCTGTACACTAGGAGGTTCTGGGGACAGAGCTGGGACAGATACGATAAGTAGCAGGATCAAATGAACCTTACTAGACGAGCTTCAGGCCTCTGTTCGCTTGGTTTACTTGGTTAGAATACCTGGCCTTGACATCTAAGGCCAGCAGAATCCAAATATCCAGAGATGATATAGACAGACAGACAGATGAGTCACACACACACACACACACACACACACACACACACACACACACACACACACACACACACACATATGGAGAAGGTAAGAATAACCAAGTCTATATGACTGACTGAAAGATAGTTTCCAAACAACATCAGAATTTTACCAAATCAACCATTGATATAGGAAATGATATATGATATGGAATGTTACGATATAATGAAAGGTATTCATTTTTTTGTTCCTTTCTTACCAGAAAACTGGAAAAGACTTAATCAAGCACAACTGAGAGTTGAGTATAGAAGTGCAGGGTTGGCATGGAAAGAGAATAAAGATTGGAAGTTACTCCAAGGTGTCTGGTATCCCTACCACCCATGCAACTCGAGGCAATGTACTGGAGATCATGGAAGGACAGTGCCTCATTTGTAAACTGCAGGTGACCTCAGAGTTGAGGATCAAATGTTAACATGGGTATAAAGTAGAGCACTAGCCTTGAGCTGCAGAGTACAGGGACAGCACTCAGGCCCAGAGTTCAAGCCCCACGACAAAAAAAAAAAAAAAAATGTGGACGCCCATAGCCTAGTGCCGGTGGCTTACACCTGTAATCCTAGTTACTCTGGAGGCTGAGATCTGAAGATTGCAGTTCAGAGCCAGCCTGGGCAGGAAAAGTCCATGAGGCTGTACTGCCAATGAACCACCAGAAAACCAAAAGTGGCGCTGTGAGTCAAATGGTAGAGCACTAGCCTTGAGCTGAAGAGCTGAGGAACAGCACCCAGGCCCAGAATTCAAGCCCCACAACAACAACAACAAATAATCTGGGTATCCACTAGCTACCTAGTGACAATAGCTACCTGTTTTAGTCTTGTCTATAGTGAACATTTTTTCCCCCAACTGCTTGTTCTAAGTTCTCCTAGTCCTAAATTATTATCTACTATTGATGTCTCATATGGAGCTGGGCTACAATGTCCTTTTTAAAAATTTAACATTCCTAATTCTACAGAGAATCTTGCCATTAGACTTGCCCTACTTCTTAGAGACCTGAATCATACTTCCAGCATCTTCCCGTAGATGTGGAACAGTGACATATAGCCACAAGGTCTTAGGTAAGTAATGAGTCAAGCAAAGCTACAAAGGACAACTCCCCTAATTAGGGATAGTTTGGACTTGCTTCCAAGCCTAAGATGTAATGGTCTAAAAATCCCTGTTTACTTCATTGATACAAATAAACTAGCCAAATCCTAGAAAGGCCAGCCGATTCAACCAGCTGACTCACATTGAGCAGTGGCTGGCCTGAAATTAGTAGCTATGATCTTTGAGCTATTGTCACAAAGAGACCTGGAGCCCAAGAACACAGCCAACTTCCAGTAGAAAATTTCTGAGCCAGACATGAAGATCCAATGGACCAATGATACACCATATTGATGAAAAATATCCCCAGTACTGTTCAATTTAAATAGTTTTCTTTCTTTTTTGGGGTGCCCAGGCAAGTTTCATAATAATAACTTTTCTCAAATGCAGAGTACAATTTTTAAATTAATTTATTGTTATTGTAAAGGTGATGTACAGAGGGATTACCATCACATGAGTCAGGTAATGAGTACATTTCCTCTCCTACAGTGTCTTCTGTTCCCTCACTCCTTCCCAGTCCCTCCCTCCCATCTCCACCCACCAGTTGTGTAGTTCACTTTCACTTTCATCAGTGTTCAGTGAGCTCCACTGCTGCACTTTTCGCTCCTTTTCCCTCAAGTTCGGTGCCCCACACCCTCCAGAAGATATACATCACACACAAATCAAACATTTATTGGGCACTTAAGCAACACACCGTGCCCATTAGTAGTGATATTTCCTAATTACTAATCCCAAGTGGGAAGCATGGGGCAAGATGTCCTAGCACTTGATTTAGCTGCGTGTCAGTTTGTGTCACACCTTCAGTCTGCTGGCAAGACCTATACTTACGACTGGGAGTGGAGAACAGGAATGGTGTAAAAGTGAACCACATAGAGATCAGAAACAAAAGTCATTTGAGACTGTACACAGCATTCCCAACAAAAAGGAAAATGGAGGCAATGAGAAAGATAAAGACATAGAGACCAGAGAAGAGGGGACAATGGATGTAGGTCAGGGTGTGAGCAGAAATCAAAGATAGGATGCTGACGCTGCTTTGTCAGAATCCACCCAGTCCCATTAGCATCCACCACACGTGCAGAGCCACCCTGTTTGTGAAGGATGTTAGGAATTTGATATGAATTAAACCTTATACAATTGGGAGATAGGCCGAGAGCAGTTACAGTCACGACACACGTATGGCGCCGGTGGCTCACTCCTGTAATCCTAGGTACTCAAGAGGTTGAGATCTGAGGATCACGGTTCAAAGCCAGCCTGGGCAGGAAAGTCCATGAGACTCATCTCTCCAATAAACCACTGGAAAACTGGAAGTGGCGCTGGGGTTCAAGTGGTAGAGCACTCGCCTTGAGCTGAAGAGCTGAGGGGCAGCGCCCAGGCCCAGAGGTCAAGCCCCACAACCAACAACAACAACAAAAAAAAGAGGAACTTGAAGCAAAGCAGGTCAGGCTGCTGCCAGCCTGGCCCTTCTTTGGGAGGAAGTACATTGCTGCTGCCTCTGGGAGTTCACTGAAAGGCATCTGGAGGGGGCATGGAGTCGCTCTTGCTGCATAGACGTGGCAGTCACAGAGCAGGGAAGGTGAAGGCAAACAGCAGTTTCTCACCACCTGTCACCAACAATGACCTTGAAGCACGATGCCTGGCTTTACTGCTGCCTCCCATGGAATTTCATTCTCGGGCAGCTCTAATCTAGGGCAATATAGGGAGGGCAGTTCTGGAAAATGCAATGCCCAGAATTATCAAGGTGAAAAAAAAAATCCAACGTTGATCAAGGAAAGATGGACACAGACTCACTGCTTAAATACACAGAGCCACAAATAACTTATATTACTCCCATTATTTTGGCAGAGCGGGGAGCTATCAGAGGATTTTTTGGTTCATTAAGACTCTGCTTTCTAAAATTGGGCTTAAAAAAAAAAGACAGGAGGAGGGGAAGTAAGGGAGAGGAGGAGAAACTGACTTGTGGGGAAATTTGGAGGTAGCTCAAAAAGCAAAAGTGGCAATGCAAAAAAAAAAAAAAAAAAAAGTAGCAATGCAGAGTAGCCAGATTTGGGAACTTGATTCAAAAATACATCTCTCATTCCTCCCTGTCCCTCGTTGTCTCATTTCTTTTTTTTTTTTTTTTTGGTCCGGTCGTGGGGGCTGAACTCGGCCTGGGCGCTGTCCCTCAGCTCTTCAGCTCCAGGCTAGTGCTCTACCACTTGAGCCACAGAGCCACTTCCAGCTTTTTTCTTTTTGCTTATGTGGTGCTGGGGAACTGAACCCAGGGCCTCAGGCATGCAAGGCAAGCGCTCTACCACTGAGCCACCTTCCCAGCCCCTCATTGTCTCATTTCTTTGAGCGTGGCCTCTTCCAGTCATCTCAGATGGCAGCTTTGGGGTCACAATCATATAGCTGTTGACCTGAGAGAAAAATCATTTTCCCACATTCTTTATTTAGAAAAATCCTCCTCCTCCTCCTCCTCCTCCTCCACCTCCACCTCCTCCTCCTCCTCCTCCTCCTCCTCCTCCTCTTCTTCTTCTTCTTCTTCTTCTTCTTCTTCTTCTTCTTCTTCTTCTTCTTCTTCTTCTTCTTCTTCTTCTTCTTCTTCTTCTTCTTCTTCTTCTTCTCTCTTCCTCTTCTTCCTCTTCTTCCTCTTCTTCTTCTTTCTGAATTGGCCCTTGGATGAATTCCCAGACCAGTTACCCTGGCCAGATGAGTAGGATATTCTTATGGTTAAACCAGAGTCACATGCCCACTTCTATGCCCCAGAAGGATCCCCAGAATTTTCATCATCAGTCTTCCAGGACCATATGGAAGAAGAGAGAAGTTCCCCTAAAGGAAGGAAGTGCTATTGCCAGAAGAGAGTAGAGGGAAAAGAGTTGCTAGGTAGACAAAGTAACCACCACTCACCTTGGTGTGAACTGGATGAAAGGGCTTCTAACTTCATTCTCATTTGGCCTAATTTTATTTAATTTTATGGCCATTGCAGCAACTTTCTGATGATGCTCAACTAGTTTTCCAAAAGAACTGTCATCAGAAGTAGCCGTGATAATCTAGGTCTCTGTGGAGGAAACCTACAGAGAGTAAGCTATTTGCTTGAGGCCACTCAATTATTAGAAGGGAGAACTAGGACTCTCAGAGACTATCCCCATGGAATAAATTAACCATGCGGTTCATAGCGCACTCTGGAGATTGTACTCCTATGCATTTATCTGTCAGCACCTCATCAGATTGTTTTCCTGAACCAGAAAGAACAGGCTATGGAACAGAGTTAAAGAATAAAAGACATGACTTGGAATCTATTAAAACTTCAGTATACAGATAAGCAGAGATGATGCAATGTGTGTGCACGCATGCATGTGTGTGCACACGCATGTACATGGATGCATGTGTAAACTGCTAGGGGGAGAAACCTACATTATCATTTCTAGGGAGATGAAAATGACCTTAGATTGATATTTTGGAGTGACTTGAAAGGGTAGGAAATTTCATTGTGCTGGCCACTATAAAAATTTTAAATGCACAGATAATCTAAGACCTTTTTAGCTAATGGGTAATTAGAGGCAGACCTCTTCTGTTTTTCTTTTACACTCTGTAAGAGGTCTCCATACGTGGCTCTGTATCAAAATCACCAGTGGAGTTTAAACAAACAATCCAGGCACCAGGCTCTACCTCTACTCCCCATAAACCCTCCGTGAGGATTTGTACACAGGCAGGGTGGAAAATGATTCCTCATGCACCTACATTCTCTTTATCTCGCATAGAGATTTTGTGTGCCTTGTCCTGCCTGATACCCTACAACTTGTGAGCGCAAGGCCAGGCTAGGAAAATAAAGACACAGCAGTTAACTGTGTATAGTTGAGGCCAAAGTACACATAGTGGAATTTGTAGACTAGAACTTTTCTTATGCTCTTAATACAATAAAAAGGGAACCTATCTCTTGGTCTTGATCCATTGTGAAGGAGTAGCAGATAAAAGAAGCATGGCTAAACGAGGCACCTGTGGCTTGTGCTGTAATCTTACCTGTTCAGGAGGCTGAGATCTAAGGATTGATCAAAACCAGCCTGGGCAGAGAAGTCTGTGAGACTCTTATCTCCAATAAACTACACAGAAAAAGCCAGAAGTAGCATTGTGGTTCAAGTGGTAAGATGCTAGCCTTGAGCATGAAGAGGCTCAGAGACAGCACTGAGGCCCTGAATTCAAGCTCTAGGATTGGCAAAAAAAGAAGAAGAGGAGGAGGAGGAGGAGGAGGAGGAGGAGGAGGAGGAGGAGGAGGAGGAGGAGGAGGAGGAGGAGGAGGAGGAGGAAGCAGCAGCAGCATTGCTAGTAAGAATAGGTTTTCACTGGTAAGTAATCAATCAAGGGCAATACTCTACTAGGGTAGCATTAAAAACTAGCACCTCCACAGGCAGAGCCTTTCATGTACCATCTGTATATTATGTCCTTGTAGAAGATGCCCTCTTCCTGTTCTGTGTGACCTTTGAAAAGTTGCTGGACCTTGTGTTTCTCGGTTTTCCTATGTGTATGGTGGCATTGGTGGATTTGAGTCCTTTCTGCTCTTAGAATAGATTGCCAGATCTGTTTATTAATAAGCCCTTCAACATGATGCAATTGAAATGATTGAGAAAACTGGGCCCAGCACTTGGGAGACTGAGGCAGGAGGATGATGAGTTCAAGGCTAGTCTGTCCTACACAGTGAGATCCTGCCCCAAAACAAACTGCATGTGTGGAGGCGGTGGGGGGGGGGACCAAATTAGTGCATAATACTAGTATAATAAGTGGTTTCATAAATGGAAATGAATAGGAAGAAAATGTTCTTCAAGTCCAAGACTGTTGAAAAAGTCTTAAGAAGAATCTGCCAATTCAATGTGAGTCAAATGTCATTATGGCAGTTGGTTCCCTAGGAAACAGACTCAGCTGGAGATTGTGTGCAGGAAGTTTGTTGAGGAAGGTTTTACAAAGGAATGAAGGGAGGAGAACAGAGCAGAGGGATGGAGGGAACTGCAGTGAGCATTCAACTCAGGTCTCAAGTAAGCCCCAAAGGTCCATTCTTCAGAAGTGACCCACCCACTGAGCTGGGTCTTTTTCCTTTCTCATTAGCCCGTCACTGGCCAAGGCTGCATTCCTCTATGTTCCTAGAGAGGCCATACACTTACTCTACCTGGGACTATTGGCAGACAATACTTCCAACAGATAAAGTTGCTGCTTGGTACTGGTCACCATGTGGGTGCTCTGGCAATGTTTTGCATCCAGCTTTGATCCTCCTCTCTCTGGATGCCCCACGTGGCTGGTGAGGCCTCCTTGCATAGTGATTGGGTTCGAGCAGAAGCTGACATTGCTTGCAGCCAGCTTTGGAAGTTACCCAGGGTTATTTGAATAATTCTATTAATTCCAACAGGTCTTGGTTCTAGGCCAGATAAAAAGGGTGAAATAGACCTCACCTCTCAGTGTCAGGTTGGTAAAGGATTATAAGCCATTTAGTCTATAGTAGTTTACTACTACTTTGGTAAAACTTTTTTTTTGGTTGTTTTTTTGTTTTTTGTTTTGGAGTCTGATTGTGGGGCCTAAACTCTGGGCCTGGGTGCTGTCCCTCAGCTCTTCAGCTCAAGGCTAGCACTCTACCACTTGAGCCACAGCGCCGCTTCAGGCTTTTTTCTTTTTGCTTATGTGGTGCTGAGAAATCGAACCCAGGGCCTCATGCATGCAAGGCAAGCACTCTACCACTGAGCCAACTTCCCAGCCCGGTAAAACTGTTTATGCATAGAAAATGTCTGATAGATACTAAAATGTTAACTATAATAGTTATCGCTTGTACAATTACAAGCCAAGTGCCAGTGGCTCATGCCTGTAATCTTAGCTACTCAGGAAATTGAGATCTGAGGATCACAGTTCAAAACCAGCCCAGGCAGAAAAGTCTGTGAAACTCTCATCTGCAATAAACTACTCAGAAAACTCCAGAAGTAAGGCTGTGGCTCAAGTGGTAGAGTGCTAGCCTTGAGCACAAAGAGGCTTAGGGACAGTGCTAGGCCCTGAGTTCAAGCCCAAGGACCAGGAAAAATAAGTATAGTTACAATATGATTATTGCATGTGTTGCTGTGTGTGTGTGTGTGTGTGTGTGTGCACGCGCGAGGCAAGCGCTCTCTCACTGAACTCATAACAACCCTCCCTACTGCATATGTATTTTATAATGAATCTATATAATGTTTATAATAACAAAGTAATTTTATTCTGAAAAAAATTACAGGAAATTTGAAATCTTAATATGAGCCAATATTGTGATACTTCCACTAAAAGAAAATGACAAAGAAAAAAAGCTAGATATTAATAAAATCATGGCAGCTACATCTAGAACAAAGAAGAAAGAAAGGAAATGAAGAAGGTCCTTCTCCCACTCAGATCACCAGTTAGACCACACTGGAATATTATTTGCAGGGCTAGAAACAGAATCTGCCCAATGGGAAGAATAAGGGCCTATGAACCATTCATGTGGTAAGGACTCAAGGACAGTTGGATTGAGGAGATTTGATATGATGCACATGGCCTTGGATTGAGGAGATTTGACATGATGCACATGGCTTTTTTTTTCCCTACTTTTGATCATGAAGCTTGAACTCTAGGCCTGTGCACTGTCCCTCAGCTCTTCCGCTCAAGGCAAGCACTCTACCACTTGAGCCACAACACCACTTCCAGTTTTCTGGTGTTTTATTGGAGATAAGCGTCTCATGGACTTTCCTCACTGGGCTGACTTTGAACCATGATCTTCAGATCTCAGCCTCCTGAGTAGCTAGGATTACAGGTGTGAGCCACTGGCTCTTGGCACACATGGCTCTTATTCCATATCAAGAAGGGCTTCCAGGGGAAAGAAGCATGCATACCGGTCTACTGAACTGGAACAATGAATGGCAATGACACAAGAATAGACTTGAGATTCTCCATTCAAAGAAGAATTCACTTAATGATAAAACAACAAAGCTTGGAGAGAGCCTTCTGGGAGAGCCACAGCCGCTGGCTAAACTGTAGACCAGATGGCTGTATCTTGGGTCCTGGGGAACCGAAACCCATCCTGAGGGTAAGACTAACCAAGAGGACCTTTCCATTCGAAAATCCCAATCTGTCCAACTTTTGGCTTGGGGGGAGTAGATACAAAATATTTGCCCATTTGTTTCAGAAGCTTCCACCTTATCTTAGCTAGAAGCAGTGGCCTGAAGTAAATGAGTTCCTAAGATTCTTTTGATAAGTTTGTAAGTGGATATTGCCCTCCCTGTGAGTACATGATGAATCAACAACAGCTGTCAGGTGAATGCTTGATTCACAGCAGTGTCCCAGACATTCAGAAAGCTCTTTCAACCCACAGCCTTACAGTTTGAGAGCACGGTTATACCATAAGCATACAAATGTAACGTTCTTCAATGTGGTCATTATGAATAAGTACCTGTGGACATGACAGGCCTCAGAGAGTAAATAATTGATTTGTAGTAGCCAAGAAAGCTTGGGAGGACCAATAAGAGACGAGACATAAGAAGTGGTAGAAGAGCCGAGAAAGAGAGGCCTCGCCCACATCTTCATGTTAACATGGACAGCTTTGCCACAGGGAAGAGGGCTGCATGCCAGTCTGTTGAACTTTCCTAAAAGTAGGTCCTATTATATCTTTATTGACTACTATAAAAATTATAATCACCTCTGTGTACAGAGGGCAGAGGGCCTCCTAATATACTGATTTGCATGTATTCACTCACCAAATCAGTTCACTCACAAGGTACAGCAATGAATATTTATCTCTAGGGAACAGAGTCCAGAGATAGGAAGATCCATGGCTGATGACTTCTGTAGAGCCTGCCAAAGTTTTGAGAGGCCTCCTTGGCCTATAAATGGCATTTCCCAGAAGCCATCCACTCAGCATGAAACCTGCGATCTCCTCAGTTGAGAGAGAGTCCCTCTCCCAGAGGGGACACATATGGAATTGTGTTGGAAAAAAAGAGGGGGATTGGGGCTGGGAAGATGGCTCAGTGGTAGAGCGTTTGCCTTGCATGCCTGAGACCCTGGGTTCGATTCCTCAGCACCACATAAGAAAAAAAGCCGGAAGTGGCGCTGTGGCTCAAGTGGTAGAGCGCTAGCCTTGAGCTGAAGAGCTGAGGGACAGTGCCCAGGCCCAGAGTTCAGGCCCTACGACCGGACCCCCCCCCCCCAAAAAAAAAGTGGGATCCAAACTTCCTACAGGATCTTACAGCCCCAGGAACTAGAAGGTAGAAACACTGTGGGTGGTCTATTTTGCAATGTTGAGACAGGAAGACGGAGAGAAGAAGTGGATGCCCAGAGAGAAGCGGAGACAGGGAGAGGCATCACTGGGCTCCTACGGGAAGGCCACCTGCTTCCCTGGTTCCGGTTCTGACTGGGACCTGCCATCTGATGCTTTCCTCCAGTATTAAAAGCCAGCCCTGTATCTTTATGTTAAATAGACCCTTTTCACTTATGTCAGCTGAATTTCATTTGCATTGCTTACTAATGGTAAAGAAATAGACATCTGATTTGAATTTGTCTACCTGCAGAGGATCATCCATCAGGCCCTCTTGACACCTTTCTGTCTGTTCCAGAGTGACAGTTTTTGGGAAACGATTCCTCAAAGGTGGTCAGGAAGAACAGCAGGCTCTATCCTTAAGGTAGTTCCTGTCACCAGCTTGGTAAATGTTCTGAAGAGGATAGGAGCTGACCAGCTCATTTCTAGAGTTGAGCAGTCTCCTAGCATCAGATTCTCTTCGAACAGAGGACATCTTTCCTCTAATGTTGCTTTCCACACTGTAGTGGCAGGCCCCCAAAGCAGTTCCTCAGTCAACCTGGGCTTCTAAGACATGAGACACAAGCTACTTTTGACTTTAGACACAAGCTACGTGACACAAGCTACTATGTTGTGATATAGCCAGAAGGGTTTCACCAGACCTGAGAGCTCTGTACTATGAACTATGGGTGACCTCAACATCTTCAGTGTCTGCCACTTGCTCTGCACACATGGGACATTCAGAAAGGTCATCCTGCCATTCCTTCTCTCAAGCCTCCTTTGGCCTCTGCCCACAGACTTCCACCTGGTTAGCATTACTGTGAACCTTGTACCTGCATCTGCAATAGCCCTCATGATACGTTACTGCTCCTGTTTGTGTAACTGCCATTTCTGGCTGAGAGTCCCAGGAGCACAGTCTGTGTCCTGTTTGGTTTTGTGTCTCCACTCTATTGCATCAGCTGGCACACTTAATAACAGTCTATGGAGTGAATGATTGGATAAGCAAATGAATGATTAAACCAACTCTTTTTTCCCCATTCACTGTCTCTTCACTCTGACATGCGGATGATGCTGTTTCTTTTCGAATTAAGTTCCCTGCTTGTAAAACTTGTTTACCTACAAAATTATAAGACAAAGGGCTTCGTCTCCTCTCCTTTTCATACCTAGCGCAAGGCTTTCTCTACAATTGGTGTCAATCCATAGGTTTGCATGTATGTGTGTTGTCTGTTTTGGATTTACAGAGCTCAACATAATGGTTATCTTTGTACTTGTTCTTTTGCAAGGAATTTCTCAAGACAGAAATTCATTTCCAGTCCTGTCCCTTTCCCTCCTCTCCCTGTGGCTAAGTCACCTCTTGGTGCTGGACATAGTTCAATAGATTTAGATTCAAATGTGTGGTCATTGGCTTAGAGAACCCAGATAGGAATTTACTTAGACATGAAGGAACAGAGATATAGCTGTCTTGATGGAACTTAAGAAAATCTATCACATCACGCTGCTGTATTTTCTGACTTGCCAGAGCAGAACAAACAAGAGCTGAAATGGCTGCTGAGAGATTGCCAGTGCTCTTGCCCATCGGGCAGCAGTTGCATAGAGTGCAATGGCTTAGTTCCCCTGGGAGCATACTCACCTTGCCTTTGCTTCTATGTTGTAGTTCTTGCAGGCTGAATTTCCTTCCCACTGCAAGGCAAAGAGTGGCCCAAACGCTATATGATATGGCATTAGCAGGGAGAAAGGTTTGAAAGAGGAGGCAGCAGAGGTCCTGATTGAGAAGGCTCTGCAGAGGTTACACAGCCTGTCATCCCCCATGATGTGCAGATGCTGTTCTGCATGGTGGCACCCACTTGTTACCAAGCAACCTTAGATGCTCTGCTGCCACACCTGCCTTGAGTGTCTCTAGGCTCATCTCTGAGCAGCAGCAGCTCCTTCTGCTAGCCTGGATCTCATCACTTCTTTAGGTGAGCTAGGTCAGTCCCTGGATATGTGAAAAACAGTTCGCAGGGAGAGGAATGGACATTTTACGTGCTGACTTTATGTCAGTGGCTGTGCTAGGCTTTTCTTTCTTTTATTGTTTTCTTCCTTTCTGTTTCAGAGCATAAAACTGAAATTTTATGTATCCTAAATTCGCAATAAATGGGGCCCACACAATTTTCATTTCCCATGTGTGGTTTTCTAAAGATTAATATTTCAATTCCCCACTGACTCAGCAAAATGTTTCAAAATTGATGGAGGAGTATTTCTACTTATTTTTTTTTAAAAAGGAATTCCTGTCATTTGCAGCAGCATAGAGGATCCTGGAGGACATTATGCAAAGGGAAATAAGCCAAGCTCAGGAAGACAGATACCATATGATCTTATTCATATGTGAAGTTTGAAAAAATTAAATTCACAGAAACAAAGCAAAATGGTGGTTATCAAAGAATAGGGTAGAAGGATTAAAGATATATTAGTCAAAGGGCACAAACTTCAATTAGACAGTAGGAATAAGTTAAGGGATCTATTGTACATCATAAAAATGTAGTTAATGACAACATATTATATACTTGGGAATTTCAAAAAGAAGAAAAACAAATTATACTCATAGCAATGAAGCTCTTAAACCACAACCAGAGAAGACAAAAGAATTCAAAAGAACATTGTTGGAAAATGTATCATTCCATGATATATTTTGCAACTTCATGTATTAATAGTCATAACACACTCTAAACATGATTTGTAGACAGTTAGTTTATTGGTCTACATTAAGGTGATTACAGGTTATCACCAGGAAGTAATAAGCTTAGAACTTCATGAAGCAATGTTGAAATGACTTGATTGCAATGTACAAGGTGAATAGTCCAAGTCTAGAAAAAGGAGAAACTATGAACTAAGATTTGTCAGTATTTATCAAGGGTTTTCTGAAAGAGAACCTGACTGGATAGACATGAATGTTTCATGAAGCTTGAACTCTGGCCCTGGGTGCTGTCCCTCAGCTCTTTAGCTCAAGGCGAGCGCTCTAACACTGAAGCCACAGCACCACTTCCGGTTTTCTGAGCGGTGTATTGGAGATAAGAGTCTCACAGACTTTCCTGCCTGGGCTGGCTTTGAACCGTGATCCTCAGATCTCTGTCTCCTGAGTAGCTAGGATTATAGGCGTGAGCCACCAGTGCCCAGCTCTGTTTCCATTTTTGAAAAATGAGAAGCTACTCCTACCAGAAGCCTTAAGCTCAAATGAGGAGGGAAGCAGATGGGAACTTGTATGGAGAAGATTGCTGACAGAGAAACTGTGCAGAGTAGAGCCAGAGAGTCAGAAAGGAATCTGGGCTTATCCAACCCAACAAGCATTTCTTGGATGCTTGCCATATGGCAGATACTGTGGTGGATACAATGTTGCCCGCAGGACCACTTTATCAGTGAGTGCTCTTCCTATTACAAGTTAGAGATCTGCCTCCAATTTACTAAGCAATCCTGGCTCATGCAAATCCAAGTTCAGAGGAAGGGCAGAATTCAGAACTGGATTAATTCAGTGGCTCCTGGGTCATCTCCCCTATGTGCCTGCTCAGCTTCAGAATGGCATCCCACATTGTGCCCAAACAGCTCCACTAGACACCAAGGTTAACCAAAGAGAAGAAATCTCTGATGGAGTTCGCATTTAAAACCAAAGACATTTCTTTCTCAGAAACATCTAGTAAAGTTTGCCTTTTCTTTACTGTCATTTGGATGCTATTATTTGGATGTAGTTTGGGCCCCCAAGGAATTGTGTTTTAGAGGCTTGTCCCACAATGTGTGCTATTAAGTGGGGTGGAACCTTCAGAAGATCGGGGTTGGTAGAATGTGGTTACATCAATCACGAGGGCCATCACCTAGGAAGGAATTACCACAGTTCCTACAGGACTCTGATTAATGCCTATGGGACTGGGGGAGGGGAGATTGGCTCTCCTCACACTCTGACTTACTGTCTCATTTTCACATGAGTCTTGCCATGACACAAGCTACTGTGTTGTGATATAGCCAGAAGGGTTTTACCAGACCTGAGCAGAAGCTTCCATGCTCTTAGTATCCACAACCATGAGCTAAATAAGCCTCTCTTTCTTTATTTACTACCCCACTTCAGTTATTTTGGTATAGCTACAGGAAAACAAACTAATAATCCTCCATGTCACACAAGCTTACTGAAACCAACCCCCATGTCCAGGGAAATGCACTGATTAATACAGAAATCCAGATATAAACCTATTGCTTTGGTGAGCATGAAATTACCCCTCGAGAGTAAAACCAATTCTGCAGCTGGGGGAATAGATCTGTCTCCCCCGCCCCCCCAAAAGGACAGGCAGGAGAGTGAAAACTGGTATATTATCAAGAAATGGCAAAAAAAAAAAAAAAAAAGGAAAGAAAAGATGCTCTTCCAATAAACAGACTCAGACTATAAATGTCCATTACAGTCCAAGTCTGCAAGAAGCTTATAGTTTATTGGGGAAGACAGGTAGTTATTTCCCCTTAATGAAAAAGTGACATGTGAGATATAAAACACTATGGGAGGCTAGAGACAAGGCCACTTATAGCACTTCAGGGATTAAGTTGCTTTAATGGAACATAGCAGATGGATATTTGAAAGGCACAGAAGTACATTCTAGGCTCAGGAAACAACACAGTCCTTTTCTGGGATCCAGAACACAGAACACTGTCTGGTTAGGACAGTAGTAGCTAAGAAAAGGGAGGAAATGAGTTCAATTTGTAGTAATACTAAAATGTCCAGATAGAAGTACCTGGAGGAAATCTGGGAACAGACAAGAGGCCATGGTAGAAGCCATTATCATAAGAGGAGTGAGCCGGGCGCTGGTGGCTTATGTCTGTAATCCTAGCTACTCAGGAGGCTGAGATCTGAGGATCAGGGTTCAAAGCCAGCCTGGGCAGAAAAGTCTGTCAGACTCTTATCTCCAATTAACCACTAGAAAACCAGAAGTGGTGCTGTGGCTCAAGCAGTAGAGCACTTGCCTTGAGCTGAAGAGCACAGGGATAGCGCCCAAGCCCAGAAGCCCAGAGATCAAGACCCACGACTGACCAAAAAAAAAAAAAAAAAAGAAAAGTGAACAACTATTTATAAAATACTATTGATATGCCAGACCAATTCTAAGCATTTTACTAACAACTTTTAACCCAGCGCAGATACTCCTGACTTAATTTTATTTGAAAGGAGACTGATTCTCGAAAGCGTAATTTACCAAGACTGTCTGGCCAATTGATAGTTTTAACTCATGAGTCTGATTCTGGAGCTGTGAACATGGATGAGGCTATTCAAGAATGGAAGAAAGGGGGATGGAAGGGGGGAGGGGGAGGAGATGGGAAGGGATGAGAAGAGGAAACAAAGGAGGAGGCAACAATGCTTGATAAGAAATGTACTCATTACCTTGTCCATGTAATTGTAACCCCTCTGTACGGTATTTTCACAAGTAAAAGAAAAAAAGAAAAATGTAGTCTTTATTTCCAAAACACAGCAGTCCTCAATTTTTGTGAAGCCTTGACACTCTACTAATTTACTTGCTCAAAATCTTCTGTTATTCAAAGCTCTTTTTCTTATATCACCTGCGGTCCTTAAAGCCACAGTCCCTATAAATACTGATAGAGCAAACTAAAGCAATAAGAAAAAGTACGGACTCATATGACAAGATATCCCAAGGCAGGCAGCTCCAGGGTTGATTAATTCAGCAATTCCATGTAATCAAGACCCCTGTTTTTTGTTTTGTTTTGTTTTTTATCCATTCTTCATTGTTAGCATGTCATGTAAGCCCCTTGCTAACTCTCCTGATAGACAAAAGATAGCTGCCAGAGTTGAAGTCAACACAACAAGAACTGACAAAACTCATGAGAAAAATTTAGGCAATCTCTCGGTATGTGTTTCTTTTATATTCATGAAGAAACCTTTCCCCAAAGCCACTTAGAAAAAATATGTCCAGAGTCGTTACATATCAATTCCTAATCAAAATTGCTAGCGAAAGGAATGGAGTTGTCTCATTGCTTTAGTAAAATGGAAGGCCCTACAGAGGACGGTGGATCAATAACAGCAACAATAACAAAATGAAGGTTGTCTTAGAAAGGTTTGGAGTGAGGGGTGGGGGAGGAAGGGGTGGGAAGCTGAGATTTGGCAGTGAGGACATTGGGTGGGCAATCTTCATGTCTGCTGCATTTTGGTCTGCGTAGTGTACTGTCAATGGCAGTGCCATCTCCCCTAAAAGGGGAAAAATTGTTGAAGAAGGGTATCACTTCCTTCCTTCCTTCCTTCCTTCCTTCCTTCCTTCCTTCCTTCCTTCCTTCCTTCCTTCCTTCCTTCCTTCCTTCCTTCCTTCCTTCCTTCCTTCCTTCCTTCCTTCCTTCCTTCCTTCCTTCCTTCCTTCCTTCCTTCCTTCCTTTCTTTCTTTCTTTCTTCCTTTCTTTCTTTCTTTCTTTCTTTCTTTCTTTCTTTCTTTCTTTCTTTCTTTCTTTCTTTCTTTCTTTCTTTCTTTCCTTCCTTCCTTCCCTCCCTGCCTCCTTCCTTCCTTCTTTCTTTCTCTCTTTCTTTCTGTCTGTCTTTCTTTCTTTCTCTCTCTCTTTCTTTCCTTCTTTCTTTCTTCCTTTCTTTCTTTTCTGTTCTTTTTTTTGTCGGTCGTGGGACTTGAACTCTGGGCCTGCGCACTGCCCCTCAGCTCTTCAGCTCAAGGCAAACACTCTACCACTTGAGCTACAGTGCCACTTCCAGTTTTCTGGTGGCTTATTGGAGATAAGAGTCTCATGGACTTTCCTGCCTGGGCTGGCTCTGAGCCACAATCCTCAGATCTCAGCCTCCTGAGTAGCTAGGGTTACAGGTGTGTACCGGCGCCTGGCAGATATCAGTTTTTTGGATGTGTAAAACAATATGTATAGGGTATGTGAATAGCATGAGGGTATTAAATTGTGATAGGGAATTGGTTAGAGAAAAATATTAAAATAGATTCTTTGGGATAGGGCGTTAGTCATGAAAAAAAAAAAAAAGGAACTTGAGAAACAGGGATGAATATCAGTGTACCTTTATCAGGATGTGAAGATTACTGGCCAACCTGAACTGTGCTGTACTGAGTGCATTCACAGGAAGAGCACAAGCCATCTGATAGTGGTGGTAGGGATTTTTATAGTTCTCTCTGAATACTTTGTGTATTCTGTTTCCTTCCAGGTTCTGATCCATACATAAAATAGCAGTCAGTGTTCACTCAGTGTCTTTTTTTTCTTATGCCATTCACTCTACTCAGTTCTTACTTGACAGCCACTCACTTGTTAAATCTTTACAAGTGAAAAGGTTGTAATTATTGCCTTTATTTGACAAAGAGGACTCGGAAGCACAGGAATGTTAAATAATTATTATAAGAAAGCGGTTGAATGGGGATTAGAAGAAAAATAGCATTGACAATTTCAAATGCTGACAGTCTTCACTTTCTACAGTTCAAGACTAAAATTGGCTGTGTAAGATGAAACCATGCAAAGTGATTTTCATAACTCACAGGGTAACTTACAGTTGTTTCCTAACTTTTAGGAATGTTGGTGAAGCCAGCTGCAAGTGGCTCATGCCTAATCCTAGCTATTCATAAGGCTGAGATCTGAGGACTGAAGTTCAAAGCCAGCTGGGACAAGAAAGACCGTGAGACTCTTACCTCCAATTAACACCAAAAAGCCAGAAGCAGAGCTATGGCTTAAGTGGTACAGCTCCAGCCTCTAGTGAAAAGCAAGAAGACTGTGCTCTTACCTGAATTCAAGCCCGAGGACTGGCACACACAAAAAAGGAATGTCAAAACATTTCTTTAAGCCAGGCACCAGTAGCTCAAGCCTGTAATTTTAGCTACTCAGGAGGCTGAGATCTGAGGATAGCAACTCAAAGCAGCCCAGGAAGGAAACTCCATGAGATTCTTATCTCCAATTAACCACCAGAAAATTGGAAGTGGCACTGTGGTTCAAGTGGTAGAGCACTCACCTTGAGCTGAAGAGCTCAGGGACAGAGTCCAGGCCCAGAGTTCAAGCCCCACAACCACCACCACCACCACCACCAACAACAACAACAACAAAACATTCTTTTACTGCTGGTGGGATACATATAGAGAAACAAAGATCTTGGTAAAACAAATACTTATTTAGTACACTATAATTAAAAACATTGAAAATAGGGGCTGGGAAGGTAGCTCAGTGGTAGAGCGCTTGCCTTGCATGCTCGAGGCCTTGGGTTCGATTCCTCAGCCCCACATAAGCAAAAAGAAAAAAGCCGGAAGTGGCGCTGTGGCTCAAGTGATAGAGTGCTAGCCTTGAGCTGAAGAGCTGAGGGACAGTGCCCAGGCCCAGAGTTCAGGCCCCACTACCGGACCAAAAAAAAAAAAAAAAAAAAAAAACATTGAAAATAAACCTTTTAGCCAGGTGATGGTGGCTCACACCTATAATCATAGCTACTCAGAAGGGCAAGATTTGAGGATCACAGTTTGAAGCCAGCCCAGGCAGAAAAGTCTGTGAGACTTTTTTTTTTTAATTGTAAAGGTGATGTATAGAGGGGTTACAGTTACATAAGTCAGGTAATGAATACATTTCTTTCTTCCTTTCTCTCTTTTTTCAGTCCAGAGCAGGCTTTAATCATGGCTGCAGAGGGACTCTGTGTAACACCTAGCACAGTCAGAGAAACAAAGAGCAGGGAGGGAGGAATTTTTAGTTTTGTATACATTGTAGGGTGAGAGTCTTTGGAATTTAGTGCAAACTGTCCTGTTTGGGGCTTTATGGTAGGGGTATCCTCCTGATGCTGAAAGTCTAGCACTTTCAGATTAGGTCAGGGGTGAGGTTTTCCTGAGAACCAAGAGGGGTTCCTGGGGGTAGTGTGGGGGGGGCAGGGGGGGTCAGTGGGCCATGGAAGCAACATGGAGTTATGAGAACAAAGCAAATTCCCATCATTTGAGACCCTGAAAAAGTTAAGTGGCTCTTTCCAGCTGGCATGGGGGCATTGAGGAGTTGCTGGAGCTGGGGTCTTCAGTGTTCAGGTCTGCACTGGGAAGGGTAGGGTGGTATAAGCGAAGCTTCAGGTTGCCTGCAGTAATAGAATGGCCTTGGCATGCTTCTTCCTGAGTGAAGGTTCATTATCTTCACACTTGACCCATGTAGTAAAGGCAGCAAAAATCGTACATTTCTTTTTGAACAGGGTCACTCCCTCCCTCATTGTGTGAGACTCTTATCTCCAATGAACTACTCAGAAAAACCAGAAATGGCACTGTGGCTCAAGTGGTAGAGTGATAGCCTTGAGCAGAAGAAGCTCAGGGATAGTGCCCAGGCCCTGAGTTCAGTCCCCAGGACTGGCAAGAAAGAAAGAAAGAAAGAAAGAAAGAAAGAAAGAAAGAAAGAAAGAAAGAAAGAAAGAAAGAAAGAAAGAAAGAAAGAAAGAAAGAAAGAAAGAAAGAAAGAAAGAAAGAAAGAAAGAAAGAAAGAAAGAAAGATTTTAATTAAATAATATTTTAATTGAATAAGCATGTTTTAGTTGTTTGTAACTTAGTGTTAACAGCACTTGCCTTCCCATTGCTTGACTCACAGTATGGAGCAAACTGCTACTGTGCCCTGGTGAGTGTACTCCCCAGCTTGATTCAGTAGCCAGCATTTTATGCTTTGCACTTTCAGTGCTGAGAGCATCACCAAGAATGCCTAGAAGATGGAATTTCATCTCAGTGTTACTTCCTCTGGAACTCTTCATCCTTTTGACCTTTCATCAAAACCACTTCCCCCAGTTGAGTCAATGTTCTGTCTTCTCCAAGCTGCTCTGGCAGCACATGCTGAGTCTTGAAGCGCCCACTTCCCACAGTCATTTACATGCAGCTCCGGTTTCATGTCCAATGTTAACATTTTTTTTATTTCTTTGGTGCATATTCATGGTTTTATTTTGGGGGGTGGGGGAACACGTCTCTCAATTTTCCATTTTTGTAAACGGTCACGTGGGTTTATCATGAGGAAATACAGCCACACACTTCCTGTCTGAGCTAAACAACAGAAGGGCAGTTACCAGTCAGATAGACACTGAAAGAAGTGACGTGACTGGCCACTGATAATGGTGTGCATCTGTTGTTTATGCAGTGATGTACGGACAGAAGTGCCAACAGCATAGCTTAGTCTCTGTGCAATTGCTCCCAGTGTATATACCATAGAAACTAAAATTCAAAGTACATGATGAGATGGCTGGTGTTATTTAAACCATGGAAACTGAAATCCATGCACGTCACATCTGTGCAAAGTGAGGGCCATTTGTATATACAAAGTAGGGAGATTAGTAAAATAATGCCCCTGTGTGTCCAGTACTTCACTTTAACCATTACCAACTCATGGCAAATGTCCTTTTTGCAATAGTCCCCTACTCACTCTCCAATTTTATATTATTTTGAATCAAATCCCTGACATCCTAATTTTATGCACAACTATCTCTATTCTCAATTCAAAATCAGAGTCTGGACTCGTAAACAATCGCAGCCTCCAGCTTCCTGGTGGAGGTCAGAGATCCAGAGAAATGGCATGGTGCCTTAACAGGTCTTCATTCCTTTCCTCCTGATGGCAACCAGGAGAAGTATAGTCAACTCTCTTCAGATGGGGAAATGGAGGCACAGAAGTGCTAAGTGACTTGCTCACTATCACAAAGTAAATAGTTGAGTGAGGCTTTTAAATTCCCATTTCCTGATTCTACATCCTGTTCTTTTTTCTAAACAACATAATCGCAACAAAGGGGTCCTTACCCATCATTGGCTTTACTTTCTTCTGTGCCCAATCTCAGATGCCACTCAGTCTCCTGCTATGGCCAAGAATTTAGGAATGCCATCATTTTCTTCACCTCCAGTTTTACTGGAATATACTTTCAATCGGGAGGGGGAAAAAGACTGAAAGAGAAGCCACATGGAGCAGATTATTGCATGGAGAACTACTAGGCCCCCAGTGGCCTTAGCTGGATTTAGTCGAAATGACTCCACCCACTGCTTGCACCCCTTAGCTCCTGGGACTGAACCTGTAGCCTGGGAAGGAAGGTTGCCCCAGGGGATCTGATACTGTGAAAACAATGGAGGAGAAAGGGGAAAGTGGGGTTGGTGAGTGGAAGAAAGGAACAAGAAGAAGGAGAAGGAGAAAAAGGAGGAGGAGTAAGAGAAAGGAGAAGAGAAATAGGAGGAGTGGGAGAGAGAGGAAAAGGAGAAGAGGTAAGCAATCTTCACCGTCATTCTGTGGGCACCTCTCTGAACACTGCCACTAATTCTGATGGGACTTGCTGAGCCTCAACTGTAATTCTCACGGGCTGGAAGAATAGACCTCAGGATGGCTTCACGGTGGTCTCTTTCCGTTATTTTTCACCACTCTTTCTGAATTCCCTGTGAATCTTCTACTTCAAAACAAAGACATTTTTCTCCTGCTTGTGGAGGGAGGCAACAGGGACAGAGGCCTCTCAGTGCCCCTCCCCCTTGAGCTATAGTTTTCAAACAGTCTCAGAAATGACTTTGAATGTAGCTGGGTCGCAGAAGGCACTAAGAACAAAAGCATTGAGGGTCCCAGGCACTGTGGTCTTATATATGGTGTCCCATCAATTGAAAAGACAGTCACTGTTTTGTCTTCTCAAAACCACTTTCATTCTCAAATCCTTATTTTTGATAATAGCATCATACACACACACTTTCCTCTGGGGAATTTCGTCTCCCCATCTAAGTGATTCCTGTGTCTGACTACTAGTCATCACAAAATGTCTCCCCTCATGGAGGTCGACTGGTAACCCAGAGCTTGACTAGGTGGGTACTGGGAAAGAGAAGTGTTCCTCCTTTTCAGGTTTGCTAAGCCAAAGTTAATTTGCAGTTTAATTTAACTTTGGTTAATATGATTCCTCGTATAGAGAAAGCTCTTTTGCATTAGAAAAGAAAGAGGCAGAATTGATGTGTGTGTGTGTGTGTGTCTGTCTGAATGTATAGACAAGTTATTAAAATATTTATCTCTAGATCTATCTGTTTGCCTGACACCTTTGTTTAGTCTACATGAAGTAATAATATAACCTAGTAATGCCTCTGTGTGTGTGTGTGTGTGTGTGTGTGTGTGTGTGTGTGTGTGTGTGTGTGTTATTTAAGTTGGGGCTTTCATAGAGAGAGAGAATCCTGATAGACTCTTTCAGTTCTTTAAACAGGCTCCAAGAAGGCCCTTGGCAATAGTCATGTAGAGAGTCATGGGGAGCCAGGGTTCATCTCAGGTCTCCGAATCCCCATCTCTACAGCTGACACTCTGCCAAGCTGCCTCCCAAAGATGGGTTAAACTTGGTCCTGCACCCAAAATGCAAAGTCTGCAAGGAAAATGAGAGCTTTGTACACCTAAAACAACAGAGCGTAATGCTATAACAGACACAAATACAATTCAGCAGAATCCACAGGGGAGAAGGTACATAAGAACTAATTTTACCTCAAGTTATTGCAGATCCGGTTTGGGAGAAGGGATTCCTAATTACTTGAGTATCCAAGGAAACCCCAGAGTGGCCTCAAATCATTTCAGGTATTCACAGGCACTGGCCATTTGTTGATGTACAACCATCAGCTTTCACAATCTTGAAGAGAAACGTATGGCTGCAAGCTGTAATCACTATTTGCAGAGCTCAGTGTTGTTTGTGACTTTGTCATTCATATTTGCAGTTGCCCTGAAACCTTTGCTCTCACGGGCCCTGCCTTGCTCCCGTTCCTGGTCGCTGCTCTGCTGCTTAATCTGTCATCTGTCTCCATTGCTTCCTGCAACAACCACAGTGAGCCTGAGTGGAAAAAAGTAAGTCTGGATATTTATTTCCCAGGCATTTACCAAAAGAAAAGAATTTGCACCTGCTGTTTGCAAGCTTGTTGCAAGAATGTGCAGTACATTCAGTTGCACCTCCTGTTTTCAGGCAATAGTCTAAAAGTCGCTATCAGCATTTTCTTTTTCTTACTCTAGATCATTTAAAGTTGGGAACATAACCCACGGTCCCCTTTATCCATTCTTTCTCATATACAGGTGGAAAAATAATTCAATGATCCCACTCAGTGACCCATGTAAAGTACATTTGGTGGGGAATCAGATGTACATATGCTTTAGCAATCAGGGTATAAACAGGTCATAGTCAAATTGCAATGCATAATTGTCTTTAGGTATAATTACTAGAAACTTAAATGCCAAAAATAAACTGAAGTAAATATGTACCTTTAGTCACCTTTTGAGAGATGGAATTAAATTAACAAGAAACTGTCATTATGAGGCCAGAATTGCAGCAGTTGGAGACCGTGACTCACACAACAACACTGATGATGGTAGACTGAGGATAAAGCACCTGTCCCAATGCAGAAGCAGTCAAGGAAGGGAAGTCTCCCTCTGTGCTTTGTGCTAAGCAACATTTTCCTCAGAAGCCAAACTTCTCAGTGAAGCACTAAATCAGAATGCTCAAAATGTCATAGTTCACTGGCTTCTGTTTATGAACTCCAAGTTGGATTGACCTCTAACAATTCACTTAGAAAGTTTAACTAGTAAACCGATCTTAGATCTATATAAAAATGTTGTAGTCTAGGTCTAGAAACCCACTCACAGGCTCCTGTGTTGAAGGTTTATTTCCCAATATAGCAATGTTTAGAAGTGAGACTTTGGGGGAAGGATTGGATCATGAAGTCTCTGAACTTATCAAAGGAGGAACCCACGGATGAGTTCATACTTTCATGAGCTATGGGCAGGTGATGAAAATTTAGTGGGTGGGATCTAGTTAAAAGGAATGGATCTTGTCCCTGGCCCATTCTCAGTCTCTCTTTCTCTGTCTTTGTTTGTCTGTCTGTCTCTCTGTCTCTTCTTTTCTTATGAAGCAAGCAGCTGCACTGCACCCAACCTTTCTGACACAATACTCTGCCTAACTATTAGCCTGGAAGCAATGGCACCAAGTGACCATGAACTGAAACTTCTAAAGCTATGAGCCAAAATAAATCTTTCTTCTTTGAAGTTGATATTTTGTCACAATGACAGAAAAGTGACTAACACATAGGGCATATATGAATTTGTAAATACTTCATCCCAAAGGATAAAGAGGAAGACTTGCTTTCTTGGTTCATATTTGTGTGTGTGTGTGTATGTGTGTGCGTGTGCGCACATGCGTGCATGTGTGTGCACACACGCGTACACGGGCGCTCACCAGTCCAGGGGGTTGAACTCAGGGGCTGTGCACTGTCTCTAAAGTTTTTTGTTTTTGTTTTTGTTTTTGTTTTTTGCTCAGTGTTCTACCACTTGAGCCACAGCTCCACATTTTGTTTTGTGGTGGTTAATTGAAGATAAGAGTCTCACAGACTTTCCTACCTGGACCAGTTTCAAACTGTGACCCTCAGAACTCAGCCTTCTGAATGAGCCATTGGCAACTAACTGCCTTTGGTCAGTTTCAATACCAGATAGACCTTGGGTAAAATTTAAGAATTGGTGCTTGGAAAACCCTAGAACCCAACTGAATTATTATCTTAGGAATTTTAGGCAACAAGATATAAGATTGAGATCTCTATTGGAACCTTCTTGATTTCCACTGTTAGTGTTCGGCCAAGGCTTGGCATGATGGGGCAAACCTATAATCTCACTTATGAGGGAGGCAGAGGTAGGAAATATATGGTCTGAGGCTGGCCTCAAAAGCAGACTGCACCTGAAAAGCAAACTAAAGTATAAAGTGCTGAAAGCAAAGCTCAAGTGGTAAAGTCTGACAAGTCTAAGTTCAGACCTCAGGACTATCATCACCCCACCCCCCACCAGCAACAACAACCACAAGCATAAATAAATAAATAATAATTAAATGAAAGAGAGTAAGTTAAGTCAAGACCTCAGACAAAAGCTAAACACCTAAGCATGGTCTGACACTCCCAGTCAGATTAGGGTCCAAGTTAATTTGTCTTGAAAGTTTCTCCATGCTTAATAACTCAACATAGAAAAAGAAATCTCAAAGCAATAAAGAAGAGGGTTAGTAACTCAGAGAAAATTATATTTTATTTGAGGCTTAAAAATTATCTGAAAGAGCCAGGCACTAGTGGCTCATGCCTATAACCCTAGGTACTCAGGAGTCTGAGATTGCAGTTCAAAGCCAGCCAAGACAGGAAAGTCAATGAGAGTCTAATCAATAATTAACTACCAAAAAATCCAGAAGTGGAGCTGTGGCTCAAGTGGTAGAGAACTAGCCTTGAACAAAAAGCTGAAGGACAGTGCCCAAGTCCTGAGTTCAAATCCCACGACAGGTTATACCCCCCACCATGCGAGTGTGCATTGCACGTGCGCACGCGTGCACACAGACACACAGACACACAGACACACACACAGACACAGACACACATACACACACACACACACACACACACACACACACACACACAAACTTAGCTGGAAGAGTAAGGAGCAGTCTGCCAGAAAACCTTCAGCACTGCTTTATAAAGGGTACAATGCCCTGTATTTCTACCTTAGAAAAGACACTTAGTAATTGTGTAACACCTTTAATCTCTCAAAACACATTTGCATGCATTACTGAAGTCTCCAGGGAAGTGTAATTTTTTAGGTGACCTGAGGTAAATCACAGTTCCCTGAACTCATTTTTCCTTCTCTTCTCAACCCTCTCTCTCCTTCCTTTTAGACTTACAGTCTTCTTATTTTCCCCCTTTCTTTCTTATTTTTTCTATTCTGTTTCTTGGCTTGGTTATGTCTTGATTTAAAAAAAAAACTATAGGGCTTTTCAGGAATACTCATAATTCAAGAGCTGGCTGATTCTAGAATCAACATCTAATTCAACTTAAGGTCCTTTTTAAATTTCAACATATGTGTCTTTCCCAGTGAGTTAGGTGGGCCCTGGTTGGAAAGACCCTTCCTTCCTGGGTAGATACCAAAGTGAGCATGTTTGTATTGTGAGAATCATTCACGTTGGTGTAGCTCATGTCATGTCATGATCTCAGTCAGCCAGCATAGCTGTGAAATGGCCTTAACTGTGTCTCCTAGCAACCCAAATTTAAATTCTGAAGTCCAACACTCCAGTACCTCAGAGTACAACCTTATTTGGGGATGAGGTCTTAGCAAAGATGATCAAGTTAAAATGAGATCATACAGGAGGACTCTAGGCCAATATTGGGTTTTATTAGGACTGATGTTCTTATAAGAGGAAATTAGAATCAGACAAATACAGAGAGAAGATCAGGTGAAGACACAGAAAAAAGGTGGCAGTCCACAAGCCAAGGAAAAAGGCCTAAACAGATCATTATCTCATGGCCTTCAGAAGGAACGCATCGGTCTCATATTTAGATCTCAGGCTTCTAGCCTCTAAAACAGCCAGAAAATGTATTTCTGTGGTTTAAGCCAAGCAGCGCATAGTATTTTGTTACAACATTCCTAAACAAATTAAGGGAGCCCAAGAGATTAATTTGTCTTTACCTCCTCACAGGATTGTTTTAAGAACTAAATGAGCTAAGACAATGAAAGCACTTCACAATTAAAGTTAGAACAAGGATGAAAGAGACATATTTTTGGTCTTTTTTTTTTTTTTTTAAAGAATCTCAATGGATGAAGTGTAGCTGAAAGAGAACATGCTGAAATACTCAGTTATATAAACAACTTTATTTATGCATTTTAAAATTTTTAGTTGTGGGGCTTGACCTTGGGGCCTGGTTGCTGTCCTAGAGCTCTTTTGTTCAAGGCTAGTGCTCTACCACTTGGAGCCACAGTGCTACTTTTGATTTTCTGGTGGTTAATTGGAGATAAGAGTCTCATGGACTTTCCTGCCTAGGCTGGCTTTGAAGCACCATCCTCAGATCTAAGACTCCTGAATAGCTAGGATTACAGGCATGAGCCACCAGCTCCTGGCTGTAAACAACTTTATTTAGTCTGTGGGGTATGGAATATGTGCCAGGGTTACCTGGTACACAGATAGCAGTTACAAACAAGATGGCTGATGTCAAGTCAACTTGGATCTCCGCAGTACAAATATGGTGGTGTTCCATGACTACCATATTTTAAATTACTATATTTGAAAAGTAACTCCTCTGAAAAAAAAAAAAAGTAACTCCTCTGAAACTACTGCAGGACAGAGTAGGAGAGAACTTACAGGCACAGGCAGGATCTTCCTGAACAGAGTCCTAGGGTCACAACAAATTGGAGAGAGACTGGACAAATGGGACTACCTTAAAATAAAAAGTTTCTGCAAAGACAAAGAAATAGCAACCAAACTAGAAAGACAGCCAACTAATTGGGAAAAAATATTTACCAGCAAGATATCAGACAAGGGTCTAATACCCATTATTTACAGGGAACTCAAGAAACTAACCCCTCACAAATCATGAAATGGGCAAGGGAACTAAAGAGAGACTTGTCAAAGAGATAAAAATGGCAAAGAAACACATGAGGAAATGTTTATCATCCCTGGCTGTAAAGGAAATGCAAATAAAAACAACCCTGAGATACCACCTTACCCCAGTCAGAATGGCCCACATCCTAAAGTCAGCCAACGACAAATGCTGGAGAGGATGTGGAGAAAGAGGAACTCTACTGCATTGCTGGTGGGAATGTACACTAATACAACCACTTTGGAAAAGTCTGGAGATACCTCAGGAAGCTAAATATAGACCTCCCCTATGACCCAGCCATACCACTACTAGGCATCTACCCTGAGCAACTGGAACCAGTATACAAAGACAAATGCACCTCCATGTTCATTGCAGCACTGTTCACAATAGCCAAGATTCGGAAACAACCCAGATGCCCCACTACTGATGGTGGATCCAAAAATTGTGGTACCTATATACAATGGAATATTATGCAGCCATTAGAAAGGACAAATAATGGCATTTGCAGGGAAATGGATGGAACTAGAGCAGATTATTTTGAGTGAAGTAAGCCAAGAACAAAGAGATAAATGGTACATAGTCTCCCTGATATGTGGATGCTAAAGCCAATATGACAAAGTAACAGGACTCAAGAAACAAAGGACAGCCACCCATTTTGTCATATCATTGCTAAATGACTCCATGTTCTAGACCATATATATGGTGGATATATGCATGCAACAGAAGGAAGCCAGAGGAGGAACAGAATAAGTGGGAACAGCCCACACTAAGCAAAAGGAAAGAAATGTAAACATCACCTGATGTGGAAAAAGTCACTTGTATTGTCAAAGCTCATAGAATTCACAAACTGTATAGACCATGATAATGGCAATTTGCCTTGTGAAAGTTAAAATGTGTTTGTGACTCTAACTATCACTATTCCCCAATACTCTGAAATATGTGAAATTTATGTAATCACCTAATCTCAATTAAAGAAAAAAAAGTGAGAGAAGGGATGGGTTAAGAGAGATGGGTGACAATGTTGTCAGACACTTTGTACTCATACACTGTTTTGTAGAATGGGAACTTTTTTGTATAACTACTTAAAGATTAAAAAAAATCCTACTGTGGGCTGGGAAGGTGGCTCAGTGGTAGAGTGCTTGCTTTGCATGCCTGAGGCCCTGGGTTCGATTCCTCAGCACCACATAAGCAGAAAGAAAAAAGCCGGAAGTGGTGCTGTGGCTCAAGTGGTAGAGCGCTAGCCTTGAGCTGAAGAGCTGAGGGACAGCACCCAGGCCCAGAGTTCAGGCCCCACCACCGGACCCCCCCCCCAAAAAAAAAAATCCTACTGTGTAAAAAAAAAAGTAACTCCTCTTTCACATGTGCAGAAAGAATCCCTTTCTCAGATTTACTTTTTCCTCTAAATCTTACCCACTTTCTTTTTTATTTATTTATTTATTTATTTATTTTTTTATCGGTCGTGTGGCTTGAACTCTGGGCTTGGACGCTGTCCCTCAGCTCTTCACCACAGCGCCACTTCCGGTTTTCTAGTGGTTTATTGGAGATAAGAGTCTCACTGACTTTCCTTGCCCAGGCTGGCTTTGAACCGTGATCCTCAGATCTCAGCCTCCTCAGTAGCTAGGATTAAAGTCATGAGCCACTGGCATTCGGCCCACTTTCTGTCATACTACATGTTTCATAGAGATTTTGCTTCTTGCCTAGCTCTTCTATTCTTTCAAGAAACTAACTCAAGAAGTCTCACAAGAATATTAATCCCTTTGGAGAGCATGCCCACAATGACCTAAAGTCCTCTCACTGAAGGCCACAGTGGAGACCAAGCTTTCAATATATGAACCCTCTGTGGGCAAACCACGTTCACACTAATAGCGACCAGCACTTAGGATGTAAGGAAAGGACATAGGCTAAAGGTAGCTCAGACATGGATCACTAGTGTGTATGGACCTTGTTGCTTAGGCTATGTCCAAGCTAGCATGCTCTTCAATACTAAGCATGCAAAAGGAAGCCCACCATGCATATTGTTATGTGTCACCTAGGGAAAGCTACGCATACTGAACAGTGAGGCACACACTATGATGATGTAAAAATCAATAAATCTTAGCAGAGTTGCGCAAAGCCACTTCACAGGTTAAAAATGAAAGTCTCTTGGATATGCAAAGCAGGAGTCTCAACTGATTCATGGGTTAACATAACTGAATACAGAATGAGTTGACCTCTGGCTGGAATGAAGAGTGATAGTTGTTAATTAAACTGTGGACGGAAAAGGGTGTACTGAGAGACCTTAGTGACCTCAGTCCCAGAGTAGAGAGTGCCTGGACTGGGGATACAGATATCAGACCTTTCTGAGAAGAGACTCTGATGGGAACGAAATCCAGTATCTAGGAATTACTGTTTGCCAGCAAGGAATGTAGACCTGCGGTCCAAATATAATAAAAATTATCGAGGGTGAAGAGATATCTGCCTCATGAAGTATGATGATATGTGCATTTTCTGAAGAAAAAAGTAGAGGAAAGATCAATTTGAAAAGTCACAATGCTCTGAGGGAATAATTAAGAATCTCCAGCTGAGGTTTCTTTTACAAAGAATGAGAAAAGTCTTCACTTGTGTGACAGACTGACTTGTTTTTGGAGTTCCATGATCCTGGTGTGGGGTGTGTGTGTGGGGGGTGGGGATTGGGGGAGTGTGGGTGTGGGTGTGGGTGTTGTGGTGGAAGAGGGTTATAATCATCCTTTATCAATTAACTTATTTATTGAAACATTCTTGCACCAGTCATTGTGCTAAATCCAGGGGCTACAAAAATAAATGTTAGCCAGTCCAAGTAAGACTCTTAACCTCCTGGATTTGTGTAATCCATAATCCAGTCTGAACAAGTGTACTCTGGCATCCTCCCTTGGGTGAAGCGTGGCTAAGAGGCGTAGCTACAACCCAAGGTATGGCAAGCCCAATCAAACAGAACAGAAGACTTGGAAGAAGGGTAGACTGCTGATGTACTGGGATAGTTTGGTCCCAACCTCTTGCTGGGAATGTTGACTGGGACCCATTAGCACAGAAATGCAGCCCCAATTAGGCTACAGGCATTGCCACTAATAATCACTTAGCTAAAATTATCATTGAGCTAAACAAGGGAAGACTTTAGTTAAACAGATCTTTTGAGAACGCCTGCAAGAGGCACTGGAATCATTGTTGATATACTTCATCAACAGTGGAAATGTTGCCACGGTGCCAGAGTCAAAACAGATGAAATGATGGCTCTCCCAGCTCTGTGGAGAGCTGCCCACCCAAAGCAGCACGATCAGACTGGGTCACACTTTCTGGTTCTAAAAATAAAGACACATTCTCTGGGTCTTAAAAGGTGCTATTTTTTTCTAGAAAACATTTTACACAAGTAATTTCCTAGACTGTGTGTATTTTGTGTTCTCGTTATGTTTCCCATAGTAGAGAAAAGATATTCAATGTTTATTTTGGATGTAAAGGGAATAAAATATATCCTTGAATTAGGAAAATAGAAAGTCTTCATCCAATCTTGGTTCAAGTTATTTTCTGTTTTCCTTTCACTGGAAATTTGTGAAGTGTCTTTTGTGCCCAGCACGGTGCTGGGTACCAGAGTGATAGAGCAGGAAGGAAGAAGGCAGGTGACAAACAATATGATAGCTGTTATATGATCAGGTTGCAGTCAAGCTGATAAGCTAGTGGAGCTCTTGGTGATTAGGATCCTTGAATATATGATAGAAGGTTGGGAGTAGTAAGTGTACTAGCGGAGTGTCTTCAAGACCAAACTTGTGTGTGTGATTGAGAGAAGCAGGAATTGGAAGGGGGGAAGGTTGAAGCATGATGCCATGAAAAACTCAGTAGATCCTGCTCCAAAACTCAGGGCTTTTCAGAGATATCTTGAACAGGGTCCAGGCAGCTGTGGCTTTGTTACCCTGTACTGAATGTGATTGGGTGCAGGATCACACCTCCACCTCACTTCTGTGGTTCAGCTTCTTAGCTGTGTTCTTACCGCTCCTCAGAAGTCCATCCTCATCCTTTATTTTATTCCTGGTTCGGTGCCACGCCGACCCCAGTAGAGTCTGCTTAGCATGGGAAACCATCTATCAGACCATGATAGGGGCCTCGAGACCTATCTCTGAGTTTTGGGACTTCACCGAAGTCTACCTCAGAGAATGGGGCTTTACAGAAACCTATCTCCAAGTTTTGGGACTTCACCGAAGTCTACCTCGGAGAATAGGGCTTCTAAGAGGCCTACTCCTGGGAAAAGGCTGGAAAAACCCCTGGGAAAAGATGTGTTTCTGTCTTTCTTCTCCTCATAAGAGTGCCTATCAATCTTTTACTGTTTCTGCTGTTCATTGTACTTACTCATTGTCAACGTTCCCTTATTCAAAGCTCTTTCTTAAGAGTGTTTGACAACGCCAATATCTGATGAGTGTCTTAAAAATATGACTAACTCACCAGAGTTAAGTGCTACCCTGAAACCCCTCTTATGGAGGCTAGTAGACAAGCCATAAGCAAATATAAAAGTATTGGAGGTTTCACAAAGTCACTCCAGCAGAAGGAATTGTAAGAAATTTACAAGAAGCTGTAGGCGCGGCTAGAACAGAGGGAATGTATGGCAGTTGCTGAGATAACTACTTAGGAGAAAGAACTTCCTGGTACTCTCATTTACTAAGAGACTTGCTAGATCTAGGCCTCCGTAACCTTATAATTAAGGCCTCTATAGAAATAAGGTAATGGTGAGATGGTGACAAACGTCGAAACCCATTATATTTCTTAGAGATAAGCCGGAAACAAGTGCCTTTCAGGCGACCAGCTGGTGACCACCTAAGAATGAAGCCTTGCAGCAAGATTGTGTAACCTTTTGCCCCTTTTCTTATGAAGACTTCTGTTATAAAAGTTTGTTATCCTCTGCATTAAATCGCACTCAGCACTCAGCATCCACTCCTAATGTGTGTGAGTTGTCTGTTTGCCATCTCCCCACCTATTCCAGGTTCCTCCCCTAGGTATCCTCCGTCGTCCCGACAGAACCCGGTCCGCGGCAGTTCGGCTTTCTTGTGGTCCCAAGAAGAGACTCAGATAAGCTGATGTACCACTTCCCTGCAGGTAACTGCATTTCATTAGATGAACCTACTGCTGCTAGTAAAAGTGGAAGTTACCTCTTGAAGAAGTTAGAGAATAGATCCCTGAGACAGAAGTTTCCATAAGGTGGAATTGTACCAAGATGTCCTACTGTACTGGCTCTTTTTCTACTTGAGCAGGTTTTGGGTGTTTTTTTTTTGGGGGGGGGTGTTAGTCCTAGGACTTAAACTCAGAGCCTGGGTGCTGTTCCTTAGCCTTTTCTAGGCTTGTTCAAGGCTGATGCTATATCACTTGAGCCACAGTTCCATATCCAGCTTTTTGATGGTTAATTGGAGATAAGATTCTCACAGATTTTCCTGATTAGATTGGCTTTGAACCAGATCCTCAGATCTTAGCCTCCTGAGTAGCTAGGATTACAGGCACCCAGCAGAAGCCATTTCTGATGGGCTTTACAGTATCAGAAATATAGGCTCTAGTTATTTTATTTTATTTTTGTCGTTGTGGGGCTTGAACTCTGGGCCTGGGCTCTGTCCCTCAGCTCTTCAGCTCAAGGCATGCACTCTACCGCTTGAGCCACAGTGCCACTTCTGGTTTTCTGGTGGTTAATTGAAGATCAGAGTCTCACAGATTGATCAGATTGGCTTTGAACCAGATCCTCAGAGCTCAGCATAAGCCACTGGTGCCCTGCTTGCTTGAGCATTTTATGACAGTGAATAAAGAGAGAGTCATCTTAGACTATTGGCTAGTAACATTTTTGCTATAGTACTTGTCTGCATTCTTCTATCTGGCAATATTTCCCCCAGCCTGGTAGTCAGAATTTCTGACAGCTGCTTGGCATGGCTTTCAATTAGAGACATCTACCTGTAAATGGTACATCGGCACACAGCCCATTACTGCTGTAGAGTTGGTGACGGTAACAATTACTATTATTATTGCCAGTCAAATTGCCAGTAAAAGCACTGTTTTTAGAACTCTTACCTAACCATAGGTCTGTCGTTTGTGGATAAAACTTCCTTTCAAGAAATTGCATCCAGCCAATCGAACTAGACAGGTATTTCTGAGAAACTGGAAAAAAATACCCACATTCCTAACTTGCAGTCTATCCTTTGGCACAAGGAAAAGAATACTACACATATTCTCCATCTCAGCTGTACCTATGTCTATGAATTTTCTCTTTTTCAAGTCTTGGGCATAAGCAGAGAAGTGCCTATTGGATCTATAGTGCCATTTCAGTATAGAGACAGGCACAGATCCTCTGAAATTCCTTTCCTCTATTTGATCTCCAGCTCAATGAAGTAAGTCAGTCAAGGGTTCTTTTTTTTTTTTTTTTGGGTCAGTTGTGGGGGCCTGAACTCGGCCTGGGCGCTGTCCCTTAGCTCTTCAGCTCAAGGCTAGCACTTTACCACTTGAGCCACAGTGCCACTTCCAGCTTTTTTTTTTCTGCTTATGTGGTGCTGAGGAATTGAACCCAGGGCCTCAAGCACGCAAGGCAAGTGCTCTACCATTGAGCCACCTCCCTAGCCCTCAAGGGTTCTTGTTGTACAATATCGCTAACAGTACAGGCTTTAGACCTCAACTGTCTGGGTTTGAATTCCTGGGATTGAAGCCCAGGACACATTTCTTAAGATTTTGTACCTAAGTTTACCAATGGAAAATGGAAAAGTAATAGTACTTATATAAAATAATAATAGTACTTATCTCATAATCTTATTCCAAACTTTAAATGAGTTCATTCATTTAAAACAGTGATTGACACATGGTAAATACCCCATACTACAAATTAGCTCTTATTATGTGTGAAACTGGTGTTCTCAACCAGAGTGGCAAGTCAAAATTAATGAGGGAGATTTTGAGAAATGGTGTTTTTCACAGCCTATCCCAGATCAGGTCTTCTCTGATATTATAAGAGTGACATTTTAGGCTAGAAAATTCTGCATTGAGGTGGAGTGCTTTCTCCACATTGTAAAATGTTTCACAGCATTCATGACTCCCATTAAATGCCAAACAGTAACTGCCCTCTCACATTTAGACAACCAAAAGTATTTCCAGGCATTGCTAAACATCTATCCCCCGTAAGAAAAATATCCCTGGCTGAGATCTATCTCAGAACAAGTTCATCAGTGTCTCTGAGAAGGGAAGTTTAGTATCATCCCAAAGACAGATCTAGGTCTTGTGTGGCTTGAGGCTTATAAAATCTGAGAGTATCCTTCTTTAAGAAATAATGTAAATTACAGGGGCTGGGAAGACAGCTCAGTGGTAGAGTGCTTGCCATGCATGCATGAGGCCCTCAGTTCAATTCCTCAGCACCACATAAGCAGAAAAAAAAGCCAGAAGTGGGGCTGAGGGTCAAGTGGTAGAGCGCTAGTCTACAGTTGAAGAGCTGAGGGACAGCGCCCAGGCCCAGAGTTCAGACCCTACAACTGACAAAAAAGAAAAGAAAAAAAAGAACTAATGTAAATTACAAATACAAATTTAGATATGGAAGTGAAGATTCATTTAAAATGCATACCGACAACAAAATACTAAAGCCTTGGAAACATACATTTCTTTCTTTTTGAGATCACTGGAGGCAACTTATAAGCAGAAATTCTTCTTAATCATAACCTGGCTTCCTTCACTTAAAACATCTGACAAGTCTTAGCACTCACAGGAGCTCTTTTTTTAAATTTTAATTTTATTTTATTTGTGAACATACTGTACAGAGGGGTTACAATTACATGGGCAGGATAATGCATACATTTCTTACCAAGCATTGCAGCCTCCTCCTTTGTTTACCCTTCACCTCCCTTCCCAGCCTCCCCCCTCCCCCCCCACCCAATCCTTCCCCCCCCTCCACCCCCCCACTGACATTGTAAAGCTCATTTTTGACCCAGCAATCCCACTTTTGGGCATTTACCCAAATGTTTACAAACAAGACCACACTAAAGCTACCAGCACAACTATGTTTATAGCAGCATTATTTACCATAGCTAAGATATGGAACCAACCCAGATGCCCTTCAGTAGATGAATGGATCAAGAAAATGTGGTATATATACACAATGGAATTCTATGCCTCCATCAGAAAGAATGGCATTGCCCCATTTGTTAGGAAATGGAAAAACTTGGAAAAAATTATATTAAGTGAAGTAAGCCAGGCCCAAAGAAACACAGGTCCCATGGTTTCCCTTATTTTCAATATCTAATATATGTATGAGTCAAGCGGAAAAAGTCAGATAATGTGATGTTAGGAAAATGAACCCTTAGATATGTATTTTAATGTTTTTTTCTTTCATGCATGTGTTTCTAACGCATTTATAAGATGATTTCTTTGTTGCTTTGTATGTCCCTCCCCCACAGTATAACCCCCGCTTTCACAGGAGCTCTTGATGGAGGATCCCTGAAGTTCAAATGTCCTGAACCAGCTTCATGGCAAATCTACTTCTGTGGTTCCTTGCTGTTTGTCCTGGCTCTGGCTGGAGGCCCAGCTCAGAGAACAGGCTCAAGACTCACAAAACCCAACTAACTCCATTACAATTTCAGAAAACTTGGCACTAGGAGATAGGTAGGAAATAGAAGGGCAGGGAGTACAGTGAGAATGAGATTGCAGCCAAAATCCAAAGTCTAGAGAACTGTAGCACTGGACTGGAATCAAGCAATGTCAGCAAGTAAGCTGAGCTTCGGCCTGTAGCTGTAGGTTTTCAGAAACTCTCTTTGCCTTTGAAACCTAGGGCAGAGTAACTGATGAGGACTTAGGATGGGGTCTGGCACTGAGAAGATGTGTGGTCTATAGGTCAACACAGTCATCATTATCAGTCCCATGTCATTCTGGTAACCAAAGGAGACAAGTAGCGAATAGGCAGGTCACACAAGCATCCAGCAGCCATAATTAGGAGGCTGGACTCCAGGTGATAGAGAGAAGACTTACTTCTCAGCTAATGAGATCAAGTTGTGGGAAGAAACTAAACTTGCAAAACACTGGATTCCTTGGTCAAGAGGCATCCAAGAAGTGGGTGTGAGGAGGAATGTCTGGGGTAAGCCATGAAGACCTGCAGAGGAAGAGAGAATGAGGCAGGGTGGCCATAGTGTGATGGCCACTCAACGGAGGCTCTCTTGATCCTGTGGATGGAGCATCAAGCCAGGTGGACCTGCAAGCTCCTCCGCAGGATTGTCCATGGAAATATCATAGAACTTGTTAAGATGAAGTATTAAAATGAAAGGTTATCCAGATGCGTGAAATCACAGGCTGGCGCCTGTGATTCAATTCAGGTGGGCCTGGAATTCCTTCTCATAACTGAAGATGAGGACTACGTGACTATAAAGTTTATTCCTCAAGGTTAGATGGACCTTCTAGCACATACAGGCGTTCCACTAATGGCTATCTTGATCACATTTAAAAGACATCATCTATATTATCAACATTATTACTGCTGGTACTTCCATAGTGCTCTATGCTTTATATTACAAGCTTTCAAGGATGAGGCAAACTACAAACCCAAGGTGGATACAACTAATACCCTAGTCAAACAAGTTATGCCAGTGAAACAACAGAATCTGTATCCTGGATTTCTATGTTCTATTTATCATGAATGTTGAAATCACTTGGCCTAGAAAACTAATTTTAACCAGTGGTATGCTATTCTCTTATCAAGTGTTTTATAAAAATTTCTAAGAGGAAATGCATCTTATCTTCTTTTCTTTGTCCATCTACTGGTAATCCTTCAACTAAATACTAAAGTGATCCAAACAAAGCCATGATAAGAGGGAGACTAGTAAATCTGCATGATTTTCAGACTAGAACTTCAACCCATCCTTAAGTAACGAGGACAAGTTCCATAATGTAGACATAGGTTAAACTAGGTATGTGGTACACCTGCAATCCCAGTACTCCAGACAGAGGCAGGAGGATCGCCAGTCTGGGCTATGTAGTGAGACCCTGTGTCATAAAGACGGAAGACCAGGTGAAGTGGAAGAGGAAGAGGAGGAGGAGGAAGAGGAAAAAACTGGGATCAAAATAATCCATCTCCTTTATTGTAGTCCATGATTCTAGAAACTTGCTTTTTTGTTGTTGTTGTTAGTCATGGGGCTTGAACTCAGGGCTTGGGCGCTGTCCCTCAGCTCTTCAGCACAAGCTCTACAACTTGAGCCACAGTGCCACTTCCAGTTTTGTGAGTGCTTTATTGGAGATAAGAGTCTCACAGACTTTCCTGCCCAGGCTGGCTTTGAACCGTGATCCTCAGATTTCAGCCTCCTGAGTAGTTAGTATTACAGGCATGAGCCACTAGTGTCTGGCTAAATCTGCATTTTCTATAATAGATATATCTTATTTGTTTGGGGTTTTAGATATGTTATTTGCAAAGAACAACATTCAACTCTTTGAATTATGTTTATTCTCTGACACTATCTCCTCTGTTTTTCTTTTAAATCTTTTCCATACATTGTGGAAATTTGATGTTTAACACAAACTTCTAAATTTACAACACATCAAGCTTATAAAATACTTGGAGAATTGGTTGTGTACCGCTGATTATTGTTTTCCCAACTGTGTTGAAATTCGATTAAAAAAAAAAATTCTGTCAGAGCCAGGCCTATCTAGCTTCAATATCCATACTCAGTGAACTTTCCTCTAATAAGCAGTCTCACTGGACACCAAACACAGATGTTAAGATGGCCTGCTTTTGAGGGAATTCAATAATAGCTTTTCATACTTTTGGTTGTAACTCTCCATCAATGTTATTAATAATTAATAAGGTAATATACTATAAATATCTTTATTGTTACTTCACAGAGTGCATGAGTGCCTGATACACCAATGGTATTTACAAAATAGTCATTATTATTGATATTATTAATTTGCTCCAACTTTACAGTCAGAACTAGTCTTAGACATGTAACAGAGCAAGATAGTTAAAGTTACAAACCTTCAATCTCCTCAACTACAAAAGGTAGGAAATAGTTCCTATTTATAGAGTGTTGCGGTGAAGATTAGCAGTGATAATGCTATGAGAATTTAGCATTGTGTCAGCTAGTGAATGATGAATAAATAAGCACTCGTTATTATACTGTTATTATAATAACTATGCTTTTGAGTTGGGTACCAATGGCTCATGCCTGTAATCGTATACTCAGGAGGCTGAGTTCTGAAGGTTGTGGTTTGAAGCCAGCCCAGAAAGGAAAGTCTGTAAGACTCTGATCTCTAATTAACCAGTAAAAGCCAGAAGTGGGGCTGTGGTTCAAGCAGTAGAGCTTCAGCCTTAAGTGAAAACATTAAGGAACAGCATCTAGGCACGCGCACGTGTGCGCACATGTGCACACACACACACACACACACACACACACACACACACACACACACACACACACAGCCGTGCCTTTGTTTGGCTTACGCCTGATGTCATCACATATGTCATCTCTTGTTATGTCTCTTCATGCCTTTCCTTACTTTTGAAATGTCTTTGAAACTACATCTTTGAAAATAATGAAGACTACTTGGAAGAATTCCATTGGATTCTTCCCTTTGGATTCGCATCAAGTCGATTTTGATTACTTTTAATTTTCCCTAAGCCTTTTCTCTTAAGCCTTTTCCTCTAAGCCTTCTCTCTCTTGTCATTATCATTTACTTCAGGACATTCTTGATGCAAGGCCACTATCCTGAGTCAGCACATTTTGTGACTTGGAAACTCTTTGTTCAGTAACAGTTATGCCATGCCCTTCCTTGATTATTGTCATGATGCGTGACTTGCATTTGCACTGTTGTCTCAGAATGTCCACTTACCTTCTCTTGAGCCCCAAGATTGAGAAGTCCACAGAATTTTTACATTCTTTCAGCAATACCTTTTGCTAAAGGCACTTGAATTGCTCTCACCTATGACTGTCCTCTTCTTTGTCTCTGTTATCCAACGATCCTTAACACCTCTTTCTGCTTGTCTTCCTTTTCTCTGTAGTTTCCCTTTATTTTTGAGGCTGTAATAATGTGATGTAGTGCCATCTTGCATTCCAGTTTCTAAAATAAGCCAAGGGCTGGAAGCATAGCTCAGCTCTAGAGAGCCTGTCTAGCAAGAGCAAGGTCCGGTACCACTTTTCTGCCCCCAAATCTTCTTGCCAGGTACAGTACTCACACTTGTAATCCTAGCTAATGAGGAGATTGAGATCCGAGAATCATGGTTTGAAGTTAGCTAGGGCAGAGAAGTCCTCAACAACTTATCCCAACAAAGTTGGACTGGAGGTGTGGTTCAAGTTGTAGACCACTACTAGCCATGAGTGAGAGAGTAAAGCAAGAGCTCAAGGCCCCCAATTCTAGCCCCAGTGCTATAACAAAACAAAATAACTAAGCCAGGTGCCAGTGGCTCATATCTGTAACTCTAGCTACTTAAGAGACTGCTCTCTGAAGGATCATAATTTGAAGTCAACCAGGGCAAAATAGTTTGCTCAACTCCATGTCCAAAATAACCAGCAAAAACCCAAATAGAGGTATGGTTCAACTGGTAGAGCATTAGCTTAGCAAGTAAGCCTTAGTAAACTCAAGGCCCTGAGTTCAAACCCCAATACTGCCAAAAATTTTAAATGAACAAATGAAGACTATGCTGGAAGATTTGGTTAGCAAAGATTGAAGCATACCATATTATATGTTATGACTATATTCTTTTTTATAATTAATAAGTTTTTTTATTGTGAAAATACTGTACAGAGGGGTTACAATTACATGAGCAAGGTAATGAGTACATTTTTTTTTTTTTGGTCCGGTCGTGGGGCTTGAACTCTGGGCCTGGGCACTGTCCCTCAGCTCTTCAGCTCAAGGTTAGCGCTCTACCACTTGAGCCACAGCGCCACTTCCGGCTTTTTTCTTTTTGCTTATGTGGTGCTGAGGAATCGAACCCAGGGCCTTGAGCATGCAAGGCAAGTGCTCTACCACTGAGCCACTTTCCCAGCCCATGAGTACATTTCTTATCAAGCATAGTTGCCTCCTCCTTTGTTTCTTCTTACCATTCCTGCCCTCCCATCTTCCCCTCTCCCCCACCTCACCCCCCACCCCGCCCAAAGTTGTAAAGTTCATTTTTCGACATAACATCTTGTACATCTATCTCATTGTTGCAATGGACCCACTTGTATCCCTATTTAAACAATTTGTTTTTTCCCTTCCCTTCCACAAATTATACCAACATCAAATACAGTGAAAACAAGGGTTATACCATGTGGGAGGGACATACAAAGCAACAAAGAAATCATCTTATAAATATGTTAGAAACAATAGCAAGAAAGAAAAACAATTTGAGTCCTTATCTTGGGGTTCATTTCACCTAACATCAACTTGTCTGACTGTTTCTCTTGTCATACATATACTAGTTATTGCAAATAAGGGAAACCGTGGGACCTATGTTTCTTTGGGCCTGGCTTACTTCACTTAATATAATTTTTTTCCAAGTCTTTCCATTTCCTAACAAATGGGGCAATGTCATTCTTTCTGTGGAGGCATAGAATTCCATTGTGTATATATACCACATTTTCTTGATCCATTCATCTACTGAGGGGCATCTGGGTTGGTTCCATATCTTAGCTATGGTAAATAATGCTGCAATAAACATAGTTGTGCTGGTAGCTTTAATATGGCCTTGTTTGTGACCATTTGGGTAAATGCACAGAAGTGGGATTGCTGGGTGGTAGGGGAGCTCTATGTCTTTTGAGGAACCTCCATATTGCTTTCCAGAGTGGTTGAACAAGTTTACACTACCACCAACAATGCAGTAGGGTTCCCTTTTGGCCACATCCCCTCCAGCATCTGTTGTTATTAGATTTCTTGATTATAGTCATTCTAACTGGGGTGAAGTAGAATCTCAATGTTGTTTTGATTTGCATTTCTTTTATGGCCAGAGAAGTTGAGCATTTCTTCATGTGTTTATTGGCCTTTCTTATTTCTTCTTCAGAGAAGTCTCTAAGTCTTTAGCCCACTTATTAATGAGAGAATAACAAAGGAGTGGGTAATAATGCTCAACAAGAAATGTACTCATTACTTTACTCATGTAACTGTAACCCCTCTGTATAGCATCTTTACAATAAAATAAATTTTTTTTTAAAAATCAGCCTTCCAGACATCAAGTTCTTTACATTAAACTTGCTGCCTCCTAAATGAACAGTTATGCTGTTATAATCATAGTCTCATATATTCATACAGATTGATAAATGTCATGCTTGAAGTAAGAAATAAAAAATGTGTTTTGCAGCTATATCTAGTTAAAATGTAATGTATAAACAATTAGTAATTATTATGATGAAAGATTCATCTGTCTCTGTGCTGGGAATTGTTGCTAAGGATTAAACCCAGGACCTCATGCTTGTTAAACATGTGTCCTGTCACTGAACTGCATCATCAACCCTAGGATCTATCTTTTCTAATGAGAAAAACAAAAGGCTTTCAGCAAAAACTCACAGTACTATTTTGAAAGAAGAACTGTGTAGTTATTGCCAGGGTACGTTTAAGTTGAAGGTAACAAAACTTTATATATAGAAAATCTCAAAGAATCCACTTGAAGAGAAATTATTAGACTTAAGTTCAGCAAAGTTGCAGGATATAAGATTAATATGCAAAAAATCAATTATATTTTCATATACTTACTCTGAAGTAAAATTAGGAAAACAGTTCTATTTATAGCATTAAGAATAATACTAGCTGGGCACTGGTGGCTCATGCCTGTAATCCTAGCTACTCAGGAGGCTGAGATCTGAGGATCACGGTTCAAAGCCAGCCTAGGCAGGAAAGTCTGTGAGACTCTTTTTTTTTTTTTTTTTTTTATGCCGGTCATGGATCTGAACTCTGGGTCTGGGCACTGTCCCTCAGCTCTTCAGCTCAAGGCGAGCGCTCTACTGCTTGAGCCACAGCGCCACTTCCGGTTTTTTCTGTTTATGTGGTGCTGAGGAATCGAACCCAGGGCCTCAGGCCTGCAAGGCAAGCACTCTACCACTGAGCCACCTTCCCAGCCCCTCTGTGAGACTCTTATCTCCAATAAACCACTAGAAAACCGGAAGTGTGCTGTGGCTCAAGTGGTAGAGCACTCGCCTTGAGCTGAAGAGCTGAGGGACAGCGCTCAGGCCCAGAGTTCAAGCCCCACGACCGACCAAAAAAAAAAAAAAGAAAAATACTTAGAAATATATTAAAAGTGCACAATATCTACTTAGAAAATTAAAAATGTTGAAATTAAAGAACTCTAAATAAATGAGATTTAATATAGTGAAGATAGCAGTATTCATCAGGGCATTTATAGACCTAACACAATGCTAATCATAATCCCATCTGACTTCTTTGCAGAAATTGACAACCTCATCATAAAAGTCCATATGGAAATTCAAGGCCACTCAATATTGAAAAAGAGTAAAGTTGAAGGACTCACCTATTTCAAGACTTACTACAAAGTCATAGTTATCAACATATATGTTAGTTACTAACATTAGGAAAAGATATATGTTCAAAATGGGTAAGAATTGAGAATCCAGAAATAACATTTATAGTTGGTTGATTTTGACTAGCTGTATTAAGACCATTTGATGGAAAAAGAACAGTTTTCTGAAACAAGTGGTTCTGGGAAAATCAGATAAACATATACAAAATAATAAAGTTGGATCCCTAACCTGTACCATATACAAAAGCTAACGCAAAATACAGGACTCAAATTTTAACTCTTTGAAGAAAACACTGACATAAATCTATATGATCTTGGACTAAACAATGGTTTCATAAATATGTTACCAAAAGAACTAAAAACCAAAGAAAAATAGATAAGTTGGACATTATCAAGATAAATTCTTCATTTACCATCAAGAAAGTAAAAAGAAAACTTGCAGAATGGGACACAATTGCAATATTTCTGATAAAGAGCTTGTATTTAGAATGCATCAATTAGTAAAATCAACAGTAAAAAAGAAATTATTGGCCCTTTCCTTTAAAAAAAGAAAAGGAAGGGGCTGGGAATGTGGCTCAGTGGTAGAGCGCTTGCCTTGCATGCATGAGGCCCTGGGTTCAATTCCTCAGCACCACATAAGAAAAAGAAAAAACAAAAAGCCAGAAGTGGTGCTGTGGCTCAAGTGGTAGAGTGCTAGCCTTGAGCTGAAGAGCTGAGGGACAGCACCCAGGCCTAGAGTTCAGTTCCTATGACTGGACTCTCCCCCCCCCCAAAAAAAAAGAAAAGGAAAATAGAAATAGCAATAAAAAGAAAAATTAAAAACTAACAAAACACCTGAATCCACTATATATTTTGTTTCTCCAAACAAAATAGAAAAATTGTGACTATTGCAGATAATGGTTCATGTCTGCTGTCTCAGCTACTCAACAGGCAGAGATTAGGAACTAGAGGTATAACTCAAGTTATAGAGCACCAGGCTTGATTTAAAAAAAAAAAAGCCAACTAAGGGCACAAGACCCAGAGTTCAAGTACCAGTAACAGCACGAAGAAGGAGAAGGAGAAGGAGAAGGAGAAGGAGGAGAAGGAGAAGGAGAAGGAGAAGGAGAAGGAGAAGGAGAAGGAGAAGGAGAAGGAGAAGGAGAAGGAGAAGGAGAAGGAGAAGAAGAAGAAGAAGAAGAAGAAGAAGAAGAAGAAGAAGAAGAAGAAGAAGAAGAAGAAGAAGAGAGTAAGATGGCAGTTTAAGACCCAACTGGGGCAAAAAGCAAAACTTCATCTTAACCAATAACTGCTCCCAGCAGTGTAGGAGATCTGAGATAGGAAGATCTTGTCCAAGGTCAGGCAAAAGTAAGACTCAAGTCTATAAAAATAAAAATGGCTGGGGACATGGCTCAAATGATAGAGCACCTGACTACCAAGAGGCCCTGAGTTCAAACCCAGCACCACCAAGGGGGAATACATGTATGTACACATATAAATGGCCAATAGGCATAAGAAAAGATACTAATCATTGACCATCAGAGAAATACAAGTCAAAGTGGTAGTGAGCTACCACTCCACACCACTACTATGATTATAATCAAGGAGAAGGAAAATAGCAAGTGTTCACAACAATGTGGGGAATGGAATTTGAAACACTAATACTTTAGTGATAGAGATGGTAAATGATATAGCTCGCAATTTCAGGAAATAATCGGTCAGTTCCTTAAAAGACTAAGCATCTAGTTTATATATAAATCAGTAATATCATGTCTAACTATGCACTTAAGAGAATTTAAAACATATGCCCCCAAAATACTTGTGCAACATTTTCATAAACAACCCAAATATCCACCAATCAATGAACTGAGAAGTAAAATGTAGACAACGGAATGTTATTTGTCAATAAAGATGGCTGCAATTCTACTTGAGGGTAGGAAGACATGACATGTTAAACCAAGGGGAAGTTTATTTATTTATTCATTTTGCCAGTCCTGAGACTTGAACTCAGGGTCCCTGAGCTTCTTTTGCACAAGGCTAGCACTCTATCACTTGAGCTACCATGCCACTTCTGGCTTTTTCTGTATATGTACTGAGGAATCGAATCCAGGGCTTCATGTATACTAAGCCACATTCCCAGCCCCAGGGGAGGTTTAACAAACAGAAGTTGGTAAGCTGAAAATACCATGTAAGTTAAAAAAATACATGTAAAAGATTGATCTGTGATTGGGTAAGGAATGCCTCTCACCACTGAGCTGGAAGCCATGGCACTCTATGTCACCAGGGATCTGAAATGCTGAAAAGAAGGTCAAGGTCAGTGTGACAGGTGCAAATCATGTGTCCTGTGGCCACAACTGCAGACTCCAAACCCAAGCAGAAGCCAATAACAGCTCTTGGAGACATTGGTAACCAAGTCAGTGAATAGCTACAGACCAGAGTGCCTCTGAGAAAGGAAATGAAAACTTCAGCTACTGGAAAAGTTATTGCTAAAAAGCTGCCAGACCCTCTGGAAAAAATACGTGTGTGTGTGTGTGTGTGTGTGTGTGTGTGAGAGAGAGAGAGAGAGAGAGAGAGAGAGAGAGAGAGAGAGAGAGAGAGAGAGAGAGAGAGAGAGAGAGAGAGAGCTGGAGCCAGAGCCATAGCCTGAACCTGAATCTGAGCCTGAAGGAAGAAAACATTTGGTTGATATTTGACTAAGCCCCTGACAAAGAATATCCATGTTAGCCTTTCTCCAATGTAATCCTTACAATGATAATGTGGATGCATAAGATGGAGATGATTCAAATCTTTGAGGCTAACTTACGAAAGATGTTTATGAATAGCTGAGATAACTTGAAGAACAAAATACCCACTGGGTAGGGAAGACACTGACTGGTAATACCAGAGCTAACCTGGCTAGTCATTATATGTTCAAATGGAATCCAGGTTGCTACAGAAGACCATGAGCATGATTGTTTCCATCACTCATCAGTTCATGCAAAATAACTGTGCCCAGACAGTGGCTATAGCTGTTTGGTATCACCCCATGTTTACTACAAGTAAATAGGAAGGCATATACACTCCAAAATTTGGGTATTTTGCTTTTATGATTAATGATCCTAACAGTAAGCACCAGATTAGACCAATGGAAATGAGAATTGTTGTTATTGTTCTTCTTCTTCTCCTCCTCCTCCTCCTTCCTCCTCCTCCTCCTCCTCCTCCTCCTCCTCCTCCGCCTCCTCCTCCTCCTCCTCCTCCTCCTCCTCCTCCTACTCCTCCTCCTCCTCCTCCTCCTTCTCCCTCTTGTCAGTTGTGGGTTTGAACTCTGGGCCTGGGCGCTGTCCCTGAGCTCTTCAGCTCAAGGCAAGTGCTCTACCACTCAAGCCACAGCACCACTTCTGGTTTTCTGATGGTTATTGGAGATAAGAGTCTCACGGATGTTCCTGCCTGGGCTGGCTTTGAACTGCGATCCTTAGATCTCAGCCTCCTGAGTAGCTAGGATTATAGGCAGGAGCCACTGGTGCCCAGCGAGAATTGTACATTTAATTTAAACTTCCATTTGGGTTGCCCTCTATTTCAGATGCAGAGCATCTGAAATTGGAGAGACTAATGTTGAGCAATGTACTTTGGTCAAATTCCTGATAGAGGTATGTGGGATTATGATATGGTGTACATTTCTCCTTCCCAAATTGCAGCAGAAGATTTTTGCTTAGTACCAAAATTTCTTGATAATGGCAACTTGACACCAAACATATAGTATTACTTGTCATATTGAAGAATTCCTTCTTCCTGTTATGAAGCATTGGCTAGGAATATACTCATGGTGAATCATGGGCTTACAAGCACAGGACTATGAAGACTATGTTACCAGCATTATGGCTCATAATCTCAGTTACTCAGGAGATAGAGATTGGGAGGATTGTAGTTTGAGGTCAGCTTTTGCAAAAAAAGTAAGCAAGACCCCACCCATCTCTACCAATAAACTGTCATAGTGGTATGTTATTCCAGCTATACGGGAAACATAAATAGCAGGATCACAGTCCAGACTGACCTTGGACAAAAAACTTGAGACCCTATGTGAAAAGTAAAGACAAAATGGGCTTGTGGTATGGCCGGTAAAGAGCCTGCCTAGGGGCTAGGAAGTTAGCTCAGTGGCAGAGTGCTTGCCTCGCATGCATGAGGCCTGGGTTTGATTCCTCAGCACCACATAAGCCAAAAAAAAAAATCCAGAAGTGGCACTGTGGTTCCAATGGTAGGGCGCTGGCCTTAAGCTGAAGAGCTGAGGGACAGCATCCAGGCCCAGAGTTCAGCCCCTGCAACCAACAACAACATAACAAAAAAGCCTGCCTAGCAAGCAGGAGACCGGGAGTTCAAAATCTAGTCTTGCCCCAAGCAATCCTACTCTAGCACAGTTGAATTCTGTTTTTGTTCAATAGTTGGCTAAGGCTATGACAAAGATGTAATATAAATATGAGTGAGAGTACGATCATCCTTTTCAAAAAAGGTTTCTTAGTGAACATTTTTACTTTTCATGGCTTAAAAAAAAAAAGTACAATCTTTGTCATTACCCTGGAGGGTATAGGTTGTTTTCCCTATGATCTTGTGGCTGCCTGGGATCTCAGCTCAATGCTGTTGCCCAGCATTACAAGAGAGCATCATAGGGGACATTGTTAGCTCAGGGAAAGATCAACATTCAAGGCTGGAAGTGCAGTTTCTGCTAACTGTATATCGTGTTTGCACTATTGTAATGTCAAAAGTTATCATTCAAAGTTAGGCTGAAGACACTGGATTGACATGAAACAAATAGTATGGGATACTGGTCAGGGAGATAGCTATGAAAAGATTTACAAGTGACTCAGGACTGGCTAGTTGATATCCAAAACCATATTGCGTTGTGTTAATTTTCTGTACAGAGCTAGGTAATCTTTTGTTTCTTTTTGTTTTTAACTAAGCCCAAGAATCCTAATACAGGTATGAAAAGAAAGAAATCAAGTCCAATCCTAGTTTTCTGTGCAGGTGTAATGTAGACTAGAGGAAAGGCATGCTGAAGAGAAAAGGGGAGTATGAGAAAAAATGAAGAGTAGGATGGGTTTCAAGCTAACAGTAAGAGTGGGAAGAGCAGCAAGTTGTGGTCAGAGGCTAGAATAGTAATGTTGCAAATCTCATATTCAAGCAGTTCTCGGTGGTAAGAAGCTCTGAGATGACACAGAATGGGTTGTTGGTGAACAGGTACTACATAACTTCCAAATTGGCTTCCTTCCAGCTTCTAGATAGTGGGAAAGTTTCCTCTTTCCTTTCCCTTCCTTCCTCCACTCCCCCTACTCTTCCTTTCTTTTTTCTTGCTAGTAGTGCTGGGGATTGAACTCAGGGTCTCATGCTTGCTATCACTTGAGTTGTACCCCTAGTCCTTTTGTTTTTTGTTTTTCTGATTAGGTCCTTGAGCTCTTGCCGGGGCAGATCTCAAACCACGATTCTTCTACAGCCACCTCCCAGCCTAATATTTATATTGTGATTACAGATATGAACTACCATGCCTAACAGCTTTTAACTTTTTGACTGAATTGACTATCCTCAGGGAATGGAAGCAGGATTTATTGCTACCTTAAAAGGTGGAAAAGACAGATATGGTGATACATCTAATGACAGTACTTGGGAAGCAGAGGCAAAGAACATTGAATTTGAAGATAGCCTGAGCTTCAGAGGAAGATCTTTTGTCAAAAGAAAGGAAAAAAAAAATCTTACCTAGTCCTACCCCTGTCACATATTCATTTGACTCCCAAAACATCTAAACTTTTGCAGCTCAAAAAATCATAAGACAAGCCGGGCGCTGGTGGCTCACGCCTGTAATCCTAGCTACTCAGGAGGCTGAGATCTGAGGATCATGGTTCAAAGCCAGCCCGGGCAGGAGAGACCGTGAGACTCCTATCTCCATTAAACCACCAGAAAAACGGAAGTGGCGCTGTAGCTCAAATGGTAGAGTGCTCGCCTTGAGCTGAAGAGCTGAGGGACAGCACCCAGGCCCAGAGTTCAAGCCCCACGACCGACAAAAAAAAAAAAAAATCATAAGACAGGGGCTGGGAAGGTGGCTCAGTGGTAGAGCGCTTGCCTTGCATGCCTGAGGCCCTGGGTTCGATTCCTCAGCACCACATAAGCAAAAAGAAAGAAGCAGGAAGTGGCACTGTGGCTCTAGTGGTAGAGCGCTAGCCTTGAGCTGAAGAGCTGAGGGACAGCGCCCAGGTCCAGAGAGTTCAGGCCCCATGACCGGACCCCCCCCCCCAAAAAATCATAAGACACCCAGTATTTCATTAATTTTATTTTAGTATATTTAGTATTTTGTTATATTTACGTAGTTTCATATCTTTATATATTTTACTATATTTTAACATGTGTATTTATTATATTAGGGACTTTAGATTGTACATAACTGGAGAGAAACAAATCAGAAAAGTGATTGCATATATATTTTGGTTCTAGAACAACGAGGTTTTTTCATCATTGTTTGCTTAGCTCCCAGTTCTTATTCACTTATTTCTAAAGCCACAAGTTTGTTTTATGGCTCCAAAAAAGAATACCACAATTAAAAAGCTATCTATGCTGTTTGTGATACCTAGCAAATAGGTAGAATGTTTTGCCAAGAATGTTAAAAGTTGCCACAATCACAGCCATAGGTAAAAAATAATTTCCTTAACTGTTCTTAGCATGTGGATTTTATAATATGGCAAGAAGAAATGATTAGGTGGCAATAACCGTCCAAAGCACAGTTTCCACATCAATAAAACCTAGGTAAGGAACTATTGGGACACTTTCTAACATGAGGAAAAAACCTTTTAAAGCATTTCTAGGTGAAAGGAATTCTTGGCTTCATTATAGTGAATGTGTTTGAGGTTAGGTACAGTTGTTAAACCATAAGGAAGATGGTTTTCCTTGGGGAACACATTGATCTGAGATGGTTTGAATGGCCCTTGCCTAAGATAGCAGTTGAGGAGTTGTAATTTTTTTTATATTCTTTGTGTCTTAAGCCCAGGTCCTCAGTCTAATAGCTTCTACTTTGGCTAAGGTAGCATCCTCTTTGACCTATTCTCATGTTTCATTGCTGGAATATGAAGTAGTTCTACATGAAATTTGAATCATTTCATTTTTACAGTTCCATGTGGTCTTGAAAGTTACCATTTCCCACTTCTCACCATGTCCTGCCAATTTTACCTTCTAAATTTCACTCAAATCCTCTTTTGAACTTCATCATCACCACCTACCTCAACGTGAGGTGCCATCCTCTCTTGCCTGGATGCTTAAATAACCTCCTAATTGCACTCCTGCCTCCCTGCTGCTAGTTTTACATATAATCACCACAGTGTAATCTTTTCTTTTCTTTTTTTCTTCTTTCTTTCTTTCTTTCTTTTTTTTTCTTTCTTTCTTTCTTTCTTTCTTTCTTTCTTTCTTTCTTTCTTCCTTCCTTCCTTCCTTCCTTCCTTCCTTCCTTCCTTCCTTCCTTCCTTTCTTTCTTTCTTTCTTTCTCTCTCTCTTTCTCTCTCTCTTTTTCTCTTTCTTTCTTTCTTTCTTTCTTGCTTGCTTGCTTGCTTGTTTACTTGCTTGCTTGCTTGCTTTGTGTCTGTCATGAGGCTTGAATTCAGGACCTAGGGGCTGTCACTGAGCTCTTTTGCTCTTTTTCTGGTGGTTAATTGGAGATAAAAGTCTCACAACCTGCCGGGCGCTGGTGGCTCACGCCTATAATCCTAGCTACTCAGGAGGCTGAGATCTGAGGATCGTGGTTCAAAGCCAACCCGGGCAGGAAAGACCGCGAGACTCCTATCTCCAATAAACCACCAGAAAACCGGAAGTGGCGCTGTAGCTCAAGTGGTAGAGCACTCACCTTGAGCTGAAGAGCTGAGGGACAGCGCCCAGGCCCAGAGTTCAAGCCCCACGACCGACAAAAAAAAAAAAAAAAAAAGTCTCACAACCTTTCCTGCCTGGGCTGGCTTCAAACCATGGTCCTCAGATCCCAGCCTCCTGCGAAGCTAGGATTATAGGCTAGGAAATCAAATCTATGCATAATTGGGACTGACAAGGGGGAAGAATTTAATAGCAAAGGCATCAAAAACCTATTTAGTAAAATAATAGCTGAGAACTTCCCCACTCTCAAGAGGGAAAAAAATCTCAGCTGCCTAACAGAAGCATTTCCCTTGAGTGAATATACTTTCTGCCTCCCTTCACAGGTTCATCTTCCATTTCATAGCTTAATCCTACCTATGTTAAATCTCTCTAATGATAGCTCTCAGAACATTCTGTTGCTTTCTTTCAGTACTTAGTATTGTTTGTCATTATATAATGACAATATAGTGGCTTTATATCTAAATACCATATCAGGCTACTCTATATTACTCCCTCCCCTCGCTGCCCCTACTTTTTCCTCCTCTCCCCTCTTCTGCCCTTCCTTCCTTCCTCAGGGGCTTAGGCATGTTAGACATATGTATCACTAAGCAACATCCTACCCCATGTAAACTACAAGTGTAAGGGCAATGTATGCTTTAGTTGATCATAATAGATTTAACTCATGGAATGTGCCTGGCACATGCAAGGCTTCAGTAAATATACTCTTCGGTTCTACTTCCGATGTAATAGGCCAGACTTGAAAATTTTGAACTGTTCCCTTGCTTCTAGTCTATTCATTTTCTAAACCACTATATCTACTACTGCCCTTTCCATCTTTTAGATGTGAGGGCCCTCAAAATTTCTATAACCTGGGCTGGGAAGGTTACTCAGTGGTAAAGTGTTTGCCTTGCATGCATAAGGCCCTGCGTTTGATTCCTTAGCACCACATAAGCAGAAAACCTTGAGCTGAAGAGCTGAGGGACAGTGCCCAGGCCCACAGTTCAGGCCCCATGACTGACAAAAAAATTCTATAACCATTATCACTGTCTTCCAGGTAGGTTGCTGAGGGACAGATGCTCTGGTACAAGTGCATCTTTCTAAGGAAAGGGTATACCTATTAAGAATATACTGTTAGGCCGGGCGCTGGTGGCTCACGCCTGTAATCCTAGCTACTCAGGAAGCTGAGATCTGAGGATCGTGGTTCAAAGCCAGCCCGGGCAGGAGAGACCGTGAGACTCCTATCTCCAATAAACCACCAGAAAACCGGAAGTGGCGCTGTAGCTCAAGTGGTAGAGTGCTCGCCTTGAGCTGAAGAGCTGAGGGACAGCACCCAGGCCTAGAGTTCAAGCCCCACAACCGACAAAAAAAAAAAAGAATATACTGTTAGTTGGGCACCAGTGGCTAACACCTGTAATCTTAGCTACTTAAGAGGATGAGATTTGAGGATTGAGGTTCAAAGCCACCCCAAACAAGAAAGTCAAGAAAGTCCATGAGACTCTTATTTCCAATTAGTCACAAAAAAAACCAAGCCAGAAGCAGAGCTGTGGCTCAAGTGGTAGAGCACTAGTCTTGAACAAGCTCAGGGACAATGCCCAGGCCCTGAGTAGAAGCCCAGGATTGGGGGGGGGGGGGAGATACTGTGTACCAGCACCATGCTAGATATTTTACATATCTAACATCACTTGTTCTTCACAACCAACCTTGAAGAACATTCCCCTTACTTGAAATGTGAGGAGACAAAGACTTAGACTTAGTAATTATTCTGTTATGGTCATATGACTTATAAGAAATGGAACTGTAAGGAAATACATATTGTCCAGCTTTGTTATTGAACAAATACCTGAGATAAATCAACTTATAAAAAGAAAAGTATTATTTTGGTTCATAGTTTAGGAGATTTCAGTCTATGATTGATTGGTCCTGTTGTTTTAGCAGGAGTGCATGGAAGGAAAAAGTTGTTTACTTCATGTCCAGGTTGCTTTACAGAGGTAGAAAAAGAGCTGGAGTCCTGAAATCCCCTTCAGGGGCACACCCTCATTGACTGGAAGATCTCTTACTAGAGCCCATCTTCTAAATATCCTACTGCCTTCCAGTAGTGTTAGGCGGGTGCAACAAGCTTTCAACTCATAGGCCTTTGGGAGACACTTATCAAAACCACAACAGTACTTGAATTCCATATTTATTAGTGAATTAGGGTTGCCTGTGCATGGCAGGACAGTCCATACAAGAATGGTGGCTTAAAATCATTCATGATAGGGGCTGGGAAGGTGGCTCAGTGGTAAAGCGCTTGCCTTGCATACCTGAGACCCTGGGTTCAATTCCTCAGCACCACATAAGCTGAAAAAGCCGGAAGTGGTGCTGTGGCTCAAGTGGTAGAGTGCTAGCCTTGAGCTGAAGAGCTGAGGGACAGTGCCCAGGCCCAGAGTTCAGGCCCCACGACCGGACCCAAAAACAAAACAACAACAACAACAAAAAACGAATTTTGGGGCTGGGAAGGTGGCTCAGTGGTAGAGTGCTTGCCTTGAATGCATGAGGCCCTGGGTTCGATTCCTCAACACCACATAACCAGAAAAAAAAAGCCGGAAGTGGCACTATGGCTCAAGTGGTAGAGTGCTAGCCTTGAGCTGAAGAGCTCAAGGGACAGCGCCCAGGCCCAGAGTTCAGGCCCATGACTGGACCCAAAAAAAAAAATCATTCATGATCTCCCTCATGTCAAACATCAGAAGAAAGAAGTCTGGAGTTAGTGGCTTAAGTATCAGGGATTAGACATAGATTGTTGCTACCTCAGCTGTGACTTCCACCTTCAGGTCCAAAATGCCTAATTGAGCTTCAGTATTCTTCCTTATTTTGTTAATAAGAAGGAAAGATGCAAAGAAGGATGAGTCCTTTAAAGATAACTTTAGAGAGGTCACAGCTGCTACTTTCATTCATAGCCAATTGGCAAAAACATTGTCACATGATCACATCTCACTGCAAAGGAAGCTGGGAAATGTAATCTATGTTTTTGTCAGTGATGGCTCAGCATTAAAAATAAATCTTACAAGCTAAACACAAAGAATGAAAATTGGGGGAAATTATCTGTACCTGCTAAACACATGCATAGAAAATTCTACTGCTGGCTTTCTAAATGATTTTTGATTTACTTTTATCCTACAGCTCATTCTATAGTTTGTCATCATTGGGTTACTTTTAACCTTTCCCAAAATGAGGCCATTTGCCTCTTTGTCTCCAAGACTAATCAAGCCCCTTTTCAGTTTTACTCTTCTGTATTATTCTTTCTCAAGAAGGCTTCCTGTCAGTCTATATAAATCCTGTCCACATTTGTTAGACAGCTCACCCCCTCCACCACCACAGAGGCTCAGTCATTCAGCCTCTTTCCCCTTGTTTGAACTCCAATGGCAAATACCAAATGTCCACTCATCATAAGGTCATTTCATAATATTCTAAAAGTCTCTATATACAGCTAGGCACTGGTGGTTCATCCCTATAATCCTAACTACCCAGAAGGCTGAGATCTGAGGATCATGATTTGAAGCAAGCCTGGCCAGGAAAGTCCATGAGACTCCTATCTTCACTTAATCACAGAAAAAGCTGAAAGTGGAGCTGTGGCTCAAGTGGGAGAGTGCTAGCCATGAGCAAAAGGAGCGTAGGACAGTGCCTAGGCCCCTAGTTTAAGCCCAAGAACTGGCAAAAACAAAAAACAAAAAACCCCACTGTATTTGCTTTCTTTCCTCCAAATAAGATGGGAGAAGCAAGGTCTAGGTACATATCAAAACCTAACAGTTACTAATATGTAAAATAGCTTTATTTATCTAACACTTATCTAGGCCTCTGGTTTGTTCAGGAGATTTTGTCAGTTTAATTTAGTTTACACAATGATACACTATAGCCTCTCTCCCATGAAAAAACACTCATCTAACAAATATCGATGTGTTAAAAGCCCCCATGAAGGGCTGGGAAGGTGGCTCAGTGGTAGAGTGCTTGCCTTGCATGTATGAGGCCCTGGGTTCAATTCCTCAGCACCACATAAGCAGAAAAAGCTGGAAGTGGTGCTGTGGCTTAAGTGGTAGAACGCTAGCCTTGAGCTGAAAAGCAGAGGAACAGCGCCCAGGCCCAGAGTTCAGACCCACAACCACCACCACCACCAACAACAACAAAAGCCCCCATGAAAACAAGGCTTGGTCTTTTATTCATTTGTAATCCTGACTTGTTTCTAATTTCTGAATTGATGTGTCTGTGTTTGCTGTGTTGCGCTTCTCAAAACTTACATGTACTGGGATCGCTGGGTGCAACTTAGTAAAATTCAGGTGATCTGGAGTAGAGTATAAAATTCTGCATTTCTAAAATATTCCAGGTGACACCATGGTACCATGTAAATACCAAGCCTGAGAGATCATCAGATTACCTGCTTCATTACAGGAAGATTCTTTCTAAAGCTAAAGCTCCCTGTGGCCCACCCCAGGCTTGCTGATTCTGGGACCTCAAATCAGCACTTAACAAGCATTCTCAGAAATCCACATAAATACCAAGATCAAGGTTCAAAAGTACCCCAGATGGTCCCTATGACATGGCATGTCTAAGAAGTATTGAAATAGAATTAAGGAGCTTTTAGAAGGACGTTATCAGTTCAGCCTAATGCAGAGTAACTGTAACTACCAACACTTCCTACAAGAACTGAAAGTATATCATCATTTGACTTGAAATCTTCTAAACTTTAAAAATCCCTTACTTGCAGGTGCAGCATTTTAACATCACTCTTTCGACCATACATTCACTCATTGCACTTAAAGTAGGAGCTGTTCCAGGGTCCCACAGCTCCACCTGGGGGCTTCTTATCAAGACTGTTCAGTTTCCAACAATTGATTTCAAATAATTTAGATCTCTACTTCAGATTGTGTTTTGAAGTAAAGTTTAAGAGAAATAAATAATTGCAAAGTATGTTTCATGAAATAGTTCTTAAAGAAATTTCAAGAGAAAAGCACTTGTAAAGAAATTCTTTTTTCCTTATCCTTCTACCTACCAATAAGTACCTACTTATTTGTGTGTCTGGGAGGGGGGGGGGGAGTTGTTAACATCCAACAAGATTGTATATGTGCAAAGAAGCTTTGTAGTCTACAACGTGCTGAAGAAATGCAAAGTGGCATTTCAGCCAACAGTCTCAGTATCCAATGGCAACAATTCACTTCAAGCACAGAGATAAAGTAAGAGCAGAATAAAAAGTTTTGCTTGCACCTATTATGATTTAAGCTAATGAGAACCACAGAAAGAGCCAAGCTACACTGCAGAAGGCTTGGATAAGAAGAGGAAATATAACCCAGGTTAAGGACAGGTAATATGCTTTAAAGGAAACATTAAACACCACTATCAGCTTGTTGGCTTTCAATTTATCAGATGATCAGGGAGGAGATATAAGAAACAAAAGATAGAGCCAATTGGGAAACAGGGTGTTTAGGAAAGCTGGATCTCTGTAACCTGGCTAAGAGAATGCTCTGAGACCCAGAAATCAAGTGACCACACAAGATCAACAAGTTACCAGTACTGAGAAATTTCCTAAAACTGTAGTCCTTTGGATCTCAGCCTCCTGAGTAGGTAGGATTACATTCCTGAGCCACCTGCACAGGCCTAGAGGGATTCTTTGATGACTTAGCTGAATCATGAGCAATGAATTTGATGAACTAGACACAGAAAGGAAAAGTATGAGCTTGTAAGTACAAAGTTAATACATCCTTTCCCTAGTGTGGCCAGTACAATGAGAGACTGAGCCAGTAGTCTGGGAGAAGAAAGGAGAGCATAAGAGAAGAAACCAGAGAAAGCGGTATCCTCTGAAACTTCCTCTCTCCCAGTGAACAGCTTTTCTGCCCGTGGCTTGTAGAGAGCCACAGCAATGTGTGTCAGGAATGGAGCTCTAGAGCTGCAACACTGGGAATTGAGTCTCACTTCATCAAGGCCAAATTGCTTAATCACCCCATTTATAAAATGTGAGTAACAACAGGATCCTTACAAAGCTGTTCTGAAGATTAAAAGAATGAATACACATAAAGTACTAAGAAAGTGCCCTGGAATGTTTGGTGGTCAGTGCCAATGGTTCTTACTGTTTTAGCATAATAGAAAGAACTATTATTCATCAGTTCTGTTTATTTGGACAGTTCTTCGTCATGGCCTATGCCATGTAATAACATGTCCTTTTGGTTCTCATGTTAGGAAAACACAATTTTAAATCTGAACCTTTCTTATTCAAGGTCATACTTTGTGATTTTATAGATTCTGTAAGTGGAGGAACTGGTGAAATATATTTTTCCAAAATGTATTACAAGTATATCAACCTACCATAGGCCCTGAGGACTAAAAGCAAAAATGCACTATGGCTTTGGAGTTATAGGAGTTACTTTAGAAAATGCTAATACTTCAAGAGCACTCTTGGTAGTCATAAACACTTCAGGATGGGTTAGTTTATCACACTAGGCAGGACAGATAGGGGTGAGCCAAGGAAAAAGAATATTGAACTGGTGAGAAAAAATGTTCTTAGGGTGTTGTCTACTGGCCAGGCTTTGGGAGCTATGTCTTACAGAGAGGCTTCAAGGCCCTTTGGAAACTAGGGATAATTTTAGTCTTAAGAGAGCAATAGTTGAGTGCCAGCTATTGGCTTACTCTGGAAATCCTAGCTACACAAGAGGCTGAGATATGAGGATTGAGGTTCAAAGTAAGCTTGGGCAGAAAAGTCTGTGAGTTGTCTAATCACAAAAGAGAAAGAAAGGAAGAAAGAAAGGAAGAAAGAAAGGAAGAAAGAAAGAAAGAAAGAAAGAAAGAAAGAAAGAAAGAAAGAAAGAAAGAAAGAAAGAAAAGAAAGAAAGAAAGAAAGAAAGAAAAAGAAAGGAAGGAAGGAAGGAAGGAAGCTAGATAGAAAGCTAGTTAGAAAGAAAGCTAGTTAGAAAGAAAGGAAAAAGAAAAAGAAAGGAAGGAAGGAGGAAGAAGGAAGGAAGGAAAGGGAAGGAAAGGAAAGGAAAGGAGGAAGAAGGAAGGAAGGAAGGAGAGGAGAGGAGAGAGAAGAGGGAAGGGGTAAGGGAAGGGGAGGGGGAGGGGAGGGAGGAAGGCCAGAGAGGTGAAGGGAGGGGGAAGTAAAGGGAGGGGGGATGGAAAGGAAATGAAAGGAAGCCAGAAGTGGAGCTGGAGCTGTGTGGCTTAAGTGGTAGAATGCTAGCTTGAGTAAAAAAGCTCAGAAAGCCGGGCGCTGGTGGCTCATGCCTGTAATCCTAGCTACTCAGGAGGCTGAGATCTGAGGATCACGGTTCAAAGCCAGCCCGGGCAGGAGAGACCGTGAGACTCCTATCTCCAATAAACCACCAGAAAACCGGAAGTGGCACTGTAGCTCAAGTGGTAGAGCGCTCGCCTTGAGCTGAAGAGCTGAGGGACAGCGCTCAGGCCCAGAGTTCAAGCCCCATGGCCAACAACAACAACAACAAAAAGCTCAGAAAGCTGGGCACTGGTGGCTCACACCTATAATCCTAGAGACTTAGGAGGCTGAGATCTGAGGATCCTGGTTTGAAATCAGCCTGGGTAGAAAAGTCCCTGTGAGACAATTAACCACTCAAAAATTGAAAATAGAACTGTGGCTCAAAGTGGTAGAGCACTAGCCTTGAGCACAAAAGCTCAGGAACAGTGTCTAGGCCCTGAGTTCAAGCCTGATGACCAACCAAACTAGGGGGGGGGGCGGGGGGGGGAGACATTATCTGAACAGTGAAGGACCAATCCTGTTAATAAGAATTACTGATATGGCTTAAAGCTTAAAGTTACAGTTAAAACGTGATGATTTGACCCACCTTATCTAAAAGAGTTTAAGGCAACAAGTCCAATACATTTATATAAAATGATTTCTGTTGGTGATAGAGAAGAAAATTATCTCTCTATCTCTCTATCTACCTATCTATGCTAGCTATCTAGTTTTCTTTGAGGATAAAGCTGATACAACTCAGAATGCCTACTTATCTGGGGTTGCTTAGTGCTAAGTTGCTACTGTTTCCTAGTGATGTGGGTGGGGCCTGCCAGTTGGGGTTTCCCTTACAGGGAAACAGTTCAAAGGAACTCAGTGCCTTCAGTTCCCAAACAAGTACAGGTAGATAAGATACTATTATAATTGCTACCAGAGAGGGCCCAGAGAGGTTTCTTCTCCCCAAGGGAGGCCCCTTCCTGGTTCTAATCTAATTTGTGTGTGTGTGTGTGTGTGTGTGTGTGTGTGTGTGTGTGTGTGTGTGTGTGTGTGTGTGTGTGTGTGTGTGTGTGTGTGTGTGTGTGTGTGTGTGTGTGTGTGTGTGTGTGTGTGTGTGTGTGTGTGTGTGTGTGTGTGTGTGTGTGTGTGTGTGTACCAGATAGGTAGAATTAAACCTTTCAAGGTGTTGTGGTTAGATTGTTTACAAATGTTTGGTGACTCTAGGAAATGTGAGAAGTCCTAGTTCTCTTTCAAAGGACCATCCTCTGGTGGTTAAGATGTGGGCTTTTGAAACAGAAACTGTAATACCTGTGGTCTATTCCTTTTTGTTTCCCTATTGGGGATGTTTATGAAGGCTCTGAAGTTTTGGACTTCAGGTTAAATTTTGCAAAGATGGCTTTAAGGTACTAGGATTGCAGCCTCAAAGCAAGTAGTCATTGAAGGAGGGCCTTGCTTTCTACAGGTCTGTTCACCTGGCTATACCAATCCCCATTTCAGTCATTCCAAGCATTCTTCATCCACTGAAAAACAGCACAGTGGAAATAAAACACGGAAAAATCTTGCAGACTATCTAAGTGGTTAAGGGGTTATCATGGCAAAAGAAAAAAGAAACTTTTAGGCAACTAAAATGAACTTTAAAATACAAGACAGAAACTGGGACATAGCTCAAGAGTCAAGCAAGAGACCCTGAGTTCAAACCTAGTACATCTCATTTAGGCAGGTGACTGATTCAGCTGTCCACTTAGCTCTTTGAGGTATACTTACACTTTGCTAATAAATCATTCTTTACTATTTACAAACAAAGTAGAAGAAATAAATATAAAGCCAGAAGCTGGTGGCTCACGCCTATAATCCTAGCTACACAGGAGGCTGAGATCTGAGGATCACAGTTCAAAGCCAGTACAGGCAGGAAAGTACATGACACTCTTATCCCCAATAAACCACTAGGAAACCAGAAGTGGCGCTGTGGCTCAAGCAGTAGAGTCCTTGTCTTGAGCTGAAGAGCACAGGGACAGCGCCCAGGCCCAGAGTTCGAGCCCCACGACCAACAAAAAAACGACAACAACAACAACAAAAAAACAGAAATAAATATAAGCATTATCTGAAATAGTTCCTTGAAGAAGTCAGCCCCCAAATAGTTAATCTTGCATTATAGATGCTAAATTATGTTAAGCTAAATCTACTACTGTGGTCAGAAAGTTAGAAAATCAATTCCTCTCTACACCTTTTGGCAGAAAACTAGGGTACAGCTACACCAGGAACACAATATGTTATACTGTTCGCTGAACTCCAAGAAAAATCTAACAGTGGGCTGGGATTTAGCAGGAGTGAGACCCTGTGTTTAAGCCTCCAGCAAGTGCTTCTCATCCAAAAAGAACAAAAGAAAGAAAAGTCTAACAAAGTTGCAGCTAGTCAATCGAACATCTGAAATGGTGAATATTAGAGCGTCCATACTGCCTGAATGGGGTGAATGAGGAGCAAGTGAAATGTCAGGCATCTGAAGAATAAAAGCTAGAAGGATAATTTTATGGTTGAATTGTGCAACTTCAATTCATATATGGAAGCCCTACTCCCCTACCTGTTCAGAATGAGATGTTTGGTCCCTTACAAAAATAATTAAGAATTCAGTCTCAAACATGCCCATTCATCCAATCTGATTGGGGTCCTTACAAGAGGAGATTTCAAGAAAAAGCTGGAGAGAGCAAGCAGACAAGTACATGCACAGCCAGATGACCATTCAATCACTTAGTAAGAAAACTGGCAAGTGTAAGCCAAGGAGACAGATCTCAGAAGAAACCAAACCTACCCACACCTTGATCTTTGAGTTTGGCCTCTAAAACTGTGGGGAAAACTGGTTTCTGTTTTTCAAGTACCCAGTCTGGAGTATTTTGTTATAACAGCCCTTGCAGATTAATACAGATTAATTAATTAATGATCAAATGATTTTTAAAAATCTATAAAAGGGGACTGGGAATGTAGCTTAGTGGTAAACTGCTTGCCTAGCATGCATGAAGCCCTTCAATTCCTCAGCACTACATAAACAGAAAAAGCCAGAAGCACTGTGGCTCTAGTGGTAGAGTGCTAGCCTTGAGCAAAAGAAGCTCAAGAACTGTGCCCATGCCCTGAGTTCAAGCCCCAGGACTGGCAAAAAAAAAAAAAAATCTATAAAAGGTCATGATCATCTTGGTATACCAGTAGACTGAGGTTTTATTAAAAAAGCAAATTATGTATACTTTCTACATCATAATCACCTAGGATACTTTTTCAAAAGCAAGTTTCCAAGCCTACTGGATTAAGAGTGTTCTTCTTTGAGGCCCCAAAATCTAGCTGTCTTCATGGGTAGATACACAAATGATGTGTTTTTCATTCTCAAGCCTGAGGTATACTGCTCAAGGTATTGCTTGATCTTTGCCTCTTTTCTGTGTCTGGATAGTGGGTACTAATTCAAATGTTTGGTGTATCTGGTGCTCTGGCAGATGTTCTCCCATCCAAGAACCAATAATGACTCCCCTAGCAGGTTATCTCTCTCCAGGTGTCAGCAGGTGTTTACCCAGCATGTGAGAAAGCTGAATGGGATGGAGCAAACTGAATCTTTAGGGGGATTTTCTTTCATTTCTGGAAAGAAATATGTGCCTCACATATCTTACTAAGAATATAATGAACATAGTTTAAACAATAATCTTCTGTACAAATATTCTCTAATTTGGTTTATTTAAAGGTCCTAAAACCTTGGCACCTAAATTAACAGAGGGAATATAAGAAGTAGAATGGGCATATGTAACTGAACTATTGTTATGAATCAGTTCTGTTTCTTTGGACAGTTCTTTGTCATGGCCTATGCATTCTGTTTTGGTACGAGGGGTAAAGATGCTAGAATGAACCCAGGACTTTGCATATTCTAGGCAAGAGCTCTACCACTGATCTACATCCCCATCTAATGCCTTCTTATGGCCTATACAGTTAAAATATAATAGTAAAATAATACAGCTATAAAAGGCTATTAATAAATGGAATAGAAAGGCCCTATGCTTTCATTTACTCTTTCACCACTAATAGAAAATATTCTTTCACATGCATTAGGTGAAATTTCTTTCCTTCACCTATGGACCAAAGAGGAACTGAAGAGAGAGAGACAGAGACAGAGACAGAGAGACACACAGAGAGAGATACAGAGAGAGGCAGAGAGAGGCAGAGAGACAGAGACAGAGAGACAGAGGCAGAGAGAGAGAATAGTGTCTGTGCAAAAAAACTCAGTGATGAAATTTTCCTTTTGTTTTTTTGAGACAAGGTCTCACAATGCACCCCAAGTTGGCCTGGAACTCCTTAAGTAGCCAGACTGGCTTTGAACTCTGGCTTCTCCTGCTTCATCCTCTTGAGTACTGAGATTATAGCGATATGCCATCATACTGGGCTTGAACATTTTCAAAGTAGACAGACTAGAAGGCACTTATTCAAATATGGCAGTTAACTAGAGGCATGTAAAAACTGCCCTCCTACTACCAAATGTGATTAAGGGACATAAGGTTTTATAAATGTTGTTTTTGATTTGTTTTATAAAACCGAAATTGAGGCGAGTCATTTCTATTTTCCCATTGATGACTAGCCTTTGAGCCCAAATGCAGCCACACTATCGCTGCGGTGACCAGGCCCGTCGGGATTCCTACGACCACAGTTGTTGCTGTTGTTGTTATTTTCTCAGCACTTATTCAGTGTCAGGCAATGGACTCAAGTGTTTCAGTCTCCTTGACCAACCGCATGTCCGTTTCTCTGTGCAGCCCACTGATTCCCACTGTATGCCTTTGGGCAGGGGATGGGGGTGGCTGGGAAACTGCAATTGTCATTCATGTTCCAGGTGCTTTCTAGAAACAAGAATTGTGGCACTCACAAAGCATTGATTTAAAACTCTAGACTTGGTTCTCCGGGGAGGCAGAGGAGCTAAGCCCAGAGCACAACTGGATTCCCTGGGACTGGAAAAAGGACATGAGGTCTTCAAGGAGAAAGCTTCCGAGTCTGGGCAGGGAAGGGGGCCTAACAATGAAAGGCGGCCACGTCCGCGGCAGAGGGCTCCCGGCCGGGGCGGCGGAACCCCTCGAGGGGCGCAAGGGCCACCCCGAGACCTTTGGGGGCCGCGCTCTGCCGGGCGCTGGGGGCCGGGAGGTCCCGGCCTAGCGGGCCCGGTGGCTGGGTGGGGGGGGGGGGTAACCCGCCAATAGGCAGGGGCCGCCGCGCCTTCATTAGGGGGCGCTCTGGGGGCGCAGTCCCGACTCCCGCCGCTTCCTCCCGCCGCCCCTCCCCGCCAGCCCCAGAGAAGGAACGCAGCCGAGCCCTGGGGACCGAGCCTCGGAGCCGCCTGGGCCGGGCGGGCCGGGGCCGCCGCCTCCTTCCGCCGGCCATGCATTCTTCCGGCTCCTCAGATTGCCGCGGCACGGGCCGGGCCCCGGCCAGCCCGAGGTAACCCGCGGCTCGGCGGGGCGCAGGCCCCGGGGGCCCGGGGAGGGGGCGGGGAAGGGGTGTCGCCGGGCCCGGGACGGAGGCGCGGTAGGCCCCGGGGAGGAGGCGGGAGTGCGGGGCAGCCGCCCGCCTTCTCCCCGGGGCCCGCCCTGGTGACAGGTCCGGCCTCTGAGTCCCCGCCGTCCCTCTGTCCGCAGGCAGCCGCGAGGGGAGTAGGTCGCCCGCGCGCGCCCGCTCGCGCCGCGCGCCTCGGGCCGTCTCGGCCGCCGCCGTGTCCATGACCGCGACCCCTTGGCCAGGGACACCCGCCGCCGCTGCCGCCGCCGCCCCGAGCCGCGGGCCCCGAGTCCCGCTCGCCCCCGCGCCCGCTGAGGTGAGCCTGGAGCGCGGGCCGCGCCGCGCCCGCCCGCCCGCCACTGCCGCCGCCGCCGCCCCAGTCCTCAGCCTCATCCGCCCAAACCGCTGCGTCTCCCCGCCGCGCACGGCCGGTGCCTCCGCTCCCCGGGCTCGCTCCCCATCCCTCGCTCCCCGGTTCTCCGGGCGGACCGGGGCCGGCCGGGGCATCTTCTCCTCGCCTCGCGTCCCCCGGGTTCCCTTCCCCCTCCTCTCGCTCGGCCGGCTTTTCGCCTCGTTTGCCGGCTTTCTTCCTCCCACCTGGTCCCCTTCTCCACCCTAGGCCCCTTTCTTGTTATAATTTGCGGGGAGTTGGGGCAGGGGGGGAGAAAGCAACAAAATCTGCCCCCCCCCGCCACCCCCTCGCTGCAAATGAGAGATCTGCGAATGCCAGAGACCTTTTAAACGCCCGAATCAGTGTGCAGGAATGGGGGCGGCGGGGGACCCCGGTTCTCCGGGTCTCTGATCGCGAGGTCCCTGTTTCAGCCTGGCTCCTGTCCCCGGGGTCGTCACTCGGGAGCTAACTGAGCAAGTGGCTCTATTCCTTTTTCCTTCTTCTTTTTTTCTTCCTTAAAGTCCCAAATGGACCACCGCAGTGAGACGCGGTGCGGCGATCGCCATCAATTAGTGAGTGGGAATTGTATTAGCCTTGGCTCAATGTGACGTGCCCCGTGTCCCGGTGAACAGCTCCCTTGACCTTGTGCGGCTCCTCCTCTCGGGCTCTCTGTCCCCCTCTGGAATTTCTCCTTAGAGATCACTGAGGTACTACACCCAGAAAAGCTTAAGACCCTCGCTCTCCCCCCCCCATCCCCCTTCCTCTTTTTATTTTATTTTTGTGCTAGAGGCGACTTTGTGCGCCGTTGACTCTTTTAGAGGTGTTTCACCCATGTTCCTTTTCAAATGAATGTTCTTTTCATCTCCAGAAAGACAGGATGGACTCCAGTGTGAGAATGGCTGTGACTTTGGAAGAAGCTCCGTGGCTAGGCTGGATGTGGGTGAAAGCCCTGATGAGATTTGCTTTCATGGTCGTCAACAACCTGGTGGCTATTCCATCCTACATCTGCTATGTGATTATACTGCAGCCCCTTCGAGTGCTGGACAGCAAGCGGTTCTGGCATATAGAAGGAATCATGTATAAATGGCTTTTAGGAATGGTGGCCTCCTGGGGATGGTATGCTGGATATACAGGTAAGAGGGGAAAAAAGTACTTTTGTGGAATGCGTATGAAAAAAAAATGCAATGTTATGTTTACAGTCAGGAGCCATGATTGGTGCTTTGGGTTGAAGGTGCTTTTATGCTTTCAGTATTGAACAAATAAATAGAAGACAGTGCTCTCCAGTTTCTCAACGAGGAAACATGATGTTCTCAGAAGTGTAATTTCATAATTAAGTATTGATAAGTTCCTCGAATTTTTTATGTGATTGACATTCATTTATTAAAACTGGTCTGTAAAAGCTCTTGGAAGAATAGGAGTGAGATATATAGCACTGGGAGTTTAGAAAGGCAACTGGGCTCTGTGCTTATGCTGAAACAGTGTAATAAGTGCTTTTTTTCATCGAATGTGATATTGTACTGTGTTGACATTTTAAGCCAAACCAAAAAAAAAAAAAGAGGGGGATGTTTGCTGTTAGGCATGCTTCTTTTGTGTTCTAGCATCTATGTTTTATCCCACTTGAGAGTATTAAGTTATAAAAATTATCTATGTTAAGCTAACTTATTTCTTGAAGTCTTTAAGTAGATTTCTGTTTCAGGTTTTAAATTGCATTTTAGGGAACAGGAACAGGACTGTTCTGAAGGAGACTTTTATAAAACTAAATGAGAAGTAGCATTTATTTTTCTTAGGTTCTCTGAGAGCTTCTGTTTCTACCTTGACAATACTATTTTATTATACTTATTTGATATTTTTCTCTAGGAATTAGGATAATGAAGAAAGCTGTGAGGTGTGCAGAGCTTATCAGACCTGGAGGTTTGAACCACAGAAATGTATAACTGATAGATTGCTTAGTGGTCATGTAGCAGAAGTCAAGTCAGCCATAATCTGCAGTTCATAGGTTGGAAAAGTGAGGAGGGTACATGCTTTCAGTGTCAGGCTTCATGCCGTTCTCCATTTTAAATTCTGTCTTCCTCTTTCCTGCCCAAGCTGCATCTGCAGATTTTGTCCATACCCAGGAGAAAAGGACTGACAGCACACAGCTTTTAGGGAGTCTGGCAGACTCTTGCTATGTCAGAATGTTCTCAGATGCTTGAGATGAAGCTTCCCCCCCCCCAATAGTATTGTGAAATCTGCAAGCACTGAAGTCCTTGGGATAGTGTATACATTACTTCCTTATCATTGGTCTTCTTGAGATTCTAATACTCTTGGAAATAGTAGATGATTTCTAAACCTTTTTAGGACCTCATGGTACCAGTAACAGTGACAGAGGAATAAAGGAAAGTTCTAGTCTGTGCTATGCTGCTGAATTCTTATCTGACTCACAGTGCTGTCTTAGAGTAGCTTTGCTTAATATAGTTTGCCTAATATGCTATTCAATATCTGATGGCTCTCTTCTTTACACAGCGTACTTAAACTTGCTTGTTTGATTTGAACTTATAGTCTTCTTAGAAACTGATTCTAATTGTTTATTCTATTTAAATGTAATGCAGTTGCTGAAGTGTTTGTGTTTATGAGTGATATGTTTATGTATGAGTGCCAGTGTTTATGTGTGTTATATATATTTATGTATGAGTGATAGGAAGATGAAAAAATTAGTCACTGACCTTGAGGTTGTGGAGAATACAGTACTGCTGACTGAAGTTAGTTACCCTTTGGCTATAGCACAGCTGCAATGTATTTTTAAGTGTATTTCCACAAGGTATCTCTTCCTTGCTGACTACAGAACTGCAACTTTCTCCCTCTTCCCCACTTGCTTGGAAAGTGCTCTTGGCATGATCTGTATATCTTAGTCTCTCTGAAGCTTTTACTCTTCTTCAGGCTACTGTGTTTTCACAATTTGATCAGTTTCTCATTCAAATGTAGAATACTTTAGTGTGTATATTATAAGTGGTTTTCCCATAAGCAGAATAGTTGATGCTACAGAGTCTGGTCATAGTCTAATCAAAATAGTCAACAGATCAAAAACTGGATGGATGAAATTTGTTGAAAGTCACAACCAGCTGTAAAGATGCCAACCTACCCAAGCATTGATAAGGGAGTGTACCCGTAAGAAGTATCTTAGGGGTTACAATCAGCCTTCCTTTGCTCTATGTATTTAACTTCTTGGTATGCAGAAGATGGTGCATTTGGTTTTTGTTGTTGTTGTTATTGTTTTTCTTCTCCAACCCCAATTTTCACAGATGGAAGACTGAACGTTCCAAAAGAATTCTGCACAGCAGAATTAGTATGTCCATGTTTTAGAATAAAAATTGCCAAAATACTGTTCAGGAACCACTCATGAGAAGCCTTAAAATAGCAATTAGGAAACTGAAAATTGAACGTTAGTTTAGGATATCAAGTTTTTAGCTTGTGACATTTCAAAATGTGTAAGACAAGCCAATTATTCAGCTGTTCTGCTGTAGACTTAGACTGATTATCTAACCTATATCGATAACCACTGATAATGTAATTATTTAAACTTAAATGAATTAAAATATAACATTGAAATTCAGTTACACCAACCACATTTCAAATGCTTAGTACTTGGAGGCTTTCTGCTGGCCACTTAGTGGACAGTGCAGATACAGAACGATTATATCATCACTTGTATCATTCCACTTGACAGAGCTAATAAGCAATAATTGGAACTTTTTTCATTAGGAACTTATTTTTTATCTTAAAAAAGCACACCTGTCTCTATTCTAAACAGAGTTCTGGACTAGAGGTGCAACTTAGTGGCAGAGCATTTGTCTGGTGTGCCCTAGGTTTGATCCTCGCATCGCAAACAAATGAACATAACTCATTTAGGGATACAGGAAGATTTATTAAAGTCATGCAAAATTGCTTCTGAATTTGAGACAAACGTTACAAAAACATTACAGAAATGCTTTTTAGATGAGGAATGGGAGGTCAGTATACCCAAGAAGTTAAATGAACTGTCTTGTACTTAGTTTGCATTCTCAGAGATTGAAACTCAAAGATGAAAAAGGGATTTTTCTGGTCTTTCTGCCTTTGCTTAACTAATGATCAACTTCTGCATGCTTTATTTGGATTTAGGGTTAACCAGTACATCCCTCCCACCAGTTTAAGTGAAGATTGGGAAATTTCAGAGAGATTTTGCACAAAATGTACTTATTTAAAATTGTTTTTTTTTTAATTTTCATTTATTTTAATAAAGTCATTGTCCTTAAAACACATTTGATTAAAGTCTCTGTACATAAAACAGCTTAAAGATTATCATTGTAAGTAGAAGCTCCAGAATGTCTGTATTGAATTGAGTCTTTTGGGCCAGAGTCCGGCTGGCAGGGAATTGGGGTGCCTGGGGAATTGCTGTCAAGCTGGTTTTGCTTAGCAAATGCTCTTTCCCTTAGATTGGGTATTTACTGGGGATGGCTTTAGGGAAAGCTGATGCAGATTAGGCTTAGTTTCCTCCCACTCCTCAGCTGTGATGGCTGCATGTTTGTCTTTGTGGGTTATTTGATTTTGTGGATTATTTTAGTAGTACTCTACTTTTTTTTTTCCTGTTAGCATAAAAATTTGTTGTATACAAAACAATTAATGTTTAGGAATTATACCTTGAAATTCTAGAGAAAGTTTGGAAATAACATCTCTTAGAGAAGTCTTCTCTACCTTTGAGCCATAAAACCAGTTAAGTATGTCAAGATGGATATATAGATAAATAAATGTATATTTTTAAGGGGAAATCGAACAGAATTAAAAGGTGGGTGTCGGTGGCTCACACCTGTAATCCTAGCTACTCAGGAGGCTGAGATCTGAAGATAGCAGTTCAAAGCCAGCCAATAAACCACTCAGAAAACCAGAAGTGGCACTGTGGCTCAAGTGGTAAAGAGCTAGTTTTGACCTGAAGAAGTGAGGGACAGTGCCCCTGGCCCTGACAATAATAATAATAATAATAAATAAATAAAAATCAGAAATATCTATATCTGAACTAAATGGTGTTTGAGGATGTATTTTTTATTATGAGTGTAGTCAACATTTGAAAGGCATTGATGTAGTAGAGCTAATGTGACTCTGAGCGTCAGTGGTATTGATCTAGCTTTCAGTATAACATGTTTGCTCACTAGTCAGGGTGAGAGGCCTACCTGTTTCATGACCACTGGATTTTTTAGAGCATAATTTGTTGCCTGATGCTTGCCTGAGGCTCAGAGTGTTTGATAAGTGTCCCTTTTGTTGTTGTTGTTGTTATTGTTGTCATAATTTTGTTTATTTTGTTTTATTTTTGCAATATTAGGAATTGAATCTAAAGTTACAGACATGTGAGGCAGGTACTACTTAGCTAGATCCCCAGCCCAGGTGTCTTTTTGTTGTTGTTGTTGTTGTTTGGATTTCTTTTATCCATTCCTGGATGCCTGACCAGCCAACAGACTGCTGATACCTGGATCAAGTGTCTTTTTATTTTAATTTCTGGGGCAGAATCTTGCTATGTAGTCCAGGATGGCATTATACTTGCAATATCAGTGCCATTAAGTCTAGCTCCCAACATGTCTTTCTTGAATAATCCCTTTCTTTCCTGATCCTGAGAATCCTTGGCTGTCCGCTTTCCTAAAAGGTGTAATATCAAGGTGGTTGCAGTCCATAAAATATAAACCTAATCCAGATAATATAAAATGGGTATTTATTAATGTTACACATCTTTTAATGAGCTTTGCTTATGTGTAAGAATAGGTGTCCTGGAAATGGTGACATAAATAACAAGACATTATTGCCAACTTTAAGGAACTCAGTAGTATTGGTGGAGAGACAATATATAGTACACTGAATTGTACTGTCATAGAAATGTACTGTAGGGTGAAAAAGAAGGGGCACCATCACCGGATCACTACTGATCAAGCTTTTGGTTTTACCACTGCAGTAGGTGGTAGGAAGGGAATAGGAAACAAAAGAGAGGCTTCAAATTCCTGGGTTTCTCACCCCCATTAGGTTAGTATTTCATGGTAGGTATCTTGTCTAATTCTGTCATGAGTAATTAGAGTAGATTTTGTTGTTGGTGGTGGTGGTAGTGGAGTTTGAACTCAGGGCCTGGGCACTATCCCTGAGCTCTTTGTGTTCAACACTAGTGCTCTACCATTTTGAGCCACAGCTCCACTTCTGGTTTTCTGGTAATTAATTGGAAAGAAGAATCATGTTGTTGGGCTGGCTTTGAACCATGATCTTCAGATCTAGCTGGGTACCATTATCATCCCCCCTTCTTTTGTTATTGATATTGAAAATGAAACAGGTTTTACAGTTACTTTCCCTTAAGCATTGACTGAATTAATATTGCCACAAGTTTATTTTTGTATTTAAAGAGCCAGTATTGATCTTTAGATAATATTCCTAGACTGTTTCTTAATTTTTTACAATCCTATATGCTCTTTTGCTTTAGAGGTATGAAATTTCTTTCTGAAGCTAAAAGGCTGACATCTAAAAGCAACATCACATACGTGGACTTCTTCAAGAGGCTATAAAAATAATGCTTCAATGGAAATATTTGTGGTATACTGGAAATTTCATGAAGTTCTACTTTGTGTGTTTTATCAGGTGGTTAACTATGTAATCTTATGTTTTGCTATTTAGGAAGCTTCGTATGTCTTACTGGTTATTTTATGTAATATTCGTAATTCTCTATTGCTAGTAACTCTTCATTGATCAAAGATTAACTTACTTGTTTTCTTTTGTGCCAGGACGGAGGCTTGGCAGAGGCTTAGACTCAGGGCCTGGGTGCTGTTTCTTATCTTTTTTGCTCAAGGCTAGTGCTCTAACACTTTATAGTCCTAGCTCTGCTTCCAGCCTCTTGCTGGTTTATTGGAGGTAAGAGTCTCATGGACTTGTCTGCTTAACCTGGCTTCAAACTGTGATTCTCAGATCTCAGCCTCCTGAGTTGCTAGTATTACAGTGATGAGCCACCAGCACCTATCTAGGTTTATTTTTAATCCTTCTTTCTTTACCTTCCTCATTTGACTTCTGAGCTTTAAGGCTATCTACCTGCCATTACATAAGGTAATCAATGAATTGTTAAAAATATAACTTTGCTTTCTCCCTTTTACCAATTTGTGTTATTTGTACTTGTACAGCATTTTGGGGGTCTTGTAATTTTGTTCTGTTCTGTTACCCTTATCTTCACTTTTTGTCTTGCTTTTTCAGTTAAATAAATGTAATGCTTACTCATGTATTTTGGGTGGGGATTTTTCCAGTTTCCTTTGGTTGGTGAACTTCATCTTCTAGTGTAGATTGAGTTTTCCTAATTTGAAATATTCCAAAATCCACAGCGCCAGTGGCTTATGCCTGTAATCCTAGCTACTCAGGAGGCTGAGATCTGAGGATCAAGGATATGAAACCAGCCCAGGCATGAAAGTTTTGAGACATATCCCCAGTTACCTACCCAAAAACTGGAAATGAAGCTATGGCTGAAATGGTAAAGCACTAGCCTTTAGGACAGTGCCTAGACCCTGGCACTGGCATACACACATACCCCTCCAAAAAATCCAAAACTTTTTGAGCATAAACATAATGTTGCAAGTAGAAAATTTCATACCTGACTTCATGTGATGAGTCATAGCCAAAAGTTATCCTTACACTTTGTGTCTGAGGTATATATGAAATATAAATAACTCAGGTTTAGACTTGGGTCCCATCCCCAAAGAAATCTCACTGTGCATATATGCAAATATTCCCAAATCCAAAAAAAAAATCTGCAATCTGAACATCTTTGGTCCTAAGCATTTTGGATGGGGGATGCTCAAACTCTAGTTTCTGAATGAAGGCTTATGGAAACAGAATGGAGATAACTTTTTTTTTGTTGATGGTAGTCATGGGGTTTGAACTCAGGGCCTGGGTGCTGTCCCTGGGCTCTTCTTGCTCTAGGCTAGTGTTGTACCACTTTGAGCCACAGCTCCAGTTTTCTGCTGGTTAATTGGAGAGAAGAATCTCATGGACTTTCCTGATGGCTTTGAACCATGATCCTTAGCTCTCAGCCTCCTGAGTAGCTAGGATTATATCTGGCTTGGAGATAATTTTTACAACATTTTCAGAAGTTCTTTCTTATTGATTTATATTTGAAGGACTAAACAGATTATAGAATGTTTGGTTCATCCTTTCCTAAGTATTTTACAGTATTACACAATGTCTTTTGGCACTAAATGTTTTTGTGGCAATATGGAAAGCCAGCCTGAGTATTTCCCCACTATTAGCCACTTGATCTTTTTTTTTTTTTTTTTTATTGTGAAAATACTGTACAGAGGAGTTACAATTACATGGGCAAAATAATGAGCACATTTCTTATCAAACATTGTAGCCTCCTCCTTTGTTTCCCCTTCCCATCCCTTCCCATCCTTACACCCCCCCTCCCCCCACCGCGCCTCCAAAGTCACTTGATCTTTATAGCCTATGTACCCAAAGGATTCTCTATCTCTGATATCTAGTGATTTTACTGGGATATGTTGGTGTTGGCTTTTTAAGCTCAAATTTTCATGATGTATTGTGTTCTTTTAAAGTATAGATTTAAGTTTGGTTTTATTTCAGGGTAATTTTGTTCATCTTAGATATTTACTTATTCATCTTATATGAACATCATTTAATGTCTCATTGTTTTGCTTTTCTTTTTTGGAGACTAATAGTGTGTATGTCAAATCTTCCTTTGTATGTTTTTCCGTTTCAGTTGTTTTCTTTCTCTTTAATTCTTTTAATTACTTTTTCATTTCTTTATGTTCTTTCTGTGTTTTGTGAAATGTCTCCTCTTTGTTCTTCTTTCAGTTTTTTTTTTTGTTTCTGTGTTTTGTTTGTTCTTCTAGATGCTTGTTTAATTCTGGCAGTGTTTGCTTCCCTTGTTCCCCTTACCTAGATGTTTTTCCTTGAGTTCATGTATTTCTGCTTTATGGTCTTGCTTATAGGGATGGTGTGGCTTCATTATTTTACATTTGTGCATAAATATTCAATTATTGTTGGACACCACCGTGGAAGTAATCTCACTACTCAGGAAGCTGAGGAAGGAGGATTTCTAGTTTGAGGCTGGCCTATGCTACATAATGAGTTTCAAGGCTAGCCTCAGCTACATAGAGAAATTCTGTCTCCAAAAAACCCCCAGACAATGTTTTGTTTTTTTTTTTTAATTTTTTTTATTGTAAAGATACTATACAGAGGGTTACAGTTACATGAGTGAGGTAATGAGTACACTTCCTCTTGAGCATTGTTACCCCCTCCATTGTTTTCCCCCTACCATCCCCTCCCTCTCTCCCTTCCCCAAGGTTCTTTTTTTTTTTTTTTTTTTTGATTGTGATTAAGTGATTACTTAATTTCCGGTAATTCACAGTATTGTGGAATAATGATGCTCGTTTAAAGTCACAAGTTCATTCTAACTTTCCTGGAGCAAATTGTCTATCACAGTCTGTAATATATAACGGTGCTCACATGTTATATACCATATATGTGATCAGCAACATGGGGATATTTGGTAGTGGTTCAGCCAGATGAGTGGGAGTTCTTTGTTTCTTAAGTCCTGTTAGTTTTGCCAGACAATGTTTTGATAATTTTATCACCTCCAGTATAATTATTCTGGTGAGTATTCTTTGGCAGTATATTTTGCTGCTCATTTCTATTATTTTTTCTTTATTTTAATTTTTTCCTTCTCTTCCTCTTTCCCTCTCTCCCTGCATTCTTTCTCATTACCTTCTTCCTTTCTTCATCCCTTTCTTTTTTAGAGTTTTGCTAGATAGCTCACGTTGGCCTCAAATTTTCCTGTTCTCCTTCCTCACCTTCCCAAGTACTGGAATTATAAGCAAGCACCCCTGTACTTAGGTTCTAACGTTTTTCTTATAGTATCTCTTCATCAATGCCCTGACACCTATCTTTTTATTCCTTGTAACTTAATGAACTTGATTTTCCTAAGAAGTTATTTTAAGAGGTTTAGTTGGAGTCAGAGTAGATTTCCAGATTCTCTTTCAAAAATGGTCTTTTCCACATATTGTGCCTGAATGTCTTTTTATTGTCACCGTCTTACTCTTCTTCAAGTGAGACTGAGTCGCCTTTTGCAGCCAATTCTGGACCTCCCACTCCTTTTGCAGATGTGACTGGAGAAATACACCTCAGCATGCTAGCTAAACCCCTTTCCTTAAGGAAGTTCATTGCAACTCTTGCTTTCTGAGATCTGCTACTGCTGAGCCCTTGTCAGCTCAGCACATACCACTGGTGTGTCACCATCTCTGCACTCCATTTCAGTATGAATTCTGCCACCCTTATTGGATCCCAGCCCTGCTCTCAGGTACTTTGGAGGTTTATTTATCTGAGGTCTCCCTTGGTTTGCTGCAGAAAGGAAGAGTTTTAAGTTTTCTATTTCCTTGTTGCTTTCCAGGGACAGTCTATATCGCTATCAGAAAGTGCAGCATAGGTTCTTACTCTTCTGTCTTACTTGTTCAAATATTTCTTGTATCATTCTACTGTACTATTAACTAATATAAAATGAAGACCAATTTTACCATTTAGTTAATTTTCTCTGAGTTTGCTCACAAGAAGAAGCAAGAAGTAGCCTCCAGATATGTTGTATATGTGTATGTGTGCTTTCCCTGCCAGTGGTTCCTAAATTGTTATCTTGGACTATTTACTGACTGCATATGGTTAGGACACTTAACGCTGGTGCCATTTGGCTTCAGTAAGAAAATGCCATCAAAATTAATGAAAGAAATGAGTTACCTTTGACACTTCAGTAAGGAATATGAATAAAACATGACACTAATGCCATTCCCTAGAATCCGATCTGTAAATCACCTTGGAAATGTTAAAGATCACAATGTCCTTCACATTTTGAAAATATAAATTAGTTTCCTGTTTCTACCCAATCCTTTATGCTGTACCTGAGCTTTGATGCTCAAGGCTAGCACTCTCCCACTAGAGCTATAGCTCCATTTCTGGCTTTTTGGTAGATAATTGGAGGTGAGAGTCTCGCGGAATTTCCTGCCTAGGCTGGCTTCAAACCATAATCCTCAGATCTCAGCCTCCCGAGGACCTAGGATTTTAGGCATGAGGGCCTGGTATCCGGCTTAGCCTTTGTCTTTAGAGTTGCTTTTCAGAGTTTATAAACTAATGGCCATATTCAGCAGTTGAAACGTTTATTTGGCCTTAGAACTATTATTTTATTTATTTATTTTTTGGTGCTGGTCTTGGGACTTGCACCAACCTTTTTAGGTGCTGTCTTTGAGCTTTTTTGCTCAAAGCTAGCATTCTACCACTTGAATCACAGCTCCATTTTTGGTAGTTAATTAGAAATAAGATCATCAGGCTGCTGATGACTTCTAATCATTATCCTCAGATCTTAGCCTCCTGAGTAGCTAGGATTACAGGCACTTGGCTAGTTAAACTTTTCAAAAAATTGCTGCCAGCATTTCAATATTAGGGATAAGTTTATTGTTTCTAGTTACTCTTAAGAAATTAGTGATTGTGACATGCTTAACCCTGACTCCTGGTAGGAGCAGTCTGCTAGACCATGTGTATAGCCTGTACTCTTCAGTTACCCCATACACTGCTTTTTCTCCTTTAACTTTGAACCTACTTTTGTCATTTGCCTAACCTTAACTCTTTGGGTCCTAGAGAATTGGGTGATGTTTATTTGTTAAAAAAAATTTTAAACGGGGCTGGGAAGTTGGCTCAGTGGTAGAGTGCTTGCCTTGCATGCATGAGGCCCTGGGTTCAATTCCTCAGCACCACATAAGCAGAAAAAGCTGCAAGTGGCTGTGTGGCTCAAGTGGTAGAGCACTAGCCTTGAGCTGAAAAGCTGAGATAGCACCCAGAACCAGAGTTCAGGCCCCAAGACCGACAAACAAACAAACAAATTTAAACTATAATTACTATTCTGCCTGTGATAGGCATATGTTAGTTGTTTAGTATTATATAAATATACAAAGTATGTAGCTGTAGCTGTCCTTGAGACTTGTGAACCTATCATTTCAACCTGAAGGTTAATTAGTATTGTCCATTACTCATTTTATGAAGTAGGTGCATTCATTAGGAATTGAAAATCAAGAGTGATTATGACTAGAAAGAGCTGTAGTCACAAACTTTCCAAGTTTCATGTACCATATCACTAACCTGGTGAAACATTTCCTGTTTATGCACACATTATTTAGTGGAATGTCTAACCCCTTCTTAAGAATACAGTTGTGCTGGGCACTGGTGGCTCACACCTGTAATCCTAGCTACTCAGGAGGCTGAGATGTAATGGTTGTGGTTCAAAGCCAACCTGGGCAGGAAAGTCATAGAGCGCTTGCTTTGAGCTGAAGAGCTCAGGCCCAGAGTTCAAGCCCCACAACTGACAAAAAAAAAAAAAGAAAAAAGAAAAAAGAATACAGTTGTGTAAAATCTAGATCATTAGAAATTGCATTACCATTTCATATTTTAAAATAAGAAAAATGAAGCAGGTCTGTTTGATTTCTGTTTATTTTAAATTATTGGTAACTAAAAAATAATACAAGAGCCGGGTACTGGTGGCTCACACCTGTAATCCTAGCTACTCAAGAGGCTGAGATTTGAGGACCATGGTTCAAAGCCAGTCTGGACAGGAAAGACTATGAGACTCTTATCCCTAATAAACCACTAGAAAACCAGATGTAGTACTGTGGTTCAAGTATAGAGCACTCGCCTTGAGCTGAAGAGCTCAGGGACTGCACCCAGGCCCAGAGTTCAAGCCCCAAGACCGACCAAAAAAAGAAAAAATTACAATGTTAGACTTGTCTCCTATTATAGTTTAGTAAGATTTGCTCAAATCTTGATTTCAAAACACTTTGCTAAACTTGTAAACATTTGTTAAACATTAAGAAATCATAGGAATTTACTGGGTATGGTAGTGGTTCAAGCCTGTAATCCTAGCCTGGAGTCAGAGATTGGGGATAGCAGTTCTAAGCTAGCCTGAGCAAAAAAGTTAGAGACTCCATCTCCGTCACCACAATGATTGGGCTCAGTGGCACACACCTATCATCTCCAGCAACATGCGGAAGGACAAGTTAGGAGGTCCATAAGGCAAGACCCAATCTTGAGAGTACTAAGGTAAATAGGGACTAGAGGCACGGTTCAAGTAGTAGAGCACCTGCCTTGCAAGTGTAAGGCTCTGAATTCAATCCTCAGCACTGAAAAAAAGAAAGAAAAAGAAATAATGTATATTATATATGTATATATATATATATATATATATCAAGTAGAAGTTTACATTGCTATAATTAGAAAATTGCATTATTTGATCATTTAAGGGAAAATGCTTACAATCAAATTACATCAAAATGTTTCTGAGTCATCCAAAGACAAAGTCAATATAACTTTAGTGTTGAACATATAATAAAAGTATAATAATATTTGCCGTTTTGAAGTGTACAGTTGGGTGTTTTTAGTTTGTCCACACGGTTATACATCCCTCACCACCACCTAATTCTAGAACATTTCATAATCCACAGAAGAAATTCTAAACTCACTAGTTCTTGCTCCCCATCTCTCCTCCCTGCCCCTGTTAACCACTAGTCTGTGTTCTGTCTCTGTGGATTTGCTTATTCTGGACACTTCATATAAATGGAATCTGGTAATATGTGATCTCTTTGGCTTGGCCTCTTTCAATTAACCTAAAGTTGTCAATGTTCATATTATATACATCAGTACTTTATACCTTTGTGTGTCTGAGTAATATCCCACTTTGTAGAGAGACCATATTTTGTTTATATGTAGTCCAGCAGTTGAACAACTAAAGTTGTTTTCACTTTTGAGTTATTATGAATAATGCTGTTTGTTTTTGGTGCCAGTCCTGCAACTTAAACTCAGTGCTGGGTGCTGTCCCTGAGCTTTTTTGCTCAAGGCTTGTGCTCTACCACTTAAGCCACAGCTCCATTTCTAGCTTTTTGGTAGTTAATTGGAGATAAGAGTCTCTCTCATGGGCTGTCCTGCCCTGGCTGGCTTCAAACTGTGATCCTCAGATCTCAAGCTTCCTGAGTAGCTAGGATTATAGGTGTGAGCCATCTGTGCCTAGCTGTTATGAACATTTATATGCAAGTTTTGTATAGATATATTGCTTCAGATCTTTTGGACTAAGAGTCAAGTTTCTAGGTCATATGGTAATTTTAGGTTTAACTTTGAGGAACTGCCAAACTGTTCTTGGAAATGGCTTTACTATTGTACATTCCCACCAACATCTTCACTAATACTTATTATTTTCTGTCTTATTGTTTGTTTTATTTTAGCCACTCAAGGAGATGTGAAGTGTTACCTCATTCTGGCTTAGATTTGCATTTCTTTAATGATCTTTTTATATATTATTGGCCATTTGCATTATCTTTGGAGAAATGTCTCCTCATTTTTTTGCCTATTTTTAGACTGGATTGTTGGAATTCTCATTATGTTGTATTCTATGGTTTATATGTTGTTTCTTCCTCCAAAGTGTCCTGTGTTGAAGCTTGGCCCCCAGGTGGCATTACTAGGAGGTTATTTAGACCTTTAAGAGGGGAGGCCTAGTGCAAAGCCCTTAGATCAATCTGGGATGTACTGAAAGAGATGAACATATTTCTTGTGGGACTGTGTATGGTAAGTCTCTTACGGGAATTATTATGAAAGTCAGAACCAGGTCCTAGTCTCTCTCTGATTTTAATTTGGTAAAGTGATTGCTCACTCCTGCCATTGCAATCTGCCATGGGGTGACATAGCTAGGGAGGGGTGCTAGCTTGAGCCCTTACTGTGACATTTGAACTTTGACCCTCTAAAACTATGAGCTAAATAAACTTCTCTTTTCTTATGAAATTAGCCTGTCTCAGGTATTTTGTTGTTTTAATGTAAAACTGACTAATAAAAGTTATGAGTTCTTTCTAAAATTATAGACACTAGATTCTATTATTATTATTATTATTTGCTAGTCCTGGGCTTGAGATGAGGGCCTGGTTGTTGTCCCTGAGCTTTTGTGTTCAAGGTTAATGTTCCACAACTTGTGCCACAGTTCTATTACTTCTGGCTTTTTTTGGAGGTTAATTAGAAATTAGGAGTCTCATAGACTTTCCTGCCCACGCTGGTTTTGAACCTTCAAATCTTAACCTCCTGAGTAGCTAAGGTTACAGGTGTGAGCCACCGGCACCTGGCTTATGGACACTAGATCCTTCGTGTTTTTTCATGAGTCTTGTGTTTTTAGTGTCATAAACTTCATTCAAGATCATGAAGAGCTATACCTATATTTTCTCTTTTATCTTTTTTATGTAGTTGTGTAGTCCATTTTGAGTTAATTTTTCTGGTGAAATGATACAGGGGTCCATACCTCATTCTTTGCCATATGGCTATCTCTCCTGTCCTAGTGTCATTTGTCAAAAAAAGCTTTTTTCCATACTAGATGATCATGGTATCCTTGTTAAGAATTAGTTGACTATAGAGATAGACAATTATTTTTTGACTCTTAATTCTGTTCCATTGATCCTTATGCCTCTCCTTATGTCAGAACTATACTGTCTTGATGACTGCAATTTAGTAGTAAGGTTTGTTTTTGTCTGTCATGGGGCTTGAGCTCAAGGCCTGGGTGCTGTCCTTCAGCTCTTTTGCTCAAGGTTAGTACTCTACCACTTTGAGCCACAGCTCCACTTCTGATTTTCTGGTGGTTAATTGGAGATAAGAGTCTCATGGACTTTCTTGTGTGGGCTGGCTTTGAACCATGATTCTCAGATCTCAGCCTACTGAGTAGTAAATTTTAAATTATATATATATATATATATATTTATATATATATATATATTTCGTTGTATTTTAATTCTTAAGAATTCTCAGTCTGTGTGATAGACAATTTGCTCCAGTAAAGTTAGAATGAACTTGTGACTTTAAATGAGCATTATTATTCCACAATACTGTGAAATTCAGGAAATTATGTAATCACTTAATCACAATTTAAAAAAAGCAAAAAAGAACCTCGGGGAAGGTAGGGAGGGAAGGGATGGTAGGGGGAAAACAATGGAGGGGGTAACAATGCTCAATAGGAAGTGTACTCATTACCTTACTCATGTAACTGTAACCCTCTGTATAGTATCTTTACAATAAAAAATAAAAAAAATATTAAAAAAAAAAAGAATTCTCAGTCTGCTGGGCACCAGTGGCTCATACTTGTAATCTTAATCTATTCAGGAGCCTGAGATCTGAGGATGACAGTTCAAAGCCAGCAAAGGTAGAGAAGTCCCTTAAGGCTCTTATCTCCAATTATCTACCAGAAAACCAGAAGTGGATCTGTGTCTCAAAGTGGTATAACACTAGCCTTGAGCAAAAAAACCCCACAAGGACAGCACCAAGGCCCTGGGTTCAAGCCCCAGGACCCACAAAAAAAAAATATGAATCCTACAATAAATCCCCTACATTATATAATTAATATGCATTAATAAAAAGGAAAAAAGTGCTGGACACTGGTGACTCATGCCTGTAATCATTGCTAGTCAGGAGGCTAAGATCTAAGGATCACAGTTCAAAGCCAACCTAGACAGGAAAATCTGTGAGACTCTTATTTTATGGATACCAATTAACCACCAAAAGTGGGAAGTGGAACAGTGACTCAAAGTGGTAGAGCTTTGAGCACAAAAGCTCAGGGACAGTGCTCAGGCCCTGGTTCAAGCCTTAGAACCAGCATCAGGAAAAAAAGAAAGAAAAATTCATTATCATTTTTTGTTATATATTATGACAATAGTAAGGCTAGTTCACTACTCAGAAATCCTAATTTAAAACCATTTTGGACTTAAAGTCTTGAATTAATACATATAATTTGGTTAAATGATCTCTTCCTATTTTTTTTTTGGTTCGGTTGTGGGGCTTGAACTCTGGGCTTGGGCACTGTCCTTGCGCTCTACAGCTCAAGGCCAGCACTCTACCACTTGAGCCACAGCACCACTTCCGGTTTTCTAGTGGTTTATTGGAGATAAGAGTCTCACAGACTTTCCTGCCCAGGCTGGCTTTGAACTGCGATCATCACATCTCAGCCTCCTGAGTAGCTAGGATTACAGGTGTAAGCTACCAGCGCCCGGCTAGATCTCTTCCTATTTTATACTGAGAAAACATTTTACAAGTAATTGTTTTATAAATATTACTCTCAAAAAATAAAACATCAGTTATAGAAGTATGGAGTTGTGATTGATTAATTAAATGTTTATTGACTGTTTACTTCCAGTTAGTAAATTTCTTTTGTTATTTTGGTGATACTATGATTTGAATTTGGGATCTTGAGCTCACTAGACCAACTCTCTACCATGTGAGCCACACCCTGCAAAGTTATTGATTTATAAAATAATGGGCTAGAGACTGATTTAGAATAGCATGGTGTTTAGCATTCTAAAAATGATAACTTTGAGGAGTTTCATAAAAAGGAAAATAGTCAGGACTTGCTGAAGGATTGAACGTGGAGTGGGAGCCAGGAATTTATTATTATTATTATTATTATTTTGCCATAGACTACTTAGATATTAATAACTTTTGTGGGTTATATATATAGTTATCAACACAGGCAGATGACCATGAAGAGCCGATGAAAAGAATATATATTTACAGGCTGGACATCCCTTCCCTGCAGCTAACAGGGATGCCCCTAAGGTTTCAGGTAGGAGCTTCTGGGTAGATTGGGAAGCAACAAGAGGGAAGATTGTAAAATTTAGCATAGAGTAGGTGAGAATTGCCCATTTGGAGCTATGAAATAGACATGTATATACATTCTGAAACTCAAGACGGAAGCTGAGCTAGAAAGAAAAATGGGCATTTCAGAGCGTTTAAAGCTGAGAAGCTAGATGAGATGGCCTGGGGAGACTGAAGTTCTGGGTGTTGGGTGGCCCAGGATCAACCTCAGCCCCCCACCCCAAGTACTGCCAGCATGAAGAAGTTGGGAGGCCCATGGGACAGACTTTAGAAGAGCAACAACTAGAAGGAATTCTCGCCCCGCCTAAGAATGCAGCACCCCAGAAATCAACAGCCATTCAAGGCATGTGTGCAGGGCAGCAGGGAGGGAGCAGAATGCTCCTGAGAGCTTCGGGTTTGTAAGATGAGAGCTAACATATCATTTATTAATTTTGGCAAGAGCAGCTTCATTGTGGTGGCAGAACTAGAAAGTAGATTGGAGTAAGTTGGAGATTAAGGATGAAATCTCAAGGGATAAAATGGAAAAAGATGTTTGGCTGTGAAGGAGTAGAGGGTGGGAGTTGCAGAAGGATACCGGGCTGGGGCCCTTTAAAAGTTTTCATTTTTGCTGGGGGCGGGGGGGGGGGGGGGCTGGGGGCTGGGGGCTGGTGGCTCACACCTGTAATCCTAGCTACTCAGATGGCTGAGACCTGAGGATGGCTATTCAAAGCCAGCCTGGGCAGAAAAGTCCATGAGACTCTTATCTCAAATAAACCACCAGTAAACCAGAAGTGACACTGTGGCTCAGAGTGGTAGAGTGCTAGCCTTGAACTGAAGAGCTGAGTGACAGTGCCCAGGCCCAGAGTTCAAGCCCCACATTGAAAAAAATATATTTTTGTTGGGTCCCAGTGGCTCATTCTTGTAATCCTGGTTACTCAGGAGACTGAGATCTGAGTATCACAGTTGGAAGCCACTCCAGGCATGAAAGTCTGTGAGACTCTTCAGTGAATCACAGAAAAAGCCAGATGTGTTGCTGTAGCTCAAGTAGTACTATCCTTGAGCAAAAGGAACTTAGAGACAGTGCCCAGGTTGAGTTCAAGACCCAGGACCAGCTTAAAAAAACATTTTTTTTAAAGATGGAAAATCGAGAACCGGATGGAACAAACATCATTTATTTACACAGCTAATGTATTTAGAAAACTAGGCTTGATGGGATTGAATAAGAGAATGTCTGTCAGCACTCAATACATGGAAAGCACTTAAGTATTAGCTCTATTGGTAGAGATAGGCAGAGAAGTCGAAAGCCTCCATGAATTGGTCTAGTTCCAAACTGTTTAGTAAAGCTACTTTCCTGTAATTCCTCTGCATTTTCTCTCTCCCTCCCCACTCCCTTTCCTTTCTCCCCTCCCCCTCTCCCTTCACCCCTCTTTTCCTCCCTCCCTCCCTTTTGTGCTAATATTGGCTGGGCTTGAATTCAGGGACTGGACACTGCCCTTGACCTTTTGCACTCAAGGCTGGAGCTCTATTGAGTCATAGTTCCACTTCTGTGTTTTTGCTATAGTTAATTGCAGATAAAAGTCTCCTAGACTTTTCTGTGCTGCTAGCTTCAAACTAGGATGTCTAATCTCAGCATTCTGAGTAGCTAGGATTACAAGTTGTGAGCCATCAATGCCTGCCCTGAATTATTAGCTTTTTTCCCCTTGCCCTAAAGCTTCTTCTTGTATTTCTTTTTAAATTTGTCTTGCCTCTCAACCCCCCCCCCCACAGTAATAACCTTTCCCACTACTCCAGTTGCCTTTATTTTCTTTCTGAACCTTTTTTTTTTTGGGGGGGGGGGTCCAGTTGTGGGGCCTGAACTTTGGGCATGGGCGCTGTCCCTCAGCTCTTCAGCTCAAGGCTAGCGCTCTACCACTTGAGCCACAGTGCCACTTCTGGCTTTTTTTCTTTTTGCTTATGTGGTGCTGAGGAATCGAACCCAGGGCCTCAGGCATGCAAGGCAAACGCTCTACCACTGAGCCACCTTCCCAGCCCCTTCTTTCTGAACCTTTATGGCATCTCTTCTGTAATTGTGGTTTCTAACTACTGGGCTGAAATTTTCCTCAGTGCTTAGTTATCCCCAAGGCCAGAAATGTACATATACATATTAAGTACCATCTGTAGATCATAAGTAATGTTCTTATATGTTAATATTTTCCTAATATATATAGTTCTTTTTGATAGGAAACCTAAAAGTATTGTGGAAAGGTAGTTGATTTTTGTTATAGTTGCTTTTATGTTATTTTCAATCAATGGTAGAACTACTATGTAGAGGTCTGCCTTATTTCTTGGCCTTGAAAAGAATGCTCAGGAAGTGGCGCTGTAGCTCAAGTGGTAGAGCGCTCGCCTTGAGCTGAAGAGCTGAGGGCCAGTGCCCAGGCCCAGAGTTCAAGCCCCACAACCGACAAAAAAAAAAAAAAAGAAAAGAATGCTCATACTTGAAAGATTATTGATCATTGTACTAAAAAATCTAGCATTTCGCATTCTGCTTCATGTTCTTCACTATTTTACTTTTGCTGTTTCAGTCTCTTTAACACAATAATTGCTTGGGCAAAAGTTATAATTCTTTCTTCCACTTTACTTCAGAGATTAGTCCTTAGGTTATATCCAGCTCACTTCCTGTTTGTTTTTTTTTTAAATTTTATTTTATTTGTGAACATACTGTACAGAGGGGTTACAATTACATGGGCAGGATAATGCGTACATTTCTTACCAAACATTGCAGCCTCCTCCTTTTGTTTACCCTTCACGTCCCTTTTCCTGTTTTGTAAGTCCCTTCCAGATAAGAGTTTTGCAGCTAAACATTTGCAGTCAATTTGATGAACAAACTGACTTTGCACTCCAATTGAGTATGTCTCCCAAGAAAAAATTCAGTGCTTCTTAAAGATAGCTCTGAATCAGAATTGTGTTCAATTATTATTTTTTATTTTTATATTTTGAGTTGTATCAACAAAAATCTTGCTGAACATGTTAGAAAAGATTACTTAAGTACCTACATGATACCTAGAATTTTTTCTCTTGACCTGTATATCCTAAAACTTCTATCATATGACCCGTTTTAGAAAAAGTTTACATTATAGTGGTAGTCTTCCAACTTGTTTATCTGAATTATCTGATGAGCTTTAATAAGTAAATGCATAATACACATATATCCATAAGAATATAAACATATCTGTATATGTATACATACAGATATACTTGTACATATACCCTGGAGAAGAATGTTTGAAGTGGAGCCTGGGAACTCAAAATTTTAACAAGCCATCTTGAGTTGTTTGGGAATCATTGACTTTTTTTTTCCCCTGGTTCTGAGGCTTGAACTCAGTCTGGGCTGTCCCTGAAATCCTTTGCTCAAGGATAGCATTCTACCAGTTGAGCCACAGTGCCACTTTCAGTTTTTTCTGTGATTTAATTGAAGATAAGAGTCTCACAGACTGTCCTCCCTGGGCTGGCTTTAAACTGTGATCCTCAGATCTCAGTCTCTTGAGTAACTAGGATTATTGGCATGAGCCACCAACGCCTGGCTGAATCATTGATTTTTAATGTGTTTGAGCCCCAATATAATGGAGTGGACACTGAATTATATGTTAAAGGATAGCTTATTGTCTTATTCCAGCTTTTTTCTTGGCGGGGGGTGGGGGAGTGAGGGGGTAGGGTGGTGTGGGGAGGGGAGAGGGTGTGTGGCACTGGTCCTGAGGCTTGAACTCAGGGCCTGGATGCTCTCCCTGAACCTCTTTGTGCTCAAGGTTAGCACTCTCCCAATTGAGCCACAGCACTGCTTCTGGCTTTTTCTGAGTAGTTTTGGAGATAATAGTCTCATGGACTTTCCTGCCCAAGCTGGCTTTGAACCACAATCTTCAGATCTCAGCCTCCTGAGTTGCTAGGATTACAGGCGTGAGCCACCTGTGCCTGGCTCAACTTTTGTTGTTGTTCTTGTTTGTTTGTTTGTTTTGGCTGTGGGACCTTTTACAAATAACCACTTCAGATTTTTAAAATTTCTAGTTCTTACTAATTGTGGTTTACTTTCCATGTACTAGTTATTTTATCTTTTGGTATTCATAAGAACCCCAGAATCTAATGAACATATTCCTCCCTCTGAAACATGAGAAGGTGTTTTAGGCCCACATCCAGGGCCAACTCCAGGGCCCAAATGCCAGGATTTCTCCATGTCAGATAAAGCCACTCATTTCTATACAGCTAATAAAGAGACATGGGCCAGGGTAGAAAAAGGAGATTAATTATAGACACCATTATGGGAAGAGATGAAGTAAGTGCTTTAGCCTCTCTTCAGCCACCTTCCAGATACAGACATGAGCTATAGGTTTAAAGAAAGAAAGAAATAGAAGCACTGGGTGATAGGTAGGCATAGTAAACAGTTCAGGTATGTTCTGATAGTCTTTATTTCAGTTCTTGTTGAAGGAATAGGGAACCATTTTTTTTATAACAGGTCATTTTGTTATTTATAATATCATTATGAACCACGCAAAATTATCAAAGTGGGCATATGAGCTGTCAGTAGCTGACAAGAAGCATTGTGCAGGGCTGGGAAGGTGGCTCAGTGGTAAAGTGCTTGCCTTGCATGCATGAGGCCCTGGGTTCGATTTCTCAGCATGTAAGCAGAAAAAGCCAGAAGTGGCACTGTGGCTTAAGTGGTAGAGCACTAGCCTTGAGCAGAAGAGCTCCTAGGCTCAGTTCAGAAGAGCACCCAGGCTCAGAGTTCAGAAGAGCACCCAGGCTCAGAGTTCAGGGCCCACAACGGACAAAAAAAAAGAAGCATTGTATGTCTATCTCGTCATAAACTAAAAGAATGTGTGAGCCTTATCACCACCTGTGGTCTGCTCCTTCAAGTGATAAAGTGCTAACAACTCCAATGCTAACTTGTCTTTAGCAGTCACTTTAGGAATCCTTCCCAAATTCCAAGATGCCTATAAAGTAACTACTAAGGAGAATGGCTCAAGCCAAAAGACATAGATGCATAATGGAGGCTGGGATGCCTAGCTTTTATCCTGCTTTTATTTAATTTAGTTGACTAAGTAAGGACTCAGTGTTTCTCAGCAAAAGCAACTTGTAAGCACCTGTTACAAGTTTCCAGACTGACATAACAAATTACTGCGGAAGTGCTAAAACAACAAACATTTGTTTGTTGCATTTAGAGATCAGAAGTTCAAATCAAATTCAAACCAAGGAGTCAACAGAGCGCGCGCACACACACACACACACACACACACACACACACACACACACACACACACACACACACACACACACACACACACACACACACACACACACACACACACACACACACACACACACACACACACACACACACACACACACACACACACACACACACACACACACACACACACACACACACACACACACACACACACACACACACACACACACACACACACACACCCTCGCCTCTACAGAAGTTTGCCTCTTCTAGTTTCTGGGATGTGTTCTGGGCTATGGTTGCCTCACAGCAGTCTCTGCCTCCCAGTGTCACATTGCCTTCTCCTATGTGTCTTCCATATAAAGATAAGTGTCATTGGACTTGAGGTCCATCCAGATAATCCAGGATAAACCCTCTTTCTCAAGATCCTTGATTTAGTCACATTTTTTATCATATAAAAGTAATACTCACAGGTTACAGGGATTTGACATGGATATCTTGGGGGCAAGAATCTTCCTGCAGAACTTTTGCTCATTTGCACATTCACCAACATTTGCAAGAGTCAAAAGTTTTTGAAGTTTATCCATGAACCCCATGGGTTCTAGGTTTGTACTCCTTGTTCAAAAAGGGAAGCATACATCTACTGTATACTCTATGTTACCTCCTTAATTTTCTCTTGTCTTGGTGTCTTGTTCTTATAGTCTTCATCCTATTAATATCAATCTTGAAATGTTTTTCTCTTGTGACATTCAATTTGCAGTTTTCTATTTCAGTTAATTTCCCTGTTTCCTTTAAGAATTATCCATCGGCATGGGTGACTCATGCCTATAATCCTAGTTACTAGGAGACTGCGTCTGAGGATCATGGTTCAAAGCCATCCTGGGCAGGAAAGTCCGTGAGCCTTTTATCTCCAATTAACCACCAGAAAACTGGAAGTGGCTCTGTGGCCCAAATGATAGAGCGCTCACCTTGAGCTGAAGAGTTGAGGGACAGTGCCCAGGCCCGGAGTTCAAACTCCATGACCAACCAAAAAAAGAAAAAAGAAAAAGAAAAAAAAGAATTATCAGTCCTTTGATAAGACTTATTTATTTATTTATCTATCTATCTATTTATTTATTTATTTTTGTCTGTCATGGGGCCTGAACTCTGGGACTGGGCTCTGTCCCTAAGCTCTTCAGCTCAAGGCTAGTGCTCTACCACTTGAGCCATAGCACAACTTCTGGATTTTTCTGCTTATGTGGTGTTGAGGAATTGAACCCAGGGCTTCGTGCATGCAAGACATGCACTCTACCACTGAGCCACCTTCCTAGCCCCAGTACTTATTTTTTTAAAAGAAAAGACTTACATTCCATTCTACAGTTGGACAAGTAACTTTCATGCAAACAATAGGTAAACTGGTAATGCTTCCAAAGAGAAGAGAAACTCACTAGCTGGGACTTAGTGTGCTAGGCCTTTTAACAAGTATTTACACGTGGGTTCTTATTTAATATTAAAATCAGAACTGAAGTTAGATCTAAATTATACACATATATGAAAACATATATAGGATCAAATGCATATGCACAAACAAATTGACTAAAGTATGATACATGAAGAGGAAGATTGCAGATTCCTTAAACAACTTACAATGTAACAAAATGAACACCAGGAAACTTAAATATGTGTTTTCAGGAGGGGAAGGGAAATCTAGGAGAAAGGAGGCAGACGGATGGAGAGGGGATGGTTAAATACACTTGTAATATTCAATGTGATTATGTGAAAATAGAAATAGTTAACTTGGAATTTGTAGGGTTGGGAGAGATCAAGGAGAAAGATGGAAGGGGTAACATGGATCAACATGGATTATATTAATAAACTGACATGCTGAATTGAAACCCCTTTGTACAATTACATAAAGATAATTTAAAACATAAATAAACAGGGGCTGGGAAGGTGGCTCAGTGGTAGAACACTTGCCTTGCATGCATGAGGCCCTGGGTTCGATTCCTCAGCACCACATAAGAGAAAAGAAAAAAGCCGGAAGTGGTGCTGTGGCTCAAGTGGTAGAGTGCGAGCCTTGAGCTGAAGAGCTGAGGGACAGCGCCCAGGCCCAGAGTTCAGGCCCCATGACCAGACCCCCCCCCCAAAAAATAAAACACCTTCAAAAATAAACAAACAGTCTTGAGAGGAGGTCACCTCAACACTACTATATAAGTATCTGTTAAGTAACTTGCTCAGTGGGGGTGATAGAGCCCACAAGAGATACAGCTGGTCTTTGAATGAACTTCTTTACTCAGAAGCCCAATCTGCCACAAGAACATAGCACACTTCACTTCAGTACTCACATTAAGTGGGGGAAATCTTTGCTTTGGTTTCAGTTGCTAGCAAGTCTTCCATCATTGTCAGATTTATGGTTAGTTGGGAGTATTACCTTACATGAGTATCATGTCTGATCCTTAGTTTTAAATAAGGCTAATTCCTAGTCTTAGCTTATATATCTTTGGGGTCTATCGTCGAAATTGAAGTTATGAATGAATGCTTTTCCAAGTAAGAAAACTTTGCTAATATGTAGCACAGTTAGTTTCTCAGCCAATCATTGTGTTCAGACTCTCTTTTCCTTTCCTAGATTTCAAGGCAAGCACTCTACCACTGAGCCACCTTCCCAGCCCCTCCTTTCCTAGATTTCAAATTTAGGGAATATAGCCAAGCCTCAAACCAGAAGCTACATTAACCCCAACTGTAAATTTCTTTGCTTCAGAAATTAGTGGGAATTTGGCTGACCCAAATGCTCATATTCTGCTTTCTGCTCTTTAACTTTATGGGCTTCCTCAACTTTATCCAGCATTTTTATTTAAAAAAAATACTTCCATGTAGCAGACCAGTATGCTCCTTCATCCTCAGGACCTTCATTTCTTCCTTTATAGTATCAGTTTTGGTATCAGTATCTGTTGGTTTTCTGTTGTTTTTAAAATAATATTGAGAATTCTGGTACTTTAATAAGCTGGCTTCCCAAACCTGCCTCTTCAGCCATATCTCTGGGAACTCTTCTCCTTTATTCTATTTGCCACAGTAAGAGTGTTCCTTCTTTTAAGAGCCAGTTACTTTGGATTTTTTTTCCTTCTTCCTGGCTCAGGAACCTTCCTCCATGGTTATTTTACTCTTTCCTTAACTTTCATAAAGATTCTTGGATATCCAGTTATAATTATGGGTTGCTTAGTGATGGAGATATTTTGAGAAATTTATTGTTAGACAATTTTGTCTTGTATAAACATCGTATAATGTATTTACACAAAATTTAGTTATATATCTGGGCTATATAATATAGCCACCTGTGTGTATGCAGCTCTTCATTGATCAAGACATCCTTATGCGACTCATAACTGTATTCTTAAGGAATTGAGGACATGGTAGTTTGAGTCCATAAACTTTGATGTCAAATATGAATGTGAGACTGGAACTAGGTAATAGCCACCCTCCTTGGGTGAGATCTGTGCTTTGATTTTAAACAAGTTGTCACTTGCATGGTGACTTAAAATTTTTATATTCTATTATGTGACTTTCAAAAATCTACGAGCCGGGGCTGGGAAGGTGGCTCAGTGGTAGAGCGCTTGCCTTGCATGCAAGAGGCCCTGGGTTCAATTACTCAGCACCACATAAGCAAAAAGAAAAAAGCGGGAAGTGGCGGTGTGGCTCAAGTGGTAGAGCACTAGCCTTGAGCTGAAGAGTTGAGGCACAGCACCCAGGCCCAGAGTTCAGGCCCCACAACCGGACCTCCCCCCCCAAAAAAAAAACAAAAAAAAATCTATGAGCCGAACTTTTATCTACAGACAAACTGTATTTTATCTTTACAAATGCTGGCTTTTTATTCCAGAGTTCTCTGCCCAGCAATATTATCCATGGCTTTGCTATCTTTCTTTTCCCTTCATGTTTCATTCTGCTCAAAAGGATTTCTTCCTCCTGCGGTACATGTTATTTTGTTCTTCCCCAGTTTGTCTTTTACTCCCAATAAATGAGCAAACTCCTTGAGAACAGGGATCATATTTTAAAAGCTGGCTTTTGTTGTATATGGAGGGAAACATCTTTAAAAACTAAAATCACACGTCAATGAGATGCTGGCATGATGCTGGGTACACCAGAGCTGCAGGTGACAGGGTACAACAGATTCACGATTCCAGTCTTGTGCCTACCGCAGGGCACACATCTGTTGAGTGAAAAGGCAGGCACAATTGCATGTGTGCATCAACATGATTGTCTGTGCCTTTTTCTTTTTACTTCTGCCCACTCTTTTATTCACCCACTTTATCTTTTTTTTCTTTTTGCTAAGCTCATATAGTTGACTTTCCTACTTCATGGTATACTTTTATTTCCCCACAATGATTGAGCCCCATGTCTCTGAGCAGAGAATAAACCTAGTTGAATGAATGAATATATCAGCTTTGGGGGATAGTGAGCAGGAGGTGGTGCAAATTAATTATACTTGCCATCTGTGTGCTTTTCTTTGCAACTATTCAGTCAAGCAAGAAGCAGCCATAGTATTATGTTGCTTGTATTTGTTGAAAATACCTGTAAAGAGTTTGGATGAAAATCTATTTAAATTCTTTTCCAGTTCTACATTTCTTTAAGATCAAAAGCCTTATTATTGCCTGATCGGAAATAGCTGTGTAGCATAAAAGAGATACTTATATAATATACTTATTACCTGAAAATTAGGTGTAATTATTTATTATTAGAAGAACTTAGCAGTTTTTGTTTTTTCTAATACGTCATTTTAAGAATACAAAGTAGGTTATACTTAATTTCATTACCCAATGTTTTCCCAACAGGATAGAATTACATGACCTTTGATTTATATTGTAATTTATAGTGATATAGCTGGTCACTTTACAGGTAAATGAAATTTTGCTTTTTTTCTTTTTAAGTTTGAGAAAAACCTATTAATATAGCTTATTGTGGTATTATTTTTCATTTTCTTGGTTGCTAATGATGTTAAACATCTTTCCAGATGACTTTTTGCTATCTCTATATTGTACCCTCCTTGGTGAGATGTCAAAGTTTCTTGTTCATTTTTTAATTGATTATTTTGTTTTCCTACTGCTAAGTTTTGAGAATTCTTTCTGTATTTCAGATCCACATCCCTTGTTAGGTTGTTATAGGCTTATGCTTTTCACCAGTAATGCCTAGAAAGTCTCATTACTTCACATCCTCAGCCCTACTTGATATCACTTTTCTCAATTTTTTTTGTTTTTTTGAGGGGTGGTCGGACATAGGGCTTGAATCAGGACCTGGGCACTGTCCCTGAGCTCTTCAGCTCAAGGCTAGCGCTCTACCACTTGAACCATATCCACTTCCAGTTTTCTGGTGAGTAATTGGAGATAAGAGTCTCAAGGACTTTCCTGCCCAGGCTGGCTTTGAACTGCAGTCCTCAGATCTCAGCTAGGATTATAGAAGTGAGTCACTAGTGCCCAGCTGAATTTTTTGAAGTTCTCATGAGAAGGTGCTGATATATATGTACTTACATACAATTGTTACATATAATAAATACACTTTATATAATATTTTATATATTAAATGTAATATTTTAAAGAAAAATTCATTTCTTAAAAATTTTTAGTCATTTTGGCCATTCTATCTTATTTGTCTTTCTGTATAAATTTTAGCAGTCACTTATCTGTAAAAATTCTTACTGGTATTTTGATTGCTATTATTTACAGAATATAACACTTTACAGTTATCATCTTTGTAATATTGATTATATTAGTCCATGAGCATTATATGTCTCTTTGTTTAGACTCAATTTCTTTCATCAATGTTTTAAAACTACCAAGTTTTTAAATATATAGATTCTATGTGTTTTAGATTTAGGGCTACATATTTTATTTGGGGGGAGCTTTCATGAGGTCTGAAAAATATTTCAGATTCCTGTTGTTCATTCCTATTATAAAGAAATGATATTTTTGAGTTGATCTTCTATACTGCCACTTTGCTAACTTTACTCATAAGGATCTCTGTGAAGGGTTTTATTGTTGTTGTTTTTTGTTTTTTTTTGTTGCCAATCCTGGGGCTTGAACTCAGAGCCTGGGCACTGTCTGAGTTTTTGCTCCAGGCTAAAGCTCTTCCACTTGAGCCAGAGGCCACCCTCTTCCCCCCCTTTCCCACCACCCCCCTCTCTGTGGTGGAGGGGTGGCAGTTTATTGGAGATAAGAGTCTCAAGGACTTTCCTGCCCAGGCTGGCTTTGAACCATGATCCTCAGATCTCAGCTTCCTGAGTAGTTAGGACAACAAGCTTGTGAAAATTAAAAAAAAAACAAACCTCAAATTGTTGTACAAGAGGCTACAATTTAACATGTCCATTTATGTGTCCAGTGCTTCTTGGTTAGTCACCCTTTCCATCAATCACCCCCATTCTTATTGCTCATTCTAACTGCCTTTTCCCCTCAGACTCATTTCACATTTCTTACTTCCTATATCATACATGTAGTTTAAATATTCTGATTTTATTTGTCTCATTCCCTTTTTCATTCATCCACTCCCCCCCTGCTGGGCTTCCCCCATTCAAACTTGTTTCGGCTTTCTAATACTCATTCTGTTAAACTGTTAATTGTTAAAAAGATTTACTTCATGGATTTCTAGTCCTGCATACAGAAACTGTGCTTCAGTCTCTGTAAGAGGTTTTGTTTGTTTATTTGTTTGTTTGTTTTATCTTCCTTTACAGCCAGTATGCCTTTTGCTTCTTTTTATTACATCATTAACCTGGTTAGAACTTCTGGTACAATGTTAAATAAGAGTGATGATAATCCTTGCTTTGCTTGCAGCCTTAGGGAGAACACCACTAAAGTATTGTGTTAACAGTAGTTAATAGTTTGAGATAGAAAAACAAAAGTTTGAGGTAGAAAAATGATCATCACACTGAGGAACTTGCTTTTCTGTTATCCACTAAAGCTTATTATCTTTGTTCTCTAATATACTGGGAATTCTTTTTGTCTCTCTTTTGGGTTACAATCTCAATTGTTTGTGTCATGGATTTTTTTCCCTTTTTTTCTTCATTTTAGTGAAGGACATCATCCATTATCTTCTTAAGAAAAAAAGGTTGGTTTTAAAAATACATTGCACACTTGAAAATATTTTTTCTAGCCTCACAGCTGATAGTTTTGAGTGGGTAGAGAATTCTAGGTTGGAACTAATTTTTCTTTGGGATTTTGAAGATTGAAATGCTACCATCTTTTAGCTTTCTATAGCTATTGAAAAATTTGAAAGTTAGTCTACTTCCTCTCAGTATGGAAATCCTTCTCAGATGTTGTTTTAGGGCATTTTTTGCTGCTTTTAACAGAATACCACAGAGTGAATAATTTATAAACAGTAGACATTTATTTGGCTCTCAGTTGTTGAAGGTGGGAAGTCCCAAAGATATGCAGATACATGAGGAATGCTTTTTCATAGAATAGCCCATGGCAGAAGGCAGAAGAGTGAGGGAAGGCAAAAATAACTAGTGGAAGCTAAACTCATTTTATAACAATCCACCCTTGAGATAAATAAAACAGTCCCAAGATAATGACCTCAGTCCATTTATGAGGGTAAAGTCCTTATGACTTAATCACTTCTCATTAGGCCTCATTTCTCAACTTTATTGCATTAAGGAAGAAGATTTCAATACATAAGCTTTGGGGGACACATTCAAAGAGTAGCACATGTTCTGTTGAAGACACTGAGCCTAAAAGTTTCTATTATTCCTTGGATTTCTTTTTCTCTTTCTTTTTTCTGGAACTCCTGTTCTTTGAATATTGCACTTTGTTCACATCTTTTCTCTCATTTTCATCTTGTCTTTTGATCTACTGTTTAGGAGGTTTTCCCAACTTTTATCTCTCTATCCTTCTATTGAGGCTTACTATTTTCTATCTTATTAATTTCCAACAGGTTCCTTTTCTTTTTAAAAGCACATTGTTCATGTCTCAAGATTGTCATATCATCTCATCTTTTACTTCAGTGTAGATTGCTTTTGGTGAGATACTGAACACAAAGCTTTGATCATGCTAGGATCTATACCACTAAGCCAGATCCCCAGCCCCGTGACATGGGTATTAATGCTGGTCCTTTTCAAGTTTTCATTTTCATGTGTTATCTCTGTTTCCCTCAGGTTTTTCATTTTTCTGTTTGCTTTTGATCCCTTTCACATGAGGGACTTGTTTTTTCAGACATCTGATAGTATATGACTACATAAAGAAGGAAAAGCTGCTCTCTTAGGTTTTATAGAATAGACCTGTGAATTCATCCAGCAAAGCAAAAATATTAGTTCATGAGCTGGGCACCAGTGGCTCATGCTTGTAATCCTGGCTACTCAGGAGGGTGAGGTTTGAGGATGCAGTTCAAAGCCAGCACCATGAGACTCTTATCTCCAATTTAATCACTAGAGAAACTGAAAGTAGAGGTGTAGCTCAAGTGGTAGAGTGCTAGCTTTTAGCAAAGTAACTCAGAGACAGCTTCCAGGCCCTGAGTTCAAGCCCCAGAACTCACCTCCACACACAAATATTACTCCAGGGCCATGATATATATCTGTTATTTCAGCTGTGAAGGAGGCCTAGGTAGGAGGATCATGGTATAAGGCCAGCACCAAGCAAAAATATGAGACCATATTCAGAAAAATAGCTAAAAGCAAATAAGGCTAGAAATGTGGTTGAAATTATTAATATAAGACCCTGAGTTCAAACTTGGATTCTGCCCAGACAACAAGATTGGCATTAGAAAAACATATATATTTTTATTTTATGTTAATATATCTATGTGGGATTGGGGACTTAATAGAAAAGAACTAAAAATTCCAAAGAAATACTTAGATTCAGCCTCTTACATACCGTATTATCAAAGAGCAGTAGATCATGGAGAAGTAACTAGACAATGAAAAAGGGGTTTGGGTTCCTAGGAGCAGTAAATATTTGGCTATGTGAGAGAGTATATGGGGAAAACTATTGGAAAATAAAGGTTATTTTAGTAAGATTTATTTGTACAGACTCATCTCCATGTTGACTGGAAAAGATTATTCTTGATACCTAGAGACATCTCATTGAGAATTTATGCTTTGCTTCTAGACAGATACAGGGAACATAACCCTTCCCTCATCTACTATTTTTTAGCTCCCTTCAGCTCAGAGTAGTCAATATACCAAAGTGAAATATTTTAGAGAGGCTCCCTTCCAACTGTCTTTAAAAATATTTTTTTTTACAAGTAAACTAAAAAGTTGATTGGTAGACATGCAAGTGGCCGAGACTTATTGACACTGAGCCTCATTGTAGGATGATGTGCTTGGAACGTTTTATTGTTAATGTATAGGTCTTTCTTGAGTTACTCAGATGTTCTAGAAAAGACTTCCAAACTCTTAGGTGCCTGAGAGCTGAATGGAATGTGTGTGTGAAAGAGAGGATCTTTGTTTCCAGTAAGATTCCTGTTTGTTATTTACCTCTCTCAGGCTTATATTGACCTAATTTATGTTAGTACTAGAAGTTTTGCAATACGAATGACAGAGGAAGAATTGTTCTTCCACACATGCCAATAGATCCTCTTTTGAGAACAGTACAAGTCTTAAAGCAGATCTCAGTTCCAGTTGAGCTAATTACCAGTTTGTGACCCCCTCCCTTCTCCCCCACATATACCAGTCCTGGAGCTTGAACTCAAGGCCTAGTTAGGCACTGTCCTGAAGTTTTGTTTTTTTTCCCTCAAGGGTCGCTTAAGTCACAGCTCCTAGCTTTTTTTCCCCTAGCTTTTTGTTAGTTAATTATTTCACAGATTTTTCCTGCTCAAGCTGGCTTCAAACTGTGCCCCTCAGATCTCAGCCTCCTGAGTAGCTAGGAGTACAGGTGTGAGCCACTGGCACTTGACTGTATTACTATTTTTAAAAAAATTTATTTATTTGTTTATTTATTTTTGGTGGTCCCGGGTCTTGAACTCTAGGCCTGGGTGCTATCCCTCAGCATTTCAGCTCTAGGCTAGCACTCTACCACTTGAGCCACTGTGCCACTTCCAGTTTTCTGGTGATTCACTGGAGATAAAGAGTCTCACAAACTTTCCTGCCTGGGCTGGCCTTGAACCACGATCCTCAGATCTCAGCCTCCTGAGTAGCTAGGATGGGCATGAGCCACTGATGCCCTGCTTATTACTATTTTTTAAAATTCTATTTTATTTTGCTAATTTTCCTTAGGTCATGCTTGTCAGCAGTGATTGTGATTTTTTTTTAAACTCTGATCTTGTAATTGGAATTGTGAATATTTCTTTTAAGTAGGTAGCCAGAGTAGAAGCAAGAAGACTAGTTATTAGGTTACTGCAGAATTCTAGATGATATTGGTGGACTAGAATGGTAGTTGGAAAAAAGGGGAGACACTGAAAAGGCAAGATTGTTTTTAGGTGTCAGTTTATAAGATTTAGAGGTGAACTAATTGTGGAAGATTAAGGAAAGGAAGACACCAAAGGGAATTTCAAGTGTTGTCTTGAGATGATTAGATGAACAAATGGTTCACTAGAGAAGATTAGGGACAAGAGCCATTTCTACATGAAACATATTAAATTTAATCTAGGTACTGCTGGACTCAAAGACAATGTTGCTTTTTCTTTCTTTTTTTTTTTTTGGGGGGGGGTCCGGTCATGAGTTTGAACTCTGGCCTGGGCGCTGTCCCTCAGCTCTTCAGCTCAAGGCTAGCGCTCTACCACTTGAGCCACAGCGCCACATTCGGCTTTTTTCTTTTTGCTCATGTGGTGCTGAGGAATCAAACCCAGGGCCTCATGTATGCAAGGCAAGTGCTCTCTACCACTGAGCCACCTTCCTAGCTTTTTCCTTAGTTACCTATTGTCTCTTTACGCTTAGTTATTTTTCAGTTGCCATTCAAAACTACCTGATGTGTTTTGTTTTTTTTTTGTCGGTCGTGGGGGCTTGAACTCTGGGCCTGGGCGCTGTCCCTCAGCTCTTCAGCTCAAGGCGAGCGCTCTACCACTTGAGCTACAGCGCCACTTCCGGTTTTCTGGTGGTTTATTGGAGATAGGAGTCTCATGGTCTCTCCTGCCCGGGCTGGCTTTGAACCGCTATCCTCAGATCTCAGCCTCCTGAGTAGCTAGGATTACAGGCGTGAGCCACCAGCGCCCGGCTTCAAAACTACCTGATGTTTGACTTTATACTTCTGCCTCTCTAACTGCTGCCACCCACCAAGCTTATTTGTTGAGGACTATAGGACTTGGCATACCAGTGCCTGTTCCCTGATGTCCTCATGTACAACTTAGGTATGATACAATAGTTTTAATCCTACTTCCTCTGCTTCCTAACTGTGTCTCATTTTCCTCATGTGTGAAGTGAGGATAATACTATCTGTACATTTGATATTTTGGGCACTCTTCCTAACACCTGGATGACTAATAGCCATAGTTCTTGAGCTTTCGGAGATTCATTCATGGGTATATTTTGGTTCTTAAATTGTTACCATCCATGTTGGCATGACACAGAGGCATATGGCTTCTAGATGATAGCAATTATAAAAGTGACTTTACTGTTCTATTACCCCAGTATCTCTATAGTACTATGTTATATTTCATTCATATTTACAATATGAATGAATAGCATTAATGAAATTAGTAATGTTTCATAAATGAGAAGACTGAAGTACAGAATGGTGAAAATAGTTTGTGAAATAAGCAGGTAGGCATAATTCTTTTTGAGCTTATTTGTGGGGGATAATTCTGGCCTTGAGTTCAGGGCCTTGCATATGGTAGGCAGGTGCTATATGACTTGCTCTATGTCCTCAGCCCTTTTTGCTTTTAGGTAATTTTTCATATGGGGTCTCACTTTTTGTCAGTGTGGCCTCAGAACATGATCCTTTTACCTATGGCCTTCCATGTAGCTGGAATGACAGACACAAATATGGGTCTTGCCAGTGTTTTGTCCTTACTAGACTTGAACTGTGGTCTTCCTGATCCTCCAAAGTAGCCGAGATTACAGGTATGAGCCACTGTGCCCAGCTAAAAAGAGAGCTTATTATTGGCTATATATTAATATATAATATTAATAGATGTTATGATTAATACAATTGTTTTTGGTTGTGGGACTTGAACTCAGGGCCTGGGCACTGTCTCTGAGCCTCTTGTACTCAAGGCTAGCACTCTACCAGTTCAGCCACAGTGCCACTTACAGTTTTTGAGTGGCTAATTGGAGATCAGAGTCTTACGGGGACTCTCTGCCTGAACTGACTTTGAACTTCGATCTTCAGATCTCAGCCTCCCGAGTAGCTAGGATTACAGGTATGAGCCACCACACCTGGCTAATGTGCCCAGCTAACACAATTGTTAAAAAAAATTGATGAGTTACCCTTTTTATTTTCTGTCTGAAATGTAAATTGTCCTGATCAATTATAATCTATAACTTTTAGGATTATGTGGGAGGTGGTGTGAAAGAGAGAGAATTTAATAAGATTTTTTTTTCATTACATTACAACTAGAAGACCTTTTTTTCAGCTATTATTCTGTTACCCTTCATTCCCCTTGGAAATAGTAGACCTGACCTAGTACTCTTTTAGAATGAATTCCCAGAACTGTGTGTTATATTTTTGTTCCTCTAATCAAGTACAATTTAAGAATTGGCTTCTATCCATAGCTTCTATTCTTTAACATAACAATAATCCTATCAATTCATTAAGATATTAGCTTTACTATATTTATTGGTCCTGGGAGAGCTGAGGAACATAGATACTTTATATATAAAATAAACTGTTCTTTCTTTTCCATGGTTTTTATTTTTGTTAGTCATTTAATTTTCTGACAGCCATGAAGTATATTTTAAAAGAAAAATTACATTTAGTAGAAAATTAATGTTGAATAATAATACTAGCTACTTGTGAGGCTGAGATTGGGAGGATTGAAGTTTGAGACCACCCAGGTGAGAAGTCTGCAAGAACCCCTCTCAAGCAATATAAAGTTGAAAGCGGTGGTGCATGCTTGTTATCCCAACTACATTGGAAATGTAAATAGGATGGATAAAGGTGGCTGTTGGGGGATGGGGACATGATTCAAGGGATAGAGAGGCTGTCTAGGTCCTGATTCTAACCTCAGTTGTGCCCTCCCCCCAAATACTTTGGTGTTAAGTGTATTCATGTTGTTGTACAATCAGTGTTTTCATTTCTCAAGACTAAAACTTGATTCATTTGCTCTTCCATATCTATGGGTTCTACATTATGGATTTGACCAACTGCAAATTGAAAATATTTGAAAAAAAATTGCCTCTGAATGAAACTTGCACAGGCTTTTTTCTTGTCATTAATTTCCTAACCTATGCAGTATAATGACTATTTATATAGCATTTGCATTGTATGAAGTAGTCTAATCTAGAGATGATGTAAAGTATTCTGGAGGATATGCATAGGTTATAGGTAAGTGCTGTGTCTCTTTGTAAGGGACTGGAGTATCCACAGACTTAGGTATCCCCAAGGGCTCCTAGAACCAGTTCACTGCAAGTAAGGAGGGGTAACTACTCCTTAAACACCACCGTCCCCCCCCTCCCTCAGCCCCTGGCAACCATGTTTATGTTTTTTTTTGGGGGGGGTGTTGTTTTTTGTTTTACTTTGAACTGGTCTCCCTTTATAGTTGTTTTCATGAAGATTCAAAGGCTCTGGAAAACAATGTTGCAGTAAATAGTCTTATATACATGTCATTTTGCACATGAGCCAGTGTATCTATCTGTAGGATGAATCCCTAGAATGTGGACTTGCTGGGTAAAATGGTTTGTGAACTTCTTTTGAAATGTAGTGACATATTGACTTCAAAAAAAAGTACCACTTTCAATGTCTTCCAGCAATGTATCAGTTATTTAAATATGCTTCAGGAAAGTGAACTTGTCAGCTGAACTGAGTTGGAAAGCTGGCGAAGGGGGGGGGGGTTCTGAAAAAAAAAAATCTATGCTGGGGGTTCTGAAAAAAATCTATGCTACTGAAATTTGTAAGAGGCCAGGTTCTCCAGGTTTTATCTCCCTCCCTCTCTCTCTTCTCTCTTTTCTTTTCTTTCTTTCTTCCTTTCTTCCTTCCTTCCTTCCTTCCTTTCTTTCTTTCTTTCTTTCTTTCTTTTTCCTTTCTTTTTTCTTTCTTTCTTTCTTTCTTTTCTTTCTTTCTGTCTTTCTTTTCTTTCTTTCTGTCTTTCTTTTTTCTTTCTTTCTTTTCTTTCTTTCTCTCTTTCTTTCTCTCTTTCTCTCTTTCTTTCTTTCTTTCTTTCTTTCTTTCTCTTGAATTCAGGCACTGGTCACTGTCCCTTAGCTTTTCCCACTCAAGGCTGGAATTCTGCCACTGGAGCCACAGCTCCACATCTGGCTTTTTGCTGCTTAATTGGAGATAAGAGTCTCATAGACTTTCTTGCTTAGGCTAGCTTTGAACCAAGATCTTCAGATCTTAGTCTTCTGAGTTTCTGGGATTAAAGATGTGAGCCAGCAGTGCCTGGCTTTTATTAAATTTGTTTTTGTTTTTCATTAAAAAAATTTTGGGGGGGGGGTCCAGTCATGGGGCCTGAACTCTGTCTGGGCCTGAGCGCTGTCCCTCAGCTCTTCAGCTCAAGGCTAGTGCTCTACCACTTGAGCCACAGTGCCACTTCCGGCTTTTTTCTTTTTGCTTATGGGGAGCTAAGGAATTGAACCCAGGGCCTCAGGCATGCAAGGCAAGTGCTCTACCACTGAGCCACCTTCCCAGCCCCCTCATTTAAAAATTTTTATTTTTTATTTATTTATTTATTTTCTTTTTCTTATGTGGTGCTAAGGAATTGAACCCAGGGCCCCATGCATGCAAGGCAAGTGCTCTATCACTGAGCCACCTTCCCAGCCCCTCATTTAAAAATTTTAAAATAAAACATTTTTCATGGGTACCATAAACTATTACAGCATCTGCTAGAATGATGGTATTACCTCACTTCTTGTGGTAGGTACCATACTTTGATATATTTTCAGTCCTGCTGAAAATTACTTCACAGATCACTAAGATCATTAAAAGGGATAGAAGCCTTGCTTAAATGGGCTTCAACAGAAAGAAAATTATCAGCAGGGCCCTTTTCTTAAATCAACTCTTATGAGCAACCCTATCATGTTATGAGGAGATCCAGGGGTGATGAGGAAGAAGAGGCTGAGGCCTGTGAAGAAGGGACTCTGGGCCTCTTACACTGTGTATCCAGCACTGCCAACACATCAGGCTTGACTTCTTTCCTGATAGATGAGTGAGGTGAGGTGAGAGTGTAAGTCAACACTAGTGGATAGTCAATTTTGGTTATTTACATCAGGCATTTGAAGAACCTATTTGAATTTCTTTTTTTTTCTATGTTTACTATATAAAATAAGTCATGGAATATACATATAGGTTTTGTGCAATACTTTTATCTGCAGATTTTAGACAAATTTAACTTTCATATTCGTTTTTTAAATATTAAGGTGAAATGCATGTTTTTGTAATGTCTACTTTCTTACACAGTAGATATCAAAGGGTATGGTAACCATATCCTAATAATTGG